>NC_045611.1:31483372-31785590 GCF_009762305.2 Zalophus californianus | reverse complement strand
CAGCGTCTTTCCAGGGTTCCACAGACAAGGACAACTGGCAAGTCACATTTTTTAAAAGGAGTACTAAACTAACACTTTAAAAAGCAGAATCCTCATAATGGCACATTTACTGAATCTAAACTCCATTTCCATTGGAGAGGATGAGGCATAAGAGCACATATCAGTCAGGAGGGATTGAGTAATGCTGTAGTAACAAACAGCCCTTGTGATGGTTAATTTTATGTGTCAACTTGGTTGGGTCAAGGTGCTCAGTTGTTTGGTCAAACACCATTCTAGATGTTGCTATCAAAGTATTTTTTAGTTATTAACATTGAAATCTGGAGGCTGTGAAACAAAGCAAAATACCCTCCATAATGTGGGCAGGCCTATCAGCTGAAGGCATTAGGAGAAAAGACTGAAGTATCCCAAAAAGTATAGGAAGGAATTCTGCCTCCAGACTGCCTTCAGACTCAGGACTACAATACTGACTCCTGCCAGAATTTCCAGCCTATGGGCCTGCCTTACAGATTTCAGACTCGCCAGCCCCACTGAACCAATTCCTTAAAATAAATCACTTGTTAGTTGCATGATCTTGCAAAGTTATATAACATTTCTGTGCCTCTGTTACCTTCATATGTGAATTTAGAAATAACAGTAGTATTTGCTTCACCGGGTTGTTATAAGGATTAAGTGAGTTGATACACACAATGTGCATATGGAGTTTCCTGACACATACTAAGCACGGTATATATTGGTTATTTCTATTATTGAAAATTTTTATAATATTATTTGTTTGCCAGTAGATCTCTAGTTCCAAATACACAGCCTGATTATCAATAATTATCAATAGTAGCTTATCAACAATTACTCACTGATAAAATAAACAAACCTATATAACAAATACATGAATTCGTGATTGTGGTAGACAGCTTCTAATCTGACTCCCAGTGATCTCTGCTTCCAGGAATTTTATATCCTTGAGTGTGGCCAGGGCCTAATGACTTGCTTCTAACAAAGAATATAGCAAAAGTGATAGGATGTCTCTTCTGAGATGAGTCTTACAAAAGACTGATTTTCATCTCATTTGTTCTCTCTCTCTCTCTTTTTCTGCTTGCTGGCTCATTCTGATGAAGCAAGCTGCCATGTTGTGAACCATCCTATAGAGAGGCCCATGTGACTAGGAACTAAGGGCCCTCAGTCCAACAGCCCATAAAGAACTGAATCCTCCCAACAAGTGATCTTGGAAATGGATCCTTCTCAGTAGCCTCGAGACCACAGCAGCCCTGGCTAATAACTTGCCTGAAGCCTTTTGAGAGATTTTTGAGCCAGGGGAACCCAGCTAAGGCTGCACCTAGATTCCTGACTCATGGAAGCTGTGAGATAATAAATGTTTTGAGACCATTAAGTTTTGGGGTAATTTGTTACAGAGCAAATGATAACAGATACGATGATAAAGATAACAGTATATGATAGAATGATTTGGACATTCAGGTAGAGATTTTTTTAAACCCAAGCTTCTACTAGAGGATCCATTTCCCTGGGCTCATAGACAATCGCTAGCACCCTCCAGAATCATCCTTTTCCCTTTGTGTCTGCATTCCTACTTCCTGCCCGACTACTAGAGGCCCAGAAGCAAGGAATTCAAATCCCGACTCTCTTATTTTATTAACTGTGTGGACTTGGCCAAGTTACTCTACTGCTCAGAGCAACTTTCATCACTAATAAAATGGAAATAAGGATAGCTCTCTCACAGAATTACTGTGAGAGCTACAGTGGCCAAAACCTAGATAAAACACAACGGGGATTCAATAAATGTTGAATCTTGTGCCTGATATCTAGTAGTTTAATATTTGCCACATTTTTAAAACTTCATTTATAGCTAACAGCCTCTTCAGAGTTATTCTTTAGAAATCAATAGAATTCAAGTATCTTCCATTTGGAAATGAGTTCTAGTGTGGTTTCTTACCAGGCACAGAATGAAAAAAATAATAATAATTCGTCTTTGAATGCTTGTAGTTGGGCAAATTATTTATAGCATTCAGAGGGCAGCATAATTTAATGAGTATGAGGATTTCGAAAAGAAGAAGACGGAGGAGGAGGAGAAGAAGGGGAAGAAGAAGAAAAGCTTCGGTCTACCTACCAGTTCACCAGGAAGCAGGCTTATTGTAAGGTCTGATACGTAGCTGCCCTGCCTCCCAACCCCCTAATACATGAGTCGTTGGCCATCATGGAGACGCAGAATGAAAACAATGCTCTGGAGACAAATCCAGTGTGTGCCTGTCTAGTGGAGGCTGGAGAGAAGATAGAACACGCGCTACTGCCCCGAGAAGGTAGCCTTAGAGAATGCAGCAGCTCCAACACTAGAACTGAGGTCATTCAGAAAAGCAAGGAAAGGCAAAAGTTTTCATGTACATTCTACCTTCCCTTGACATCAAATACCACAATTAAGAATTTGCTTTTTAATAAACACGGTCTTGAGTCGGTAAGAACCAAAGCATCATTCACATATCATTTCCTGCACCACTCAGCTCATATTAGCAGCCTTAGGAAAGCATCAACCACAAACATGTTGCTGATAGAAATTTCCTAATGCAAGCAATCTTTATAGATTTCTGCTATTTCAATGTAGGTCTCTGAGGACCATTTGAATCCATATTAATTTCCTTTCTGGCAGTTATGCGGCTGAGTATGAACTGCACTATTTCACTTTTAATCTGTCAGTAATTTAGTAATGTGTAAACTAATTATGCACAGATATTAATGTAATCGGTTTGGGGAGCTATAAAATCAATGTGTTTTTACAGACTGCATTAAAGAGAATTGCGGTATTATAATCACATGTCAGTTACAGATAATGTTATGGAATTAAAAAACGGATGTCACCCACATTTCAGGGAGCACCCACCAACTCCAGCAAATAATATGAGTATGGCCCTCACATTTTCTGGCACGGCAGAGAAAATGTTAATATCACAGCCAAACAATCTTGCTTTGCACTGATTCAGATAACATCATTGCTATGACCCTCCTTCTGCCTTTGCTGTATGTTAAATAAAAACTTGCTATTCAGAATCTCAAAAAGTGGTGCCACAGACCATCCTTCTGGGAGTCATGCCAGCGTCTCAGGGTAATGGTCTCCTCAAGTGCAGTCTACACTAGTACAATTAACCAGATCATTATGCAGCTGCAAATAGGCTGGCATGAACCCAGTGGCTAAGAGGGGTTACCACAGCTTTTGTAGGATGTTTTCACTAGGCCTGTGACCCCACCCTGTGTGGCTATTTCTACAGGCAGTCTGAGACGGTTAAATCCTTCCATAAGACTAGAGGCATCTCACTACCTTGACCCCATGGGGTTTTCTACCCCAAAGAGAAGGAAACTCATATCACTCTATGACAGGCCTTGAAATCCTGGGACACTACTTATGCAATCAAGTAGTTGATTGAATTTGTTCGGACAAGTTCTAGAAATTTACCTTCATATACCTGTATTGAATGGATTCCCCTAACTCCCTGCGAGTTTGTCTCTGATTCTTTGCATCCCCCGCCAAAAATAAACCAAAAAAAACCAAAAAAACAAAAAAACAAAAAAACAAAACAAAACAAAAAAACTTAGGCCATTCTCCTGTGTAGCCCTAAACATCAGGGATGTCTCTGGCAGAACACGCCATTATGTCCCTACCTGACAATACTGGAGAGCCTCAGGCCCAGCCTTGTAACTTAAGGAGGCATCAGTATAGAAGGGAAGTAGGTCTCAGATGGGAGACTGAGTTCCAGCTCTGGAACCAGAACTTTGGGCTGTGCTGAAAGACAGGTCTGGGAAAATCATGATTCTGACATTCCCCAGATGTGTGGCTCCCTCATCAGTTTGAGCCTTATTTTCCTTGTTTTCAAAACAGGATGATAATAATAGCCCTTCCTCCATGGAGGGTGAAATGAAGATGGCACAGTGTCTGGACCATAGCAAGTGTTCAATAGTAGCCAGTGGCAGCAGCAGCTGTGAGAGTGATCTAGTAGTATTAGTGATGCTAATGAGAAAGCCGAATCGCTTTCTTAATGTAAAATGAAAGTTAACTAGGTAATCTCCAAAGTCCCTTCCAGCTAGTAAATTCTGATTCCCTGAGGTGGTTCAACTAGCTGCAGAAATGCTGCATCAACCATCTACACGCCAAGAGGATCCTCAGAAGGAAGAAAGTGGGTCAGCCCAATCTGAGGCTCCTCCTCTAATAAAATCTTCCCACCTTCCTCCTTCACGCCCATCAATAACTCCTTCCCTCTTCAACACTAGTCCCTTCCCACCCATCACTCTGTCTGGTCCTATGGTCTGGCTTCTATTTAAATCCATCCTTCTTCTCACCCTTTAATGTATTCTGGATGATTCACATTCAACGAATGGGCTCACTCATTCACTCATTCCTCAATTATCTGTTGACACCTACTAGGGTTGGAGAAAACTCTGCAGGGAATATTGGTATGAATCAAATACTTCTCCAGCTTTCTCAGAAATAATTGCCTGCTGGCAAGATACAAGTCCACAATAAATAAAAATTTATTGTATCAACCTTTTCTAAACCCCTCTTTGCATTAATTGGAACCTGGAATCCCTCATGTGATGCCACTTGCTCTCATATCCTTGCCAGTGGAAGTCATCTATCCCTTCACTGGCCCATGCACTGCATGACCACATTTATACCACTTGGAAGGCATATCTATTTTAAGTTCACACATTCCACTTTTCCTCATTCAACGGATGTGTGCCAATCTCTGAGACTCACAGCCACACTGATATTTTTAGAATCTGATGCAAAGTTTTTTCTGCCACCCATCCTCTCTCGTCATTCCCCACCATTTCAACACCTATTCAGCTGTCTTACTTATGTGTTTGGCCTCACCATGACTCAAATCCAATGAAGGTCAACCACAAGCCACAAGCGTCAACTACTGGCCTGACAACACTGGTCATCATTAAATGAGATGATATATGTAAACTACAAAGAACAGTACTTGACATATAGTAACATTCAGCACTTTCAGTGCTCCAGCTTTTTGTCATTCAGCAAAAGAGCTACCACGTCTGCCAGGAACTCATTCACAAGCCACTTCCGGGGAATATTTTTGGAGACAGTATTTGTTTCCTGTCCTGAAAGAGGAGGACTGATGTTCAGAAGGAGGGCATTGGTGGTAACTGTCCATAATCATTAACATCCCATTATAGAAATCGAACACCACTCATAAAGTCAAGAAAACAGATTAGAGTTTCATCGTTTGCACATTTAACTTTTGTGAAATCAAGGTGAGGTACCTGGCTAAACATCCAAAATAGGAAATGGAAAAAAAAAAAAAAAGCCAGAAACAGAGTATTCGAAAATACTGTAAAAATATATTTTGCGTGAGAAATCTTCATTTTATAATGAACATTAACATATATATTAATTATTTGTATACACACAATATTACACAGGGCTACGAACACAGAAGCCCAAAAGCTGTTCCTTATGAGTCATTTCGGGATTTGCCAGGGTCATTCTGATCACGCCCTATTACTACTTTACAATATAATTCATGTGAAAGATACTGTCCCATCATAATTCGTTTTATCATGACTTTTGAGCATGTTAGTGAAAGCCAATAAAGGAGTTCAGGCCAGACCCCAGTCTAGCAGAGGTGGGCATTATCCATAACCAGCCTTCTCTGATTCCCCAAGGATCCCAGGAAATCAAGGTTCCTAACTGACTTCACTGCCTTTTCTCAAACACTGTGTGTAATGAGACCCCATGCATCATCAGCAATGTGCTGACAGACGTCCCTACCCTGAGATGATTGGTATCCCCTCTTCCTCTCTACCCTGGCTTCTTCAGGGGAAACTGAAGGTCCATCAGATCCATTCAAACTTGACTCCTTGATCCTCTTCTCTAGCTATCCTCCTGGCTGCCGAAAGGCAGCTGATATCAAGACTCCCTAGTTATTTCTCTCTCTCTCTCTTTTTTTTTTTTTACAACAATCATGAAGTCTAGTCCTAAAAATAATTAGCAATAATAAACGTATACAGACAGTGGTCTTCATATCCTGCACCAAAGGAAATTAGGGCAATGGCTCTTTCATCCTATTGAGACCACCTCCCAAGATAGCTTTTTCTTCGCCAAGATAGTAAGAAAGATTAGCCCTGGAGAATTCTGTGCTACGATTGTCAGGACACGGATTATTGAGAAAGGAATGAGAATCACCATCTCTGGCAGAGGAAATTTGAGAAGCTGAGGGGATTTGCGGGCAATGAGGACTTTTATGGTGAACGACGTGGGTTGTAGCTTTGGGTCTTGCTCCACTGGTGGAGAGTTACCAACCTTAGATTTTTATCAAGAGTAACTTATACCCTATTGGAAAAGGTACATCCGAGTTTTCCACGTATAAGGAAGACAAGCAATTCAGACACTTAGAAGGCCCTGGATGAGCTGTATCTTGGGCAAACCAGGGATACCACTAGAACACTGAATTTGGAGTCAGCAGACCTGGGTTCAAATCCTGTGTCACTTTATAGGTACTGACCTGTGCTAAGAGAGTAGCAACTAGGCACATGTGCCTTTTCAAACTTAAATTTAAGTTAGTTAAAATTAAATACAATTAGGGGCGCCTGGGTGGCTCAGTCAGCTAAGCGTCTGCCTTCGGCTCAGGTCATGGTCCCAGGGTCCTGGGACGGAGCCCCGCATCGGGCTCCCTGCTCAGAGGGGAGTCTGTTTCTCCCTCTGCCTCTCTGCCCCTCCTGCTCGTGCTCTCTCTCTCAAATAAATAAATAAAATAAAATCTTAAAAAAATTAAATACAATTAAAAATCTAGGTCCTTAGTCACACTAACCATATTTCCAGTGCTCCAGAGCCCTGTGCGGCTACGGGCTACTGCTTATACAGTACAGCTACAGGCCCAAGGCAAATCAGCTTCCCAAGCCCCAGTTTTCTCCTCTGTTACAGGAAAGAAGTAAGATCTGTCCTGTTTACCTCCCACGTGTGTTCTAAGATAATGAATATGAATGGACTTAAGAAATTATAAACATTTTATAAAAGATGAATGATTAGGAACAAAGCAATTAATTTAGTGTTTTGAGCTTTTGAGCTTGAGCTAGGTAGAGGAAATCCCCACATTCTTATTTAAATCACTTTGTGGATTTAAAAAAAATAATCTATGTGTTTATCTAGTTTTGCAAAGTTGGTCCCATCAGAAAAATAGGAACAGGTCAAGCTATGTCTAGATAATCCCCAGTCTTAATGTCTTGGTCTCCAGATTAGTCCTAGTGTTTTCATTGGATTTGGCATTACAAACAATTCGTAACTTCACAATCTACAGGAGGCCCAGGAAGCACACACAGAGGATTCTACGGGCGAGGCTAGGGTGGTGGTGGCTTATACAGAGGAAACCTTGGTGGCTAGTTTGTCTATGGGGACATCAACAGGGCAGTGGCATTTCTTGGCCTCTCCCTAATTACTAAGGAAACAATGGGAACCCTGCTGCGTTTGGGATTTATGTTCATTTACCTTATGAATTTCCTCAGAAAACACACGCTTATTTCTCCATCTTAGCTGCATTTGAAAATATCCATTTGAATTCTGCAGGCAAGAAATAGATCTTCATTTTTCACTTCATGGCCATTGGTGTCTGGAAGAGTGTAACTCGTCTCAAGAAGTGAATGAAAGGAGAAATATGGTGAGGGAAAGATTGCTGGGGAAAGAATGGGGAAAATTTTCCAGAAGCTGAGAGGCACCGGGCAAGAACAACTGAAAATCCCCTCTAACTTCAAGAGAGAAGGGATAATGATTCTATAACCAGAGCAAGGCAGGCAGAGCAGGGATGACTGTCTTGGTTGTGCACAACTAGATCCCCATCATCATGATCATCATCTTCAAGCCTTGCATTGATCCTAGATCTGTAGGTCTCAAAGTGCTTTCACATGCATGCGTACCTTTGAACACTGTAGTAACTCACATGTAAAGTACACTGGACCACCATGGTTTTTGCCTGCCTATCAGCCACTCTTCCTGACTCTGGTAATACCACCATAATTTAATCTGGAAAACCATCTCTCTCTTTCAGTTTCAGTCTATGTGTCTCAAGCGGGGCTGATCCTACCCTGGATCCAAGTGCGGGTCCACCCCCAGGCCCTCACTCACCAGTATATTACATCCACCAACCCCAGTGATTAGTCCCGGGACAAGTACATGACCCAAGTCTGTCCAGTGAAACAATCCTGGGACTTTGGTTGAGACTATTAGGAAAGAGAAACCTTTGGGGGCCACTAAGCTTAGAGGATGAAGTCTGCAGCTTCTCCGGCCTTCGTCTGGTGAGAGCTTCCCCGAGAATAAACTTGACACCAAGGAAAACGCAGCCAAAAGCTGGAAAGAGAATGAGACTGAGTCCTAAGGACATGATTGTGATCCTTTGGTTCATACCTGCCCAAGATCATGCTAGCTCGGGGAAAAAAAAAAAAAAAAAAAAGATCATGCTACCTCGGGACATGTTTGTTTGAGCCAGTTTGAGTTGAGTTTCTGTTACTGTCGAAGAGGTCTAGCTAATGCAGCTGAAGAGATTAAGACTCACTTTTTATGGATTAGAACACTGAGGCTCAGGACAGGATCCACTCAACCATAATAAGGACCGTCCCATTGTTTCTGAATGTGGAGTTTCTGAAGAATTGTAGAATCCAGTTAGCAGGAAAGATGGGAAGAAAGGGTTGGCAGCCTGTAGCTCCAAAGAATGTTTAAGGGTCTCATTAAAACGAAAGCAAAATGAGAAAGAACAGAGCCATGCTTATGGCATTACAAGTCTTTTGGGAGAGTAGAAATGCTGAAGTTTACAAATGCGTAAGAGGCAGCAGGTAACTACAGTTTACTAAAGAAACAGTGTTTGAAAATAGAATGGGATTTAGCAATAGTAGGATACACATTGTCTGGGAGAAAACCATGGCATGTACCCACTCTCGTTATTTTGTAAGTACAAATACACATATACAATATTTCAAAAATATATAAAAGTACCTCTCCATATCCAAATATAATGGATATCTCCAAGGACAGCGTTCATACAGTGATAATTCCAGTGGGTGAAATTTGTGTATTAAGGTGATGGTTCTCAAAATGCCATCCCTAGATCAGAATCATCAATATCCCAGAAATTCTTGGGCCCTACCCCAGACCTACTGAACCCCAAACTCTGTAGTGGGGCTCACAAACATGTGGTCTAGTAAGCCCTCTAGATGATTCCAATGCATGCTGAAGCCTGAGAACCACTGTAGTAAGATATCTGAGCACATACATGTTCATAAGTGTGCTTTGTATAACTTTTTTTTCAATACTTACCCACCCCCTATTCTGGAAGCCTTGCTAGAGTGAAATGAGCATCACTTGTTTGAATCCAACCCAGAGAAGGAAGTACAGTTTTGGGTCCCTTGAGGTCTTTCTGCTTTGAGGCGTCCTTTAGAGTCATAGAGACAATGACCCTCAAGATGGTTTGGAATGTGGTCAATTTTCAACTTCTGTCTTAGTTATTATATTCATGTGGTAGGCCGAATTCCAAAAATAGGCTCTACCCCTCCCAGCCCCACCAAGATTTCCCATGTCTTGGTTATATAATCAGATGCTACTCTAGGTACCGCTGTGAAGGGATGGTGTGGATGTCACCAAAGTCCCAAATCAGTTCACCTTAAGGTGGGGAAGTTTTCCAGGTGGGCCTGAGCCCATCACGGAAGTGCCCTTTCTCTAGTTGGAGGCTGGGAGAAAAGTCAGACAGAGTTGAGGTATAGGAAGCTCTCACCATGCCATTGCTCACTTTGAAGCCGGAAAGGGCTAAGTGAGAATGAATGTGGGCAGCCTGTAGAAGCTGAGAGAATCCCCAGCCCAGTGGCTGACACGGAAGTCCTCCCGCCACAAGAAACTGAATTCTTCCAACAGCATCAAAGAACTTGGAAGTGGAATTTCTCTCCAGAGCCTGCCGACGGGGGCTCAGCTTGGACAAGACCTTGATTTTAGCCTTTCTTCGCTCTGAATAGAGAACCCAGTCGTGCTATGTTAGATTTCTGGCCTATAGAACTGTGGACCAACAAATGGGTGTTGTTTTAGGCTGCGAAATTTGTGACAATTTATACACAGCAACGGGAAATGAATACGATATGAAAGGGAATTGGCAGCTGGAATATGAGATTCAAGCATTTGGAGTTACCTGGGATCTGATCATTCAGAAATGCGTGAATAAGACAGTTAAAGTGGTAGAGGGTGGAGAGAGCATGTGGGGAAAAATTCAGCCCAGTGAAGAAGAAAAAGCACATTGGAAGGAAGAGGAAACCTGGCTGATGTATAATTAGGAGAAACAAAGGAAGTCACTGACAACCAAAGTGAGGACAGAAGCTTCCATGGAAGGTGATGGAAAATGGAGGAGGTCTGCGCTACAGAATGGTAGGGGGTTGCACGGCAGTATTATTACATAGAAGCGTGTTCACACAGAATTTCACAATTCAAAGGCATTGTAGAGATCAGATAATGTATCCTTCATTTTTTTTTTTTTTTTTTTTAGATGAAGATGTAGAGACAGGAAGACTACATGAACTGACCAAGGTTTTGGAGCTAATTAAGTCAAGACCAGAACTCACATCTCCCGACGCCCGTTTTTATTCTGCAGGACCCCGTCAGCACTCGAGTCTGCCCTTCCCTAAAGGCAAAGAAATATCTCGTGTAGCCCCTAAGAAGAGAGCAGAAGCCTGTACTGAACAGCTGGACTGTTGGTACTCCAGCCTTGTGACATTAATCCAAGGCAAGATATGATGACTTTTGCTCCCTGGCCATCTAGGAAGCCCATCACTTTGTCACCAAGCCAAATGAAATTAGCACACAGGGCATGCTCTTCCAGAGAGCCTCAAACCTGATTAACAGGTTCGAAACTGGGGCCCGGGGAGCAAGACAGATGAGGTTGGGAAGCTTGTGCCCAGCAACAAAAGGATTAAGAGGGACCAAATGGTGGGGACAGAGAGAGGTCTGTGAGGTGCCCAGACTGAGATGCCCTTCCTAGCACACACACCGGAGATCCAGCCCTGCTAAGCTGCTCCTCATCGATGTGGTTTTGTTTATTAAATAAATGGTGGTTTATTAACCTCATAACCACCGTCTCCCCCCACCCCGCCCCAAGAAACTAAACAGAATATTCTGCCCGGTGCAAAAGATCCTTCTGCTCACATTGGAAGAGAAGTTACCCACGGGCTGGTATCTGTTTCCGTGGAAACCAAAAATAAATATTGATACGGCGTTAATGGTCTGTGTCTCACTTAAGCTCCATTAAACTTCGAGCACTTGCAAGAAAACAGCCCGTTGATGGCCCAGCTGAGGGAGAAGGAAGAAGCTTTATAAAAAGCAACAGTGTGGAAGGCACATGGGGTGCAGGCAGGATTTCTGAGCGCTTCTCAGCCAGGGAGCTCTTTATGGAATTCTTCCAGCCAGGGAGACCTACTTCCGTGCGCTCCACGTGGCTGGTTAAGATGCTAGCCCTGCTTGGACAGGGTTTTTGTGAACCTGCCCTTTTTATAAAGAATCGTTGTGTGTTTTGGAAAGCTTATCTGCAGACAACAACATCTTCCAGGAACCCACATGCCCAAAGCACAGTGAACAAATGAACTGAGCATCCAAATTAGAGTATTTTTTTCTGTACCACGTTTCCCAAAGCAATTCAAGTGCAGACAACTGAGGTCAGTATTGTTGCCTTTTATATTTATAATCCTGCTTTTAGGAGCAAAGTATTTGATTTATTGCATGAAAGTATTTTATGGCTTTAAGCACTGCTGCTCCTTGGACTAAGGAACATCACAGCCTGCTTAATTTACACAAGGGATGTTAGGACTATTTAATGGCATGTAAACATTTTATAAGGCAAGTTCAAATTGCAGGCGATATTTAATATACTTTAGCAAAATGGACCACAAATGGATTCTAGTTCTTATTTATTGGCCCGATCTTTCTTATGGCATCAAAAGTGAATCGAGTTTTAAAAGGTGTTAAGAGTTTTCAGTACAGTTCGTGACACTGGGCACAATCGGTAAGTCTGCATAAAACAAGCAGCACGTGAATTAATTCCAGAACCCGGGCAACCACGAGCCCCCCAATCAGACTTTATCGTTCGGCTTCTGGGGCTCAGGCAATGGGAGCTCCTGGGCCCTCAGCCCCTAGCAGAGTGCAAAGCCCAGTGAGCTGCCAGGATGAACATGGGGAAGGAAGAGGGTCCAGAAAGGGTGGTTTCTTGGCATGAAAAAGCACTGACTGGTGGGAAAATCCCTGACTAGCAAAATGCAGATTTAGGGAGTGTGCTTGAGCTAGATCTGAGCGTCCTAGTTGGTCATGAGGGTGCACCATAATATGTGTGATCAACTTCCAAAGTCTCCGAGGAGCGGATCCAGGAGTTTTGCCTTTCTAGAATTTCTTCAGGGAACACTCTTCATCTCCTACTTCTTACCAGGGGCCATGTGCTAGGGTGGGGCTGACACCACCTTTTCTGTCCAGGGTTATGTGAAGAACTCGGCATGCTGGCCGACAGTTCAGGGAAGGCACATGACCCAAGCTGGGTCAGTCCAAGTCTCGTGCAGACTGAGGCTCTGGCTCTGCAGGAGGCGGCCACTGGCCACTTGGTGGGAAGAGACCGCCACCAACGAAGCCGCCCCACAGAAGAGCAGCGCCAAGATGGCTTTCACTGAGGTGGACCCCATTCCGTACCCGGATTCAGTTATGCTGGACCTTACCTTGACTCCCTGTCTCAGAGCCAATAAATACCATTTTTGGCTTTTTAAAAATATGTGTTTCATCAGGATGTGTCAGGTATCCTGCAGAGTGTTAGAACTAGAACGGCTTGCAGTTGGGAAAAGGGATGGGAGAACTAGCTTCCACATCCCTGGGGTTTAGTCAAAGAAGGGCCTTATTCTAGGAGAGGCCACACAGCGCCCCACATTCCTGAGATGTTTCCAGTGGGGCTCCTCGCAAAAGAAGTCAGCGTGGATGTCTCTCTTAGGGCAGATAGCTCGGGTTCCATTTCTAGCTCCCTTCTCCCTAGCTTCTTCTGGATTCTCCTTCTGGTTCAGACACTGATCCTCATTGAGGAAAGCCATTAGTCTTCCTGGGCTCTGTCATTTCAACGAGTGTAAACCTTATGCCAACTAATATCCACTTGCATTTTTTCCCCCAAAATGCTTTCACACCCAAATTTCAGGATAGCCCTGCGAGGGAGATAATCTCACTGCCATTTTACAGACGCAGGGAGATGAAGCAGTCTCCCAAAGTCACCACGCTGGCTGATCGTGAAGCTGGTTCCTTGCTCTCCAGCCCTGGCCGAGGATATCCCACTAACTGCTCATTTCCGGTCCCTGTTTGCCAATTAATTCCCCCTGGCCTCCTCGTTTCTTCCCCGCCCGGCACGACAACCTCGAGCATTAGATCTCATCCTCCCTATGTTACAGCTCTAGAAATCGAAGCAGAGAAGTTAGAGTGAACCACTCAGGTCTTCAATGGAAGGATGCGTACCCAGGATTTGTTTGGGACCACAGAAGTCATTCTGCCTACTTTGTCATTGCTGGGGAGGTGGATGGGTTGACAGGACAAAGTCCACTATAATTTTGCCTCGGCTGGTCATTCATGAACATACCACAAATTGTTCTTGAGTGTCTTCTCTGTGCCACATGCATAGAAGCAAGGCCGATGTGGGGAAGATGCGCAATAAATCAGTAATTATGGCACATCCTGATAAGTCATGAGGGAAGGTGATGAGATCCTATAGGAGCCTATGGGAGAACCAAGAACATTAGCAAAGGCGTGTAAAGGGAGAAGGTACAGGAGAGGAAGCCAGAAAAGGCCAATCAGAGGAAGTGTCATTTAAGGTAAGACTTAGAGGACTGTGTGGGATCTAAACCAATAAAAGGGTTCTAAAGGCCCTCAATAGGTGTATTTTCTTTCCCGGTGTAGTTTTAAAAGTCTAAAGTAACACGTCACGCACAGCTCTTCCCCCATTTAGACTGTTTTTTTTTTTTTTTTAAAGATTTTATTTATTTATTCATAAGAGACAGAGAGAGAGAGAGAGAGGCAGAGGGAGAAGCAGGCTCCCCGCTGAGCAGGGAGCCCGATGCGGGACTCGATCCCAGGACCCTGGGACCATGACCTGAGCCGAAGGCAGACGCTTAACCATCTGAGCCACCCAGGTGACCCCCCTTTAGACTTTCTTCTTATATTTGCTCCCAGGGCTTCAGGAAACCCTTTGATGTCTGGCTGCACAGGGCCCTGCCTTGGGGGGGCCTGCCTGGGGCCGGACCATATTTCATCCAAAACAGGGATTCAAAATAGGAGACCATTACCAGTCATGTAATTAACGCTGCTGAAGACATACTGCTTATGAAAAGGAAAATGCTAGTACTGATTATGAAATTTATGAGGTGCTTACATCTAGTGGATTGGAGTGAATTATCTAGTTCCACCGATGCTCTGACCCATTTAAAATGAGAACAGAAGAGGGCAATCTGTTTGCCTCTCAACACCCTCAGAGAAGGTAAAAGGGGTAATTTATATCTGTGTATCTGGCCGCTTATTCAGCCTCGCATTAGATAATGAGTTTGTATTTACATCTGGAAACCTCGCCCGGTCAGGAGATGATATGCCACAGGGGAAAGCAGGACGATCTTCACATATGTCCTTCCTCTTTCTGGGCGCCTCCGCCCAGGGAGAAAATTCATTTTGCTCATGAAAGCCTGTCTGATGTGGGATGTGCGGGGCCAGGAGTGAGGAGGCCTGTGATTTCTCATTCTGTGCCTTCCTGAGTTCCACGATTGCACGTTCTCGATCGGTGGGAAGAGATACGGGAGTCGAGAGCCATGGGCTCTTTGTGAGGTTCTCGGCACCAGGCGTCCCCAGACAGGCGTCCTGTGGTCCTGGGGTCCAGGAGGCTGGCATACTTGTAGCTTTGCCAGCTGTGTAGATGATTCTTTCCAGGATCCATCGTCAATATATTGTGTGGGGCATATTTATAGACTCTGCCATTATAAAGGTCAATTTCATCACCAAACCCCTCTCTACATTCCAAATTTAAAACAAAGACTCAAAAGCTTGACACCCAATTCATTTTTTAAAATATAAGATAAAATTTTACAAAACATCGAAAAATCAAGTTCTCCCTAAAGAAATTGGTAAAACATTTTCCCGAAGTGCTGTCAGCTAAGGGAAAGTTTTTATTTCCGTCTGGGCGAAGAGTCTCACTAGAGTTCTCAACTGAGGATGAGTTTTGTGTCCCCCAGGGGGACCTCTAGCCATGTCTGGAACAGTTCTGATGGTCACAAGAGGGGATGCCAATGGTATCTAGTAGGTAGAGGTCAGGGATGTTGTGAAGTGTCCTACAATGCACAGGACAGTCCTTGCCCCAACAAAGAATTATCTGGGCCAACATGATAATGGTGCAAAGATTGAGAAGCCCTGCATTAGAGGTACACAGGGTTAAAGAATGCTCCCAACCTTTAGCCACTTGGATTCTACTAGATGAACATCAGCCAGATGAACATTTCCAAAGAATTAATAACATTTCAATATAGTATTAGGGGCCATGCCTGTCAGAAGGGAGCTACAACAGTACAAGGACAAGGGGACATTGGAGCAGAGATAACATCGCTGGGGGTCTGGAAGGATTCGGTCGGGGCTGAGAGGGGGGCCCTGCATGTCATGTTTAGAAAAGCCCTGGTGAGCTCTGAGGACCATTTTTAGGGGGTATAGGAGGCAGAGACCAGAGTGCAATGACCTGAATGTAGAACAGCACATGAGGACGAGTATTTTCTCAGGAAGTAGTTGGCAAAAAAAAAAAAAAAAAAATGCAGTTTTTAATTTTCTTGTATATGGATTATTTACCTAATCAATAAATGCATTATAAAAGTAACATAACAGTGAACGTATGTTGAGCAATAATGTATTAAGTCAGAAGTTGTGGTGAGCTCTTCACACTCAGTCCTGGCTACAGTGTTCTTTATTGCCCCATCACACAGGTAACGAACCTGAGACAGGGACATTGCAGAGAGAACCCAAAATCGCATGGCTGCTGAGTGTTAGCTCCGAACTGGTTTGTTGTCAGGAAATCCCGTGCTTTTACTAACTGCCTTCCTAGGAATAAAACTGCTTTGTGTAGAACCAGAGAGAGTGGGGTGAAGGCTCCACATTCTTCCTCATGGAAAGGTACCTACTCCACAGCCTGGGCGGTTACGCGCATAGGCATTAAGTACCTTGATAAAGAGAAAAGGAAGAAGCTGACACAGCCCCAGTAAGCTTTTCCTCAGACCCAAGAGAAACTCACTCAGAAGCTGCTGAGAATTACCCCTCCACCCATTCACTGAATCTCATGCAGCCTTTCCCAGTAAATCATTAGGACTTAGGTGTCCATCTAAAGATGAAATTTTGGTCACATTCATTGAAACGGTACCAGCTATGCAGATAGGAAGCCTACATTATCCTGAGGGTGATTCCAGGGCAAATCTGAACAAAAATAATTTTTTAAAAAAGTACAGTATGGGGCACCTGGGTGGCTCAGTTGGTTAAGGAGCAGACTCTTGATTCTGGCTCAGGTCATGATCTTGGGGTCCTGGGATGGAGCCTGGCATCAGTCGAGCTCCATACTCAGTGGGGAGTCTGCTTGAGGATTCTCTCTCTCCCTCTTCCTCTGCCCCTCCCTCGCTCACATTCTCTTTCTGTCTCTTAAATAAATCTTTCTTCCTTTCTTCCTTTCTTTCTTCCTTCCTTCCTTCCTTTTTCTTTTTTTCTTCCTTCCTTTCTTTCTTTCTTTCTTTCTTTCTTTCTTTCTTTCTTTCTTTCTTTCTTTCTTTCTTTCTTTCTTTCTTCTTTTTTTCTTTCTTTCTTTAGATTTTACTTATTTGTCAGACAGAGAAAGGGAGAAGCAGACTCCCTGCTGAGCAAGGAGCCTGATGTGGGACTCCATCCCAGGACCCGAGGGTCATGACCCGAGCCAAAGACAGAGGCTTAACTGACTGAGCCACCCAGGAGTCCCTAAATAAATCTTTTAAAAAAGCATAGTAAAAGCAGCAGCAATGTCTTAATGTTGAACAAGATCAAAACTCAAAGTAATCTGAAGCTGGCCTGCAACCCTAACTGCATCAGGGCTTATAGGCTGAACATCTACTAGTGCTTTTCCATTTAATCCATATGACAGCCCTAGAGGGTAGGGGGCATGGCTCTCATTTTGCAGATGAAGAAACAGAAATGATGGTAGGTTAAGAGAGCTGCTCCCAGTCACAGGCAGGGCCAGAGAGGGGTCAGAATGTAAGACTTCTGACCCCGAGTTAATTGGGATTTCTCTTACAGCACTCTTGACCCTTAGTTAGGTGGATATCTCTTTATTTAATCCATCAAAAGTAACAGGGCCACTGTATCTGGTCCCATGGGGTAAGATGTAGAAATAAAGTTAGAGCTGAAAGAAAACATGCCCCATGGTCAGGAACAGAGATCCTGGAGTTCACTGGACTTGAGTTTGAACTCTGACTCTACCACCTGCTAGCTGTGGGGAGGGGTCACCACACTGAGAGTCATATCAACTCTCTGAGTCTTTGTCTCCTCATCTGGAAATTAAAGAAAAATAATCATATCACTCCACAAGGCTGTCGCAAGTGTGAAATTACTTGATGGTGATGTGTGCAAAATTGTACTATGCCTGATTCAGAGCAAGAATTCACTGAATGACAGTTATGATATTATTCATATTATAAATTGCTTACTATAACCATCTTTTCTACAGGTGAATACTCAAATAAGCCATAGGAGGTAGGTATGAAATCCAAATGTTGCAGGAGGCCCTGTGTGATATGATGGGGATTGGTAGGGACTATGAGAATACAGAAAGTGCCTACCCTATCTAAAAGCTTTAAAGTAATACATAATAATAATAAAGGCTTCTGGACACACACAATATATTTGTGGGTTGTATGGTTCACAAGCCACCAGTTCATAAATGCCATTCAAATCCAATCCCCATTGGAATTATAAAGAAAGAAAGGCCCAACAAAGGGAAGAGAATTAATGGTGGAGTCATTCCTACCACTTCTACACATGCTTCTCTGGCCCTCTCATGAGATTATGAAATTGCAGATAGTTATTCATATTTCCTTCTTTAAAACCAAAGGGGGTGGGGGAGGACTCCACACAATTAACCCAAAGTGATAAGCAGAGTGGTTGGGAGCAACTGAGGAAGAATCCTAAGAAAGTGAGTTTTACATGAAAAATTTTTTTTTCTCCTTTTAGGGAACGGATTTCTGTTCCCTTTGAGTATCACAGAAGTTTAGAGGACAGACCCCTGCCCCCCTCATTAACTGCCTTGCTGGCATTAAAGATGAAGTGGGAATGAAATATGTAATTTCAAAATCATAAAGACACATGATTTCATTAGTGCCATATTCAGGGGTTCTCACCTACGTCTCAGAAGACTGAGGTATTGATCTGACTACGAAGCTAGGACAATAAAACAATGCTCTATTGACTGCCCCTGCAGGGTTGCCTAATATCATTCATTGAAGTAAGTTGAAGAGCAGAGGGAAAGCATTGCCCCAGTAATAAGTGGTAATTGCCAGGAAGTGAGGCATTGCGGTCCTCATTGACCCCTGCATCCTGATATTTTGATGGATTCTATGGAACTCCATTAGGATTGGCATTGTAATATTACACCAGCTCGGCTGTAGAACAACAGACCTCCGTTTGGATCATTGATTTTTGATTATACAGCTCCTCAGCGTACCCCACAAGCAATTCCCATTGTTGGGGCTGGGGTATCGGAGCTGATAGGGGTAACAGATAGAACAGTCCGTGACTTCCAGTTACTCCCATAGTACTGTTAAAGAGCCGCCTCCTCCAGCAGCCTGGACAAGGAGACAATCAATCACAACACCCACCTTATTAGTGGAAGGAGTTAGCTCGGCTTCCATGTTGTGTCCCAAGGAAGATCGCACAATTAGGCACATTTTTTGGAACTTAAACTTCTTAAGGTATGGATTAAAATTGGCTGAACATGTGGTTTTTTATATATCTTCCATGACTGTTTCACCCGTGTTCTTGAAAGTTCTAGAAGACATGCTTCCCTTTCCCTGTCTGAACATTTATTCCCTCACTCATTCAAACCATGCTACTTAGAGTCCATGAATCAGTGTCCCTTCTGGTTCGTCATTCTTGGGAGATGCGGTCAGTACTCAGATGGGCTCTGAAAGCCTGCCTCCGTGACTGTAGAACTCGGGATAGTCCTTTCTGTTGTATGTGATTTTGATCATGTGGCTGCACAAACATGGGATTAGGTTGTGAGGAAAAATGGAGATAAAGAACCTAAGTGATATGATAAAAGCCTCCTAGGGAAAAATTTTGAACAAAAGCAATGATTATTCTCACTGTGAATGATGTTTGATAACTATCCTTTGATAGGAGAAAGTCTGACTACCCCACATGCTTCAATAACTCATTTAGAAGCTGAGATTGGGCTCCCTTCTCTGAGTGATTTCATTCCGTAGCATGGCATGGCTGAGTGTTTCAGAGTCTGTGTTGTCTTCAACTCCCATGATGCATTTCTACTTGTTTCTTCAGAAATGAGGATAATGTTGGGCATACGGTAGGTCTAAGAACCAAAAGGTTTTCTTGGGCAAATAGGGGTTTTGATATCTGGCATCAAACCTTGACAAACTCTACAATCTTTTAAGAGAATCATGGGTCAGAGAAGGCTGGATACTGCTCAGAAGAAGGTCCACAGGTATCTGTGGACAAGGTTGAAAATGGCAGAAGAGAAAGAGGGAAGCCCTCTCCGCCTCGGCCCAGTCTCCATGGAGGCTTCACTCTTGTCACACTGACTATTTTCATGATTCCTGATTTTGCTCTTGTGGCTCCCTCCTGTAGAATGCCTTCTTTTCTCTAGAAAAATACTTGTCAGCACCCAGAAATTCCTCTCTCCTTACCCTTGGGCAAAATATCTATGGTCTTCAGTCTTATCCATGACCCTTTCTGCAGGTGAAGCCAACTCACTCATGTGACTCGGGCTTCACCGACATCTAATGAAGTCTCATCTGACTTTGTTTCTGGTGTAGATTTTCCACAGGGAGGGGATAGGCTAAGAAGCCCCGCCCCCCCGCCCCATGGGTCGCTAAGTTGCTTAGTAGTTACCTTTCTCACTATGAATTAGTAAGCATCAGCCTGGCATTCATTCATCAGCCTGCGTGAGTTTGATCTATAGGAGTCCCTCCCTCGAAGGGGCAATCTATTTTTGATGTTCCTGGTTTTCCTCGGGTGACACTGAGCCTCAAAAGGAATCCTTCTAGCTCAACTACAAGTGCAGTTACATTATTCTGTCCAGAGGAGTTTGTTTAAGAGGTTCTAAGATTTCTGGGT
Organism: Zalophus californianus; assembly: GCF_009762305.2. Taxonomy (NCBI): domain Eukaryota; kingdom Metazoa; phylum Chordata; class Mammalia; order Carnivora; family Otariidae; genus Zalophus; species Zalophus californianus. Next base: position 31,765,210 of record NC_045611.1, on the reverse strand, counting down.
TTCCACCAAGCCCACGTGTGACTGGTGAGAAGAAGAGACCCTCCAAGCCAATGCCAGGGCACTGTGAGTCCAGAAAACACTTGGTGAGGGTTAAGGTGAGACCAAAGAATTAACTCAGCAGTGATTCTTAGGAATATTGAGGGAGGGAGGAGAGGCCAGGATAAGATGGGACTTTCTGATAAATAAGGCAGGTGGGAACTTGGAGTCATGGTAACCTGTTCCCCATTCAGGTTAGGCAGGATTTATCCCTTCCATCTCACCATTGGGGGAGGGAGCAGCTGGTCACTCAGGCATTGGAGCCTGGTCACCCGCTCCGCTGCCCAGTGGTTTCAAGGGCACAGCAGTAATGGATTCTCCTGCGCTCCCTTGGTGATTTCCTTCATTTTGATTGACAGAGTCTTTCTTTAGTCATATTAATAGAGCGTTACCCAAAGGTCTGTATTGGTCTGCTTTTGCTTTCTTTCAAAGTATTAGTCCTGCAAGGAACTCACAAAAAAAAGTGATCCATGAGCAAATTTACATGCGGGGAAATGGGTCATACTTGTGTTTCCTCTCGCAATCCTATTAGTGTGCCGTAGGTTCTGTAAAGTCCTGCTTGGCAGAAACATTTTTACAATCATTTAAATTATTTCTAAAGCACTATCTCTAATCTATTTGATTGCAGAAATCTTTTTTTGTTTTGTTTCTTCTAGCTAAACAGAGATGCTAGTTACAGAATTAGTGATCCACAAAACCACTTCAGGAAACATTTAGTCAGGAATTATATAGTCAAATCTTGCCCGAGAGGCATCCTGCTTCTCGAAGGTGATTTTCCTCCTCTATCATCATATTCAACTGTTTTATTATTTCTTTAACTTGGCCTCCTAGAGAGTAACCCCTTTTCCTTATTTCCCAGGAGTTTCACAGGGTACCTCACGGCTGCCCCTCATGCCACCCAGACTACTGGGTTTTCCAATGTGATCCTAAATTACTGCCCAAAATAAATATGTGTTGCCAAATGTCAGGCCCTTTAATGTAACGAAGGAAACCTTGTTCCTATATACTTCCTCCTAAATGCATTTTGCTAGAGGGCATTTAAAAAAACACATTAAATTTTATGATGACTTTAACAAACAAGTCAGTGATCATGATTTCAATATGAGCAGCAAGCAGTTAAGGAGAAAGGTCAGCGAAGCTGTGGCATATAGAGTTTCTGCTTGGGGACGGCTGACTCTCTCTCTGCAGCAAAGGCGAGTCAGCTGACTCTCTAATGCTACAGTTAAAACATAGATTCTAAATAGTCAGGCTAATGACTCCAAAATTAAAATAGTCCTGGCCCCTAGATGCAGCTAGTAATTAACTTTTAATTTTATACAGAAGCATGTCATGCTTTTGACCCTTGACTTTATTTAGTTCTCTCCTGGCATTTCAAAAGCATGATCTGCTAAATAAGGTTGTTAAAATCAGTATTACAGAGAGAAGCAATTGCGCAAATGTGCATATGGAAATTATAGCCAGAGGGGTGCTTCATAGAGAAGCTGCCTCCATGAACTTAAATTTGTGCTAATTGCTATTGCTATATTATTCAAAATTATAAATTAGACTATTAGCAAATGAAATTATATAAGACCTATGGGAGCAAAACAATTATTGTAGAGCCATGGAATGTTACAGCTGAAAGGGAATTTATGGACTATCTATTAATACTGTTCTCTTACTTTACCATCAGGGAAACTGAGGCTGAGGGAGGGAGCCTGAATCCCCCAAGGCCAGACTACGAGAGCGAGCGAGTGTGGTTTAGAACACTGGAGGGGGGGATCTGAAGGTGGGCATTTTTATTGGTGTTATTTTCCAGTTTTCTAAAAAGCACTCTAGCATTTAACTTTAATGTCTGTGATCTTGAATGGTGGCGAGGGTATTGGAGATTGAAGGCAAGTGTTAAGAGTCTATATATAGGACAGACTGAGACAGGAGTGCCCTCAGCGGCTCAGAATTTCTCTCTCATTGAATCAATTTTTATTTTATATGTGTATCAGTCAGCTCATCAGGCTGCTGTAACAAAACTCCACAGGCTGGATGGCTTAACCAACAGAAATTTATTTTTGCACAATTCTGGAGGATGGAAGTCCAAGATCAAGGTGCCATCAGGGTTGGTTTCCGGTGAGACCTCACTCCCTGGTTTGTAGAAGGTAGCCTTCTCACTGTGTCCTCACGTGGCCTTCCTTTGTGAGTGTGCACAGAGAGGCAGAGGGAGGGAGGGATCTGGCGTCTCTTCTTACGAGGACACCAGTCCTATCGGAGCAGGGCCCCGCCTTTATGACCTCAACTAACCTTGATTACCTCTCTAAATTTCCTGTCTCCAAACACAGTGACATTGGCCATTAGGGCCTTCAATGTATGAATTTGGGGGGACATAGTTCAGTCCATAACAATACATTGAACACTATTTTAAGGAGGGGCTCAGGAATGAGTGAAGAGGTTGGACATCAGGACCTTTGTGGTTGTAATCGATCTCTCCTATTGTCCCAAGCTCTGGCCCCAACCTGTACACCTCACTGTAGTGGGACACCCAAAATTTCAATTCCTGCCTTGATATCTTTGATTTTCACTGGGCCCCAAAGGTCTAAGTTCCCCTGCTCTCCCCAGATATGCATCCGGCCCAATGAGAAAGGACCCTACCATGCTGATTGTTCTATCCATCAGACCAGCTGCACTCCACCTGGTCCTCAACCTACTGGGTTTCATTTCCCTGCTAGCCTGTGAAATTACTCAAACAGGCTGATCATATCCTCCTGCAGGAACCAAGGGACACTTCAACCCCTTGTTACCACAAACCTTGTCTCCCATAGCCTCTGATGCTTCATTCTACTTCTCAGTACACCCCTGTGTGGCCCTCCATGGCATGTGATGTGTTCCTTCCCCAGGCTGTGAGTGTATATACAACTAACAAAATACTGTCCATCTCATCTGTCCAGCATTGAGTGTTGTTAGAGCAAGGGCTCTCTCCTTTACCGATGGTATGAATATGAGGTAATCAGAATATGCGCCTAAAAACACCAAAGCCCTTCAGTTAACAGGATCCTGTCTCTTTGGAATGCTCTAGTTGCTCTAGCCTGCCCCACCACGGTCCATCTCACCCCATTTCTTGTAAGGGGCTTTCCAACATTTTCCTCTTGATCATACAGTTTTCAACATGAGACTCTAGGTAAACACAGTTTTCTCCATCTCCTGACATTTTCAGTGATGTTTCATCTGCTCTTATTGATTGGCACTCTGGGAAGCTTCCTTTAATTGGCTCTGTGTGTGTGTGTGAGTTTGTGTCTTAAGAGAAAAGAAGCAGGATATCAAGGAAAAAAAAAGCGCATAGCAGCAGCTAGGCTGTTGTAATCTAGCAACTAATACATTGAGGATAAGAGAGGCAGTCTGGTCTCTGGAAGGAAATTTTAAACCATGGATATAAAGTTAGTATTCTGTAAGATCTGCTTTGTAAAAAAACCTAATTTTGTACTTCTATCTCCAAAAATAACTGTACTTTTTTTAAAAAAAATCACATTATCTATATCCAAATTGTCTACTCCTCTACAGGTAATCTCAATTTTAAAAAACAAGTTATATATTTTTTTAAGATTTTATTTATGTATTTGGGAGAGAGAGGGTGTGAGTGTGGAGAGGAGCAGAGAGGGAAGGAGAGGGACAAGCAGACTCTGAGCTGAACACGGAGCCCTATGCAGGGCTTGATCCTAGGACCCTAAGATCATGACCTGAGCTGAAACCAAGAGTCGATTGCCCAACCGACTGAGCCACCCAAGTGTCCCTAAAAAACAGGTTTTATTTTAAAGTTTCATGCATAAGTTAATTTAGGAGTGGCCTTAGAAAGCATTTGCCTCACATTATCAGTGTTAGAAATTTTAAGTTCACACATGAGACCTCCTTAACCAAATTACTTCATAGCTGGAAAAGATTATCTGCCATGAACCATAGTAGAAAATAATACTTTTAGAATATTTTAAATCAAACATACCATTAAAACGATGTCACCTAAAATGTGGCTCTCTTATCTAGGCCTCAATTTTCCTACTTGAAAAAAATGTGGATTAAGCAATGTCATAGGTCTCTCTCCGCTTGACTAAATGTAAGATTATTGAATATAAAATACATTTTGTAAGATCTTAACTTCAAACTCAACAAGACATAATGAACACGTTTATTTCTTCTTTCTCCCAGTATTTCATAAAATGACAGTAAAATAATCAACTAAGAAAATATTATAACAAAGAGAATAGAAAGAAGGCCATCAGTAGCTGAGAGATTTTAACACACAAAGCATGAGAGAAAGAGACAAAGTGGAGATAGTATTTCAATCAAAGGAAACTAGGTGGGAGAAAATCATCAAAAAATTATATGGAGCTAAAGACAGAGATAAATCTTCAACAAAGGCCCATCCAGTGAAAAAAGACTCACACTCACAAACATCCTTGTGAAATTTTAGATCAATAGGGGTCCTAAGACAAAAGATCCTAAAAATAAAATAAAAATCCTAAAAGCTTCTGTATATATAGGAAAAAAATACTAGATTACCCACAAAAAATCCAAGTTTGATGACATCTAACGTTTTATAACTGACTATGGATGTGAGAGGACAATGGAGCAATATATTCAAAGTTCAGAGAAAATTTTATATCTAGCCAAACAATCATTTCAATGAAGTAACAAAATAATATTTTTAAACATTTAGGGAACATTCAGAAGGTTTATCACAAATGTGTCCATTCTGAGTAAGGAGCTCAGTAGGAATTAGTACCAGGATATCAGCTGTGCAGAAGGCCTAGAAATCATTTGGTTAAAATCAAGTCATTAGGATCCAAGAAGAAAGTCAGTAGAAAAAGAATGGAGTAGATCTGTGAAATAGATAGACATAGTAAGAAACTAAGACAAATTACGATACAGTGAAGAGTTAAATATACATTAAATGCATTGCTTACATTTGGTCAAGATGAAAAGAGCCTAAGATATTGTTTAATCCACAGTTTTTAGATACGAAATTTGAGGCCTGGATGGGAGAGCCACTTTTGGGATGTCACACTGTTCTAATGTTTTCTAATGTTCTGTTTTATTTTGAATTTTTTAAAAAATATTCTTTCCTACTATGGTTCAGGGCAAATATTCTTTTATTCTTTTCCAGCCGTATAACCAAAGGGGTCTCTTGGGTCTAATGTGTGAACTCAAACATGATGTCTAACACTGCATTGTGCGGGGAATGCTTTTTAAGGCAACCACCCCAAATAAAAGTAACTCAAAAATCAAATAACAAAGAAACAAAAACAGCATCAGTCAGCAGCAACAAACAGCAACCGAATCGAATCAAACCAGAAGGTAGGCATGTGGAGCTTCGAATGTGGTGTGCCATTGTGCAAGTGATAATGATACCAGTAACAAAAATTCATTTGCCTTTGATGCAAAGCCATTCTCTATTGAGTGGCAAAAAGTCACAACACTAAAACCCTAGAAAAGGAGATATAATTCAGATACCCTTCCTTGTTCTTCAGAGAGCAATAGTGACATAGTTACATCACTGAACAAAATGTTTCTGGCTTGAGAGTCAAGCCATAGCCAAATCTTGAAAGATTAACTATGACTAACAAAATATCCTAATAGTATAACTCAGAGATTTGAGAGAAGTTGTCTAAAGTTGCTGGCAAAAGGGATACAGATTTAAGTATATTATTTGATACTGCAGTGATAGAACTTTCAAATACTGGATAAAAAAGAGGTTAAGGGGTGCTACACATGAGCTAAATTTGCATTTCTATGGCAAAGACTCAGTTGGTGGATAATACCCAGAGTTGAGTCACCAAGAAAGAGTGCTTATAGCATAGTCTTCAGTTGTAGAGGTGAAAAGAGTACTAATACAGAAATATTAAAATTTGCTCTTTGAGGAGTGGAATGGTGGGTGGAACGGGGGAGGGGCAGAGGACTCTTTCTTGTTATTACAAATTTCCATCTATTATTGTGTGCTGGGGTGCCGTTGCTATTAGTCCACATGCCTATGTACATGTGTGCATACTGTGTGCATACACACACACACACGTATATATATTATCTTTCATGCTAAGGCATAGCACATAGAATTTCTGTGAATATTATACAAGAGTTTCTTCATATTCCTAATTTCTCTTACCAATATTACTTTCCTTTTCTTTGGGCAGGTATGTCACTTGAACTCTAATCTGTAAGATTCCACTTGATTTGCCCATTTCCTTTTGTATAAATTGCATATGCTTCTCTCCCTCCCTCTCAAGTCTTACAGACTTTCCTCTTGGTTCTGGAAACCACCAAAGTCATTTGCTTTGGGGTCTTTACATTTGCTTTTCCTTGTTCCGTGGGAGACTCTCTCCTCAGGCCTTGTTTTTTTTTTTTTTTAAGATTTTATTACTCATTTGAGAATGAGAGAGAGATAGCGAGAGAGAGCATGAGTCGGGGGAGGAGATAGGGAGAGGGAGAAGCAGTCTCCACGCTGAGGAGGGAGCCCAATGCAGGGCTCCATCCCAGGACCTGGGATTATGACCTGAGCCAAAGGCAGATGCTTAACCGACTGAGCCACCCAGGCGCCCCTCTCCTCAGGCCTTCTTTAGATATGTCTCTCCATATCACTCAGGTCTCTGCTCAAGATTACCTCTTCAGGAGGCCTTTCCCTATATCTCTTGTTAGACAGAACTGTCTTTGTTCACTCTTTAAGAAACTTTTTCTGTGAAATGTATCATACTCATATGCAAGAGTGTGTCCACAATCCATATATGCTTTGAATAATAATTACAAAATCAAAATGGAATGAATCCAGTGCATCTCAAATCCAGGTGATGGTTAAGACATTACTGCACCTTGGCAGCCCTGATTGGTCTCTAACCAATGGAAAAATCCAAATGCTCACCCATAGCAGAGTGAATAAAGTGTGGTATCATCTGATAATATAATATTTTCTTCCCCTCTTTCTTCCTCAGATTTAGCCATACTGATGAATTTCATGTTAATAATGACCATGCTTTCTTTGTAGTTTTTTTTCCCTTTATTACCGCTGTATAGGTATTCTTTTTTTATATTTTTTATTGTTATGTTAACCACCATACATTACATCATTAGTTCTTGATGTAGGGTTCCATGATTCATTGTTTGTGCATAACACCCACTGCTCCACGCAGAATGTGCCCTCTTTAATACCCATCACCAGGCTGACCTAACCCCCCACCCTCCTCCCCTCTAGAACCCTCAGTTTGTTTTTCAGAGTCCATCATCTCTCATGGTTCATCTCCCCCTCCGACTTACTCCCCTTCATTCTTCCCCTCCTGCTATCTTCTTCTTTTTTTTTCTTAACATATATTGCATTATTTGTTTCAGAAGTACAAATCTGTGATTCAACAGTCTTGCACAATTCACAGCGCTCACCATAGCACATACCCTCCCCAGTGTCTATCACCCAGCCACCCCATCCCTCCCACCCCCCACCACTCCAGAAACCCTCAGTTTGTTTCCTGAGATTAAGAATTCCTCATATCAGTGAGGTCATATGATACATGTCTTTCTCTGATTGACTTATTTCACTCAGCATAGAGCTGTATAGGTATTCTTGAACATTCTTTGTTTGATTTTGCCTATTTTTGAATTTACACAAAGAGAATCATTCTATAGTTGTGATTTCATTCAATATATCTTTGAAAATCATTGATATTGATGTGTGTAGTGGCAGTTTATTGATTTTCATTATGAATATTATTATATTATCAGATGATACCACACTTTATTCACTCTGCTATGGGTGAGCATTTGGATTTTTCCAGATCTTTATCATTGTGAACAATGATCCCATGAATGTCTTTTTTTTTTTTAAAGATTTTATTTATTTGACAGAGAGAGACACAGCGAGAGAGGGAACACAAGCAGGGGGAGTGGGAGAGGGAGAAGCAGGCTTCGCGCGGAGCAGGGAGCCCGATGCGGGGCTTGATCCCAGGACCCTGGGATCATGACCTGAGCCGAAGGCAGACGCTTAACGACTGAGCCACCCAGGCGCCCCCCCATGAATGTCTTTGTACATGCCCTGGCCTTGGAAAGACTTTCTCCAGGATCGAATCGGTAGCATCAGAGGCCCTGTGCATGATCAACCAAAGTGGCTGCAGCAATTCACATGCCCATTGCTGGTGGATAAGAATTGCTGCCCCTACACTGAGGTTGACACACACCACTGCCAGACATTTTGGGCAGCCCAATGGGTGTGAAAGGTTATTTCACTGTGACTTCTTATCATCTTCCATCCCCCTACTCTGCCCTATTTTTCTTCACAGCATTTTTCACTCCCTAGAATTATATTATATAATTTTTAAAGATTTATTTACTTATTGATTTGTGGGGGGAGTACAAGAAGGGGAAGGGCAGAGGGAGAGGGATAGAGAGAAACTCAAGCAGACTCCCCCATGAGCACGGAGCCTGAAGACAGGCTCAATCTCATGACCTTGAGATCACGACCTGAGCTGAAACCAAGAGTCAGAGGCTCAACCGACTGAGCCCCCCAGGTGCCCCTGTATTATATTTATGTAATTTCTGTTTGTTTCCCCCACCAGAATATTAGCTCCATGAGGAAAAGGACCGTTTTGTCTTGTTCACGGCTCTGCTCAACATTGGTTGAATAAATAAATAAGTGTTCTTGCCTTATAAGCTATACGTGGAGTCACTGACTGAAAAACAGAAAACGTGAGGAAAAAGGAAGTGGAAGGCAGCAGAGATGAAGAAATGGAGTGTGTGGGGGGGGGAAGTGTGCATGTGTTTAAAAAAAAAAAAGATGCTGTGGAGTTGGAATTAATGGAACTCTGAAGGCAGAGGAGCATATGAATACAGCGTCCCTGCTTGGGAGGGTAGAGGGGAGCGTAATTAAAAGGAGCTAGAATGGAAGAGGATGTAAAAAACAATTCCTCGCCCCAGTCGCCAGGTGGCAGGATTGACCCAGGACGGTGTAGTTGCTATGCTGCTTTTAGGCGTGAGGAAAAGTACCAGTCAGTTTCAAATGATTGATGAATGCAAGGTGTAACCCGAAAGGAGTACATTGGTGCCTTTGTAAGCTAGGTGCTTATAATTTTGGAGACTGTGTTGTCTATAGCATCTCTGTTATGGTGACCTAGACATTGAAATATTAGTTGGTAAAACTATGGATAGAGGTGAATTTTAGCTTAGTTCCTCAGACAAGCAGTGTTCAGTGACTTAATGGTTTAATCAACACACATATTTATACCTACTATGAAATATGTTCTTACTTCTTCTAACCATAGACTTCATCTCACAGATATTTAACACACTCTTCTTCAAATCCAGTTTTAAAATGGCAGTTGGTAGTTTTCGAGTTTGGGTTACTTTTGACTGAATTTGATGAAGAGTTGATTATTGTTTGCTTAAGCCATAATCAAATAAATCAGCTGCCCACAGGCTTCAGGAGCAACATGTAGGTAATTAACTTTCCAAAAGTTGAGACCAGTGGCGTGACTTGGCTGACAGGATGAATGAAGGATTCTCTGTGCCAAGTTTAGTACCTAATCAAACTTCACGGGCTTTGAGTGGTGAACAGTGTTCACCAACCCATCAGTGTTCAAGACTATTTACCTTTGATAAAACACCATTTCCTCTTTCTAATGAAGAAAAAACAAATGATGTTTTAAGATTTTTTTTTTGAAGAAAATGAAAGAAGAGAAATGGGCTTTAGATGTTAAATGCTTCTTCTTGAACAACTTAACACATAAATAGGTCCAACAAATAAGTGAAGGGAAGGGAATGGGGGTGGGGGTGGCCATTACAAGAGTTGAGACAACAAGAGTTTAGGAGATTGTCTTGGTGAGTTCAAGGAGATAACAGTAAGGAGCGTTTTGTTTTTCACACACACAGAAAATAGTAATGCTGAGTTTGACTTTCTCTGGATTGGGTTGGAAAGGCATAGAGAATGCCAAAGGAATTTTGATTCACTTTATCTCGGAATCCAGGCATTTTGAATTGGTTGGGAGAAGATGAGCTTCTACAGTCCATTGAGGATTGAGCTCATCTCACTTGGAGATCACAATCTTTGATTTCTGTCCATAAAGGGAGGAAATGGACCCTCGAAGAAGTTTCATGCTTTCAATTATCCACTCCTTTTCCTGTGCCCTGAGGTCCTGGGGTAGTTTAGGAGCATTTTTAAAAGCGTACCCTTTCTCTCTTTTCCTCGTGGGTCTCTAAAAAAACCACAATGATTTCAGATCCAACCTACATCTTGTTCATCCAAATCACTAATCTCAACAGAGATTTATCAACAGGAGAAATTCTTTATGACTAGAAGTGCTTTCCTAATTCATATGTAGTACACCTCTGATCCCAAGGGGCTCGAAAAGTGCAGTAATTACCCAGAAATGCGTTGCTCAGAGTGTTTTATTGCAGTTACAAAATGAAATGTGTACATAAAAATTAGGAGAACCGTTAGATGCAATGTATTAACTAGGTATTATGGGCATCCTGGCTGTGGCTATGACATCATCCCAAGCCAATCAGAAGTCTCCTAGCAACCTGCTTCTAACTACAATTCATAACCAGGTCGTATTTCAGGGCCTGTTTCTTTCACAGAAATTGTTCATAAAACAAAATAAAGGCCTATAATGTACATGAAATTTATCTGATCTGACTGTTTACATTTCACCTCACTCTCCAGAGCTTTTCTTTCTTCTCCAAAACAGGAAATTCTCTTTGAAGGAAAAGGGAAGATATTATTAAAAATAGGAAATTCTTTTGAAACTCTATCCTAGGATAATACTACAATCTGGGCGTTTGAGGAATTTATGGGAGAGATTATTTCCAGAGAAAACTGTAACGTTACTGGAGCTGAAGAATATGCATTATTACTGTTATTATATGCATTATGATTCGATTGCCATAATATGCATTATAAAAATTGCTTGCTCCTCATATGATTTTGCAAAATAAAATACCAGTATCTGAATTATTTGTTTTCTGGCCATGAAATAAATTATTTAATTTGTATCTATGACAAATGTGATCCAAAAGGGTAGGAAAAAAAAAACAAAACCTACGTTTCAGAAAATGGAAACAGTATGAGTTGTAGACAAAAAAAAAAAAAACAAGTTATTTTTCTCACAATATTGATTTCCATCGTTCATTCATGACATAACTACCCCCCAAGAACTGCCAAGATCTCAATGATGCCTTTTCCTCATTATTACCTGTTAGTTAGAGGGGTTTTTTTGTTTGTTTGTTTTCCAAAAAGGACTTTTTATTTGCTTTGAATTTTTAAAAAGCTTTCCATTGAAGTAAATACGCACACAAGAAAGTGTACATATTATAAGAATAAAATCTCTGAATGTCTTAAAAGGTTCCAATTTTTCTGTTCTTCCCTAAATCCAAATATCCAAATTTGACTTGAAATAACTAGTTTAGTTTCATTTTAACAAACCAAAATAGCACTGCAGTCTCAGAAGATTGTGATATTTTCAAACATTCATTTCTTATAATATCCCCTTTGGCTTTCACATTGGAATAGGACTAAGGTAGAAAAAGCTAGTTGCCTAACACATATCTATTCTTTTCCTTTTCCTTATTAACAGCCACTTGATTTTCAGCTCACCTCAAAAATACAACTTTCCCAGACTTCCTTGTAGCTAAGTGTGGCCATGTGACTCAGTTCTGGCCAATGAGCTGTAGAAGTGTGGTAGAAATTTCCAGAAAGGTTCCTTAAAATCAGACTTCATCACCAAAGAGGAGCCAAAGTAGCCACCCCACCAGCCCTGGATAGCTTGCACAAATTACATTAGAGAGAAAGAAACTTCTACAATTGAATATGCTGCTACTTGCGGTTTTCCTTCCACAGACAGTCAAACTTGATCCAGAAGTTTCCTGGAGGTATCTCCAAGAAGTCATCACCTCTGAGCTAGATGGAAATTTAATAGCCATTTTTAAGTCCCGTACTACTTATAAGAGGTATTTTCCATACATTATCTCATTTAATCCTCCCAACAATGCCCTGAGATAAATATAATTGTCCTCATTTTACAGAAGAGGAAGCTGAAAGAGTCAGAAAAGGAAAAGAATATCCTCCAAACCGTAGGCTACACATGTAACATGACTGGGTTCAATCCAGGTCTGTCTGTGCACTTAACTGCTACATTATGCAGACCCTCATCCCACATGAAGGCATGAGGTCCCACTGGGCCTTGAAATTCTGCAGAAGAACAATTGACAGGAAGGGCCAGTCCTCAAGCACTTACCGCGTTGTATATAAGACTCTGTTTATAACAACCTGGGGATTAACAATGCACGGAGAGAAAAGCTTTGGCTAAACTGATAGGTTTAGGACAGAGTTAATCAGTGGGGAGGAACGTGGTGGTGTCTGGAATGCCCATCACAGCCTCTTCTCTTCTTGGGGGAGAATCAGGAAACTTCTTGCTCTGCATTCCAGCAAACTTCTTTTCTGTGATGCCTTTTATTAATTTTGACTAAAATCAGGCCAATAAAGATAAAGGTAAACACTTTATTGGCTTGCCCTAGACAATAGAGGAAAATAGAGGATTCTATTTTTTAACTCTACGTAATATTTGATTTTTCAACAGCAACTGATGAGATCCATATTTAGAAGTAAATGTGGGTTGTCCACAGAGGTGGGGTTGTGGGGTGCGCGGTAACGTGAGTATCTTTGACAGGTGGAATATTTTGGGCAAAGTAGAATCTTTCTGTTCATCCGTCTGTACCAAACCTGGCTATGTTTTAAGGGTTTCTGTTGGTTTATATTGCTTCATGCTTTGCATTAATGAGTTCTTGGCTGAACCAGCTCCCTCCAGCTTGTAACTATTCCTTTTTCTACTAGCATCCGTGAAAGTACCCAAGATGCTGCGTAAGTTAGAGAGTTGATTTCAAGTGTCTAACACAGTGTTGACAGGGAATAGGGACATGTTGACTGACTGACTAAGAAACAGAGTGGTTATGCACTCACAGGAGAGGTGGATAGCCCTGGTCTGTTTCCTGACTCCTGGCACATACGGGATGTAGGACCCTGCTTGAGTCACTGGACCTCAGCAAACCTCTTCTGTAAAACGGATATGATACCAATAGATCCCTGAAGAACTGGTGAGAGAATTCAATGATGCATAGAATGTGTGCATAGAACGTAGACCCAGTACATCCTGCCTTCCATTTTATTGGCCCTTGTTCCAGGGAAACCTGCCAGCAGGGGGCACTGTGGAAACACCCACCTTCTCTAGAAAACCTTGAATTCTGATTTTAAGTCAGTTGTTGGAAATCCTTGACCTACTCTGTTTTCTCCTTCCCCCACCTTTCCCTTCTCCTTCTTCTAAAAGACATGACGGAGAAAGCATTCTGTACAAACTTTGCGATGAAAATGCAAACAACTCCTCCCTAGCCAGGACGGGTCAGTCGGCCAGTGTCCTCAAGGGGCAGATGCAGTGGCCAGAAGGCACCAGCCTGTACCAGGATGCTTAAAGTTTTACCCTGAGCCCAAATGAGACCTAATTTCTCTATTTATATGACTCTCTCTCTCTCTGGCACCGTAAGCAGAGACTGACTTATTCACCTCTGTATCTCTACTACCTAGCCTAGCACTGCGACCCAAGCAGCTACTCAGTAAGTATCTACTTAAGAAATGAATGGAAAAAAATGAGTGAAACAAACCATCCCATTTGTCCAAGAACTCACGTTACCCCCTTTCATTTCTGCCCCCTCCCCTAATCAGCAGGAACTACAAAAGGGAATGGAGATGTTTTCACTAAAATAAAACCAGTGTTTCACTGGGCCATAACAGAAGCTTCAGGGTCCCGACTTAGATTATTATGAAACCTTCCTAGTGAAGTGGAGAAGAAAACTTAATTAGAGAATAAGATGAGGGGGGTAAGTAAAGGGGCGGCTCCCACTGCCCGCTTGTCCCACGGGGCAAGGGGCTGGTCCGTGGACAGGGTGCCGCTGAGCTGGCCCAGAGGAACCCCTTGGACGCAGGAAAGGCCTCTTGACTTGTAAGGTGGGTGCTGTCAACTTGGAGCTCCTCATCTCCTGCATCCCAAAGCAGAAGGAATTTCAGTGTCTTTGTCCTATCCAATCGCATTAGAGCATATGTAGCCTCCATTGGAATAAAAACCCATTATCGATAACCATTGGTCTCGGGGATGATATGCTGCCTGGCTTCGTGCTAAAGGGCTGGATGGAAAAAAATGCAAGCCCAGCCCCCACGTTTCCTTGAAGTTGTGTTAAGATCCTCTTCAGTCTACTCTGCTTGGTGTGTAATAAAAGACAAATGTCCTTAGGATTTTTTTTTTTTTAAAGAAGAAGCTGTCTGGGGTTTCTGGAGCTCGTTTTGTCTCCACAACCTCCTCTCTGACTTCCGAATGGTCTTTACTACTGTGTGTCCCCCAGCCCAGACCACCATGGCATAGGTTGCCATTAATATGTCATTTCCCTTTCCTGTTATCACAATATAAAGGACCTTGGCGTTGACCTTTCTATCAAAACATCCTTTGTTTAGAATGAAAAGCTATTCACTGTTAGAGTCTTATCTATAGGGTTTAGCCAGAGGATCAAATCCAAAGAGCAGAATTCGTTTACTTTGTATTAAATGAGCTCAGTTAAGAAGTCTCAATTTTGGCAGAAAGGTGCATTAATCACAAGGAAAAGAACAGATCTCGCTTTTCACAGCTTCTGGTTTACTTTCAATACAGTCACACAGTGAGGCTTTTGTTCCTGAAAAGTAGCACTGTATTTAAATACAGTAAATATAACAAAATTGCCTTCTTAAAATTACACAAGAGTTCCTCCAGCTCAGGATGCCCATAATGACCTCAGTGTTGCACGAATAACTTTACGGCTTCAAAAAGGCTCTAAATTAGTTTGGACAGATGGGTTTTATCCCGAGGAAATCAATGAGTTTTTGTGAGTCTGACTTAATTTTTATGCAGCTAGCACTTTGAGATGAAATTAAAATATGTATGAAAAACATATTAAAGTTTCCCTTGGGTCTACGGTTGTTTGTACATTTACAAGGTGTTAAAGAGATGATTTAAAAACTAACTCTATAAGGGATCAATGCAAGCAGACCATGATTTATGGTCTTTCATGACATTTTTGACACTTGAGGCCTAATGTCTTGTGCGTGTTGAACCGCTAATTATCTTTTAATTCATAAGGGCTTCGTGGTATTTTATAAGTGTAATATAATATATAGGGCTGGATCACATAGAAAAGCTCAGAGAACAACATGCTTTACACGTTTGGTTGAGTGGGTAACACGTGTAAGCAACTTTGGGCCGAACCTGGCTGAAAACACTTCTTCATGATGCTGTAAAACTGAATCGTTGCTTTTACCTGCCCAGCTCTAGAAAAATCACAGATTTATTTTTTTAAGGTATACACAGGGTTAAGGCCTTAGTGGATTAGAAATCATATTTCTAATACAAGCCAAGTAATTACACCGTGCCTGGAAGACAGTAGGTGCCCAGTAAACATTGACTGAATGAATAAATAATTGAATGGTAACTGAATCGGAAGTGTATTTAAAGATTTATTTATTTGAAAAAGAGAGAGAGAAGAGCACTAGTAGGGGGAGGGCAGAGGGAAAGGGACAGAGACAATCTCATGCAGACTCCCCGCTGAGTGGGGAGCCTGGCACGGGGCTCGATCTCATGACCCTGAGATCATGACCTGAGCCGAAATCCAGAGTTGGACACTTACCCAACTGAGCCACCCAGGCGCCCCGCCCTGGAAGTGTATTTAATACCGGTTTTTCTCTTTCCTTCCAAATCAGATTATACAACAAGTTTCATTTAGCAACACAATAAATATTTACCAAACATGCCCCGTGCACCGGGCAGTTTTCTAGGCACTGGGGGAACGTGAAAGGAATGGTCCAGCTGACAGAGAGCTCACAGCCTGACAGGTGAAACACCATGTCACAATAATGCCACCCGAGAAGAGGGATCAATGAGGGTGAAGTAAAATTGTAACTGAGATTTGAAGGCAGAGAGACGGCATAAGTAATATTTTTATTCCTACTTTATACTGGAGGAAACAGAGCCACAAAGACATGATATAGCTTTGTCTGAAACTCTGCAGCTTGGATGGTGACGGTCCTACCTAGGCGTTGGAGAGCTGGCTACTTAAACAACAATATCAGGGGGGAAAAACTGTAACTGGGAAGACTGTGAGCACACAATGCTTAAGGGTTACTCCTGCCTCGTGTACAAAGACGAGTCCCTAAAATCATTGCCTGGTTGTTGGTCCCTCCCCCTGAAATGACTGGGAAATTCATATATACTCGAGGAATGTAAATTTGGGTCTGCTAAGAATGCTCTAATTAGCCTCCCTCACTAGGGCAGGGGTCATTCAGGGCATGGGCCCCATGAAGAGGAGAGGAGGCCCCTGCTAAATACATTTTGGGTCATCCTCCACCATTCCTGCCTTACAGCAGGAACGGTAAGGTAAGGACTGATATCAAATCCATATTACAGATGATGAAACTGAGTCACAGAGTTGAGTGGCTGCTGTTGATTACAAAGCCGATAAGAGGCTGAGGCAGGCAGAATGGCTGCAAGCCCACATTCTTACCACCACCCGGTACATATTTGAAAGTCTTCTGAGCACAGCTTGGGAAGACTGTGTGGGGGCCAAGAGCAGCCTGGCGCCCTGGTTTCAGAAAGCAAAAGCCTGGTAGGGAAGTAAGACAAGTGCCTAACTAGGCAGAGCACAGAATGGATGGTCCTGAGTGTCAGGAGATGGGGAACGTATCCAGACGGGGGCAAGTGAAAGAGTCACACAGGATATGGATTTATGGAGCCATGTATCAGGAAGGTGTTTGGATGACAATCCTAGGAAATCCAACCATCAGAGACTTCGATTTTCCTAATGCAAGAAAGTCTGGGGATGCTGCAGACATGCGGATAAAAGCTAGAAGACTATTTAGCCGAAGCAGAGAGTGTGTGGAACAATTCAGTGGAAATTGACAATAATTATCAATGAATAAGAATCGCTAATAATCTATGAACTTATCTAGGAACATAATCTATTGCACAATTAAGTCCAAGAGTATATTGGGATGGAATCACAGATACCCTTGCCTCGAATGCCTACTTGCTTGCCAAGTAGATCTTAATTCTGTAGATACCAAGAGTGCAATTAACAGTATTTTTGGTTACTTGCTTTACAACTCTATTGAGACAAAATTGATGTCTAACAAATTGCACTATTTAAAATGTACAATTTGCTGAGTATCAACATATGAAGACACCCATGAAATCATCACCACAACCAAGAAAATGAATATTTGCATTGCCCCTAATGTAAACTTTTCTCATGCTCCTTTGTAATCCATTTCTCCTTCCACCCCTGCCTCCAGGCAATCACTGATCTGCTTTTTCATCACTATAGATTATTCTGCATCTCCTAGAGTTTTTAAGATTCACCTAAAGTGCATGAATCAATAGTTATTATTATTATGAGTATTGCTGAATTGTATCACTTTATCTGTTCACCTGTTGATTCCAGTTTCTATTACTAATAAATTGCCATGAACACTCCTGAGTCTAAGTCCTTGGGTAGACATATGCCTTCATGGGTGTGTAGTGGAATCTTATTGTGGTTTTAACTTGAAGCTCCTTAAAAACTAAGGATGCTGAGCATCTTTTCATGTGCTTATAGGCCATTCTTCTATTTTATTTTATGACGTGTCTGCTTGAGTTTTTACCCATTGTTAAGAAATGGGTTGTTTCTCTTATCACTGAGTTGGATGAGTTCTTTATACATTCTGGATATAAGTCTGTTGTCTGATATATGTGTTGCAAATATCTTCTCCGAGTGGTGGCTTGTCTTCTCTTAACACTGCCTTTTGAAAGCCAAAGTTTGTAATTATTAATCAAATCCATTTTACTAACTTCTTTTTGATTTGTGCTTTTGTGTTCTAGGAAACTCATGTCTACCCCCAGAGTCTCAAAGATTTTCTCCTGGAAGCTTCACAGTTCTAAGTTTTGCATTTAGGTCTACGATCCACTTTGAGTTAATTTTTATGTGTGGTACGTAAGGGTGATGTTCTTCTTTTTTTTTTTTTTTCCCCACCAAATAGATATTCAGTGGACCTGGCATTATTCATTGAAAAGACTTTCCCCTTTTCCATTGAATTGCCCTGGAACTTTTGATGAAAATCGATTGGTCATATATGTGTGGGTCTATTTATGAAATCTCTACTCTGTTTCATTGATCTCGATGTCTATATATTTGTTAATATAAAACTGTTTTGATTAGGGTAGATTTAAAGTAAGTCTTGAAATCGGATAGGGTAAGTCCTCCAAATTGTCTTTAGTTATTCTAGGTTCTTTGTATTTTCATATAAATTTTAAGATCAGCTTGTCTGTCAATTTCTAGTTTAAAAAAACCTACTGGAATTTGATTGGGGTTGTGTTGAATTTATAGACCAACTCAGAGAGAACTGCCATCTTAGTAATAGATGTAATAATCTATGAACTATTTATGAAGGCTCTCTGTCAGTAATATTTATGAATAACATCTATAATAATAATCATCAATGAATAATAATCTCTAATAATCTATGAAGTTACCCAGAAACATAATCTATCTCTCTAGGTAGGCCTTCTTCCTCTCAGCAACATTTTACAGTTTCTAGTGTAGAAACTTTCATTAGATTTATTCCTAAGTATGCTATATCATAGGCAAATGAAAGCAGTAGATGACACAGGATGTCTGGCAGTGGATGACAGAATGAATTAAAGAAAGGTTTAAGGGCGCCTGGATGGCTCAGTCGTTTGAGCGTCCGACTCTTGGTTTCAGCTCTGGTCGTGGTCTCGGCTTCGGTTGTGGTCTCAGGGTCGTGAGATCAAGCTCCAAGTCAGGCTCTGTGCTCAGTGCAAAGTCTGCTTGAGATTCTCTCTCTCCTTCCGCCCCCCCCCATAAATAAATAAAATTAAAAAAAAAAAAGAAAGGGTTAAGAGGATGTAACGGTAGTCTGGGTGAGAAGTCTAGCTGAAGAAATAAATCAGGAGGACATCCAATGACAACAACCACTGACCTTTATGAAGACCGTGGTTTTGGAAGGTGATGGCATATAGGAAATGTCACCTTGGAACCACCAGGAGGGTGGAGAGCTGACAGTGTGCAGAACCCTCAGGTGAAAGACAAAGTTCAGAGTATTAAATGTTGCTGACTTCTAAATTCAGCTAGCATCGAAATAAGGCTCCGTGTGGTGCAAACAAGTGGCTTCTGAAATGCCTTGTCCTGCAAGATGCCTTCTAAACAAAAGGTGGCCCTCTTCCCCTTAAGGCTACTGATGGCACAACTCGGGCAGGGTGTCTGATGCTTGAACCAAGGATCTCAGAGCTTCTAGAAGCTTGGACACCACCCAAGCCATCCTTTTCAACTTATGTTTGGAAAATGGAAGGCCTCATGTATGTAGAAAATCTAATTTTGCATCTAAGAATCTGTGTATGTACTACATTGATGTTAATATACAGATTCTTAGATTAATGTATACACATGAATATGCATATTTTAGATGAATATATGTATTAATATGTATACCCTCAGACAATATATGTGTTAATATGCATATTGATACACATTCTTTGATGAATTTATACACTGATATACATATTAGTATACATATTCTTCAGTAGATGTGAGTATATCACTTCAGATCATAATCACGGTGGGCCGAGCCAACTCATGTTTGTGGAGGACAACGGAAACAGGGAAGTAATCCCTAGCGAGGGAAGGAACCAACACTTAGTCAGCTCCTACTGTTTGCCAGGCACTGTACTAACAAGACTCATGATGACATGAGAGAGCTCAACTCTGAATAAGGTGTTTAAAATGGCACCAGCCGGGTAATAGTATCCCCTTTCAACAGATGAGGACCCAGGCTTGGACAAGTTCAATCATTCCCACCAGGCTCTAGCTGATGGTAGAGACAGAGGCAGGTCCTGTGACAAGGAAATCTATGACACACGCGCTCTGCCTTGCTGAACATGAGGGCCAATGAGTACAGCACAGAAAATCACCACTATATATATATATATATATAAAATCCCAACGACAAGTTCATTTAGCCAATGTCATGCCTATGGAATTTTTATTTTTATCCACCCCCATGGAAAAAGATGCAAATGAGTAGCATACCTGCATTTATATTTGATTACTTTCTAGTTAAAGAAAGTCATTAAACTGTTTACTCACATTTATGAGGCCAGGATTTGAATTTTTATGTATTCTAGTTAAATAGGGAGCATTCTCCTAACTCTGCAAGCGCTGTGGTAACGAGACCTGAGCTCACCCACATGACTGCAGAGCCGGGGCACAGAGCCTTATGCATTCATTTCTGGCCAATTCGGGCAAACTTCTGCTTGGTTGTGTGCCACCAACACACATACAGGAAGCCTCCCTCCTTTACTTAACACCACAGGCAAGCAAAGCAGGCTGACATGCACCACGGGTTCTGACTGGTTGTAAAAAACTGTCATCAGGGTGAAATTAATTGCCCCCCAAACCATGAAAGTAATAGCATCCTTGGTAGCTATTGTTTAGTGAGTCTCTTTATATATTAGACAACCTGCTAAGCACTTTACAGATAGAATCTGTAGTTTTTTTTTCTTAAGGGAGTCTATTTCCTCTACCCAAAACATTTCCCATCTCCACTGTTTCCCTCAATGCCCCCCTTCCTCAGCTGTTTCTCCCCTCAGGAAGACTTCCCTGACCTCAGGCTAGGATAGATGCTTCCATTCGATTTTCCCATAACTGCTCATGAATTTCCAATTGCAATACTTCCGATCCCAACGCTCAACTCATTTTATCATAATTCATGCCCACCTGTCTTTAATTCCCATTAGACCGTAGGCTCTGTGAGATCAGAGGCTAGATCTGTGTTACTAAATACCTATTTATAACACAAATATTTTTTCACCAATGCCTATTTCGTGTCCCACCCTAGTTACTTGGTAGATGCTTGATATTTGTTAATTGAATACAGCGGAAATGATGATTATCCCCATTTTACGGATGAAGAGACTGTGGCTCAGCAAAGTTAAATCACCTAAGAGCTATTCATTTACGACATGCCAGACACAGAATTGGAAACAAGTATTTCTAAAAGTCTTTTCACCTATACCGCAGTGCCTCAAGAAATGGTCACCCTCTCCTAGGATATGCTCTGGCTCCAGCCCAAATGTCTTCTTAATTATGAATACATATATATTTATAATATTACAAATATTACAATAATACAAAGTTACAATATTAACATATATAGTTAATACATATATTAACTATAAATATATATATTATTAACTTACATATAGTTAATATATTAACTATAAATATATATATTAACTTATATATAGTCAATGTGCATTAATACTATAAATATATATAAACTATAAATATATACGCATTTATAATTTTTTCCCTGAACTTCTTACTTCTCTTTGGTTTTTCTAGGCAGGACCCCAAAGACCTACCTTTTCTTATCCTCATTCCACTGGAAAGCAAACATCATTCTATTATTGTCTCCTACTCTCTTCAAGAATCAGAATATTCTAAGTGGTAAGAGATGCTATCCATGTGCCCCACTTCTGGGTTCAGAGATGAAAATGACTTTCTGAAGCTCACCCAGCTCTTAATAAGAAGGGTAAAACCAGGGCCAAGTATCTTGGTTCTTAAATGTTACCATCCTACTTAGCGATCAGCTAGTCTGCGCCAAGCTGTAATGAAAGAGTGTGTGTGTGTGTGTGTGTGTGTGTGTGTGTGTGTGTGTGTGTGTGCGCGCACGCGCGTGCGCGTTACTGCTCCTTGTTCTAAGAAAAGGAGCAGCCACGGCAGGGATGGGCAGGGGACAGTGAAGCTGACAGTTTTCCTACAAGTATCTATTCCACCAAAGCATGCTCCTTTCCCTCTAGATGGTCCATGCTCCTTGCTTTCATCTCTGTGTTTGCTCATCCCATCTCTACCTTCAGGGCTGCGGTCCTTTGCTCTCTGCCAGCACTGCTTCCAAGCTCTCCTCTGCTCTCTACCATAGAGTCTGTCCTCGATTGTTCCAGCGAGACGGCCTCATTTCCTCACCTGGATTTTCCCTCCACGTGTTTTGAAATCCTGTCCCCCCAGGTCTGCCTGGTGTCCAGATCGAACAAAGGCCATCACCTGGAAGGCCAGAACGCTGGTAGTTCACCTCTGCACTGCCCGCAGGACTGTGCACATCGTAGGATGCCCTCTGTGAACCCAACACGCCTGCCTGCCCGGTGCCACGGAAGACAGCTGCTAGATCTCCCCACATCTGGCAAGCGGATTTTGAAACAGAATTCCCGACAAATTATGGGAGGACAAAAGGATGTTCTGTGCAAGGTGTTTTCACTCTAGGTGCCAGAATCACTCGTCCACGCCTTATCCTATTGCTAAAATAAGCCATCAAAGGGACAATCAAACCATAATGCGTGAACTTAAAAGTGGATTGAGAAAAAGAAGTTTCTTTGGGATTCCCTGGTTACTCTTTGGGTGAGGTTTGCATTCGATCGGCATCTTCTTCATTTGATCTATGATTTGGGGATGTCAGTCTATCACTGAAACTGGGAAGTCAGCATTTCCCACAAAGACTGTGGCCTCACTTCTTCTGCATCTGCCATAAGGTCTGTGGCAGAGTCTTGCTGCCAACACCTGTGCTCCAGCACTTCAAGGCAGCAGAAACTCACTGCAGGTTGGAGAGCAGTCACTATGCTACTCAAAGAAAATTGTCTAAGATTCCGAACCAAGACGAAGTCACCCACGGTAGGTGCGAATCCTGACAGGAAAAGAACTCTGGTTTTATAAGGAGGGCACCTTCTCTTACTAGCCAACAAAATATCTCAGATTTTTTTTTAAGATTTTATTTATTCATCTATTTGAGAGAGAGAGAAGTAGCACAAGGGGGAGGGGCAGAGGGAGCGGGAGAAGCAGGGTCCCCGCTGAGCGGAGCTGGACATGGGGCTTGATCCCAGGACCCTGGGATCGTGACCTGAGCTGAAGGCAGACGCTTAAACCGACTGAGCCACCCAGGCACCCCTGGGATTTATTTAATGCTTGTTTCTGTGGAAATTTTGATACTTTGGTCACTCCTCTCACCAGCCATTCACTCTTCATAAGGTGCGAGACTGGGAACACGGAGGCAGCGGGCAGAACGGAATTGTAAAGATGGGTGATAACCAAGATCAGTTTGCACAGTACCAATCAAACAGAAGAAGAATGGGTTTGTTTCTACGTGGGAAGCCAGCCTTCGCACAATAAACAACACTGTTTTGCCAATTCTCTGTTGCCCACAAAACGCACGTTGGCTTGAAACACAGTGATTCCCATGCCTTCCTGCCAGACTTGGTGGCGCTCAGCCACACTAGCTTTCTTTCAACTGCTTGAAAATTCCATGCTTCCAGGGCGCCTGGGTGGCTCAGTCGGTTAAGCGTCTGCCTCCGGCTCAGGTCATGATCTCCAGGTCCTGGAATCGAGTCCAGCATCGGGCTCCCTGCTCAGTGGGGAGCCTGCTTCTCCCCCCCTCTCCCTCTGGCACGCCCCCTGCTTGTGCTCTCTCTCAAATGAATGCCTCATTTATCAGATTTCCAGCTCTGTTCAGATGGCATGTAGTTTGGTAAGGAAACCCACCCATAACTATCCCTCTCCAATTGCGCATTGGATTTAACCTAGTTGTTGGAACCTCTACTCTTCCTGCAGAACAGTAACGACGGTTAGATACTCACAGTTACATATTTATCCATAAGATTATTTGATTAATGTCTCTCTCCTCTCTATAAGGTGAACTCTTTGAGGGCATCGACTGGATATATTTTGCTTAAAATTGCTTTGTCCATGTCTAGCACAGCCCCTGGCATATAGTAGGGCCCAATAAATTATCTGTTGAATGAGCCTTTGAATCCTTGCAGAAACTGTCAGTTATGTGAAGGACCTCTTCACGAATCAACTGGTGAATCCAGTCCTAAAACCTTCGTAGAGAAGTGGAGGCATTGAACCCCAAATCACCAGCTCCTGTGCAAATTCACACCCCAGCTCTGGATTTCCCCAGAATCCCCAAATCCAGCTTGGTGTGTGTTCAGCCTCTCTCATTTCCTTCAGTGAGTTTAAACCAGAGCGTGCTCTGTGGCTTAATTTCCTCTTTTAAAAGCAGGTACTATAACAAAATAGTAAGAGCCATGGCTGAATTCTAGAATAGCACACGCTTGCCAGCCCCATCCTTGGAAGGCTAGCCACAGACATGGGGAGATTATTAACACAATAAACCATAATTCTGCAAATTTGTACTCAGGGACCTTTTTATTGCCTGGTTGGGGACTATTTAATCTATGGCTTGACTCCTTGGTTACTGGATTACTTGGTTACTAAGTAACCAGGTAATTGACACATGAACCACAAGGATTTACAAAAGATGCTGTATCCAATATTAATTTTTATGAACTTAGTAAAAACTCCAGTTACATATTTAGAGTTTTAAATGAAGTTTATGGCATTTTAATATCCACATTCCATATCATAACCAATTTCCTAACAGGTTTAGGTTTTCTCGTAATACTGGCTCTGAGAAAGCTTTCTGGAATTTTTGTCTTTATTGATCATTTTTTTATAACTCTCCGGTACCACATAACTGATTCTAAAATTAAAATATGTGAAAATGTTTCCACGAAGCACATGCATAGTCTAGGCCTTGTTCTCTTGTGAAATTTTCATCTTTCATCATATGGTGAAAGGGGTTTTAAATTTGGCATTGGAGACCTGTCTTTGAATTCTTTCTTCACTGTTTGCTGTGTGACCTGGCCCTACCATATGATCTCTGGGCTTCTGTCCCCCTACAAGTGGCAATAATTGTTTAATTTTCGGATAAGTGTTGTGGATTAAATGAAATATGTGAAGGAATTGTGTAACCTGTAAAATGTTTTATTAATAATAATACAAAAGTTTTATTATTAATATTATAAATGTTTTATTATTAATAATGTTACCAGTGTTTTATTATACAAGGGTTTTACTATTACTAGTAATAATGTGGAAATGTTCTACTATTCTTATTAAAGCATTCTTACATTTTTGTCTTTGATTCCATATGTACCATGATTCCAATAACAGCCTTGTAACTACTTTAATGTAGATCCCGACCTTTTAAAATATAGTTTTGTTCAAGGTCCTTCTTTCAAATCCTAATTTGGAATCCATTAAGAGTGGGAAGTGCCAGTCTTAATGGTTTTTGACTTCACAAGTTTGACTTCAAACTTGGCTTTGGCCAGTGGATTTTAATCATGTTGCAGAGCATCCCCAAACAAGCCAGGCAGGGAGACACGACTTCACTCTCCTAGGGGCAGCGCAGAGGTGCTGGGCAGTCACTCTGGGATTGCTCCTTTCCCAATACTGGGACAGAACACCTCCGGGACACTGGTCAGAGTGCCCAGTTCTCTAGGGCCTCAGGCTTCCCCTTGCCACTCCATTAGTTTTAAACTAACATAAGGACATCTGTTAGCAGGAATCAGAGGAGGCTTGGGGTTTTAAAGGCGTCAGTTCACCCCAACTCATGTTTCTATCTACAAATTGGATTTTCACTGGCCCCAGTACCCAACTCCATACATATTCCTTCCTGGAAGGAGGTGGAAGTTAAGCAATGGGACTTTTTGGTATCTACAGTAAATAATGCCCTTTCGGAGGGCTCTTTGCCGACACAAGCTGAATAGTTTCTCAGCTCTCTAAGGCAGACTGGAATTTATTAGACCTCTCCATCTCCTGATTCTCGCATGCATTATAAAAAGCAAATGAGAGCTAACATTTTTATGGATTGTACCTCCTTATAAGTGATGTATATTTATTTTATTTCTTTCTCTTGTAATAATCCCTGAAAGGGGACATCATCTAGATGGAATACCAAGGTTCAGAGAGGTTATGTGGCTGGCCGGAGTTCACAGAGCCCGGTGTGGGCAGAACCAGGGCTTGATGAGGTCCTCATGCCGCTCTTCTTTCTACTCTACCCCTGCGAACTTTGAAATTATGCTCATTGCCTGTGCTGTTAATTTCAACTCAGTATCACACTCCTCCCCGACAAACCCTTCCCATAGCCACACCCTTACAGTCTTTACTAGCATGAAGTCCTACATAATACCTGGGTTTAGATACTTTTTTTCTCCCCTTTCCAAACGTAATTGAAAATACCTTGCTAAAACCTGGCAGCTATTTAACTTGTGATGAGCCCTGGCCGTCCTTCCTCTACCTCCCTTCTTAGATGACAAAGGAGTTTCACACGATAAAGCATTTTTTCTAAATAAAATAACTGCACGAAAGTGCTGGCGCCTGTACTGAGCGACTCCACGGCAGAGTTAGATTCCATCCCCATTTCATGTTCCCCTGTTTTAGAAGTTCATACGATGCCCGAGCAAAACGTCCTCTCTGGGGAAGGCTGACAGAGGAAAGGGGGTTTCAGGTTAGAAGAGAAAAGCAGAGACAGATTCTTCGAGACACATCTTAGTTCAAATACCGACAATATTGTAGCACATGAAGTCAGAGCGTTCTGACTTAGCCACGTCGATTCTTCAAAACTGATTTTAAAAATTACCCGATGAGCAGTGTGTAGGAAGAATGCCCTTAAACAGAGCTTTTATGCCAGTGCATCTCATTTGCTGTGGGGAGAGACATCCTTCCTGCACCTCCTCCTCCAGCTGCTGTGCACTATTAATACCATTTGAAGAATGTAGCATATTATGGGCATGAAAAGCAGAGGGAAGAGAATGAGGTGCCCTTGATTCACCTTGGCACTTTCTGAAGAATAAACTCCTCTTCCTGAACAATGCCCCTCAGGAGCCATGCCCTGCCTCACCCTGGGAAGTGCTTAAACCTGGAGTCTCCAGTAAAACAGGTTCCCTGGCTGTGGGAGAGAAGTGAGGTATCCCTGAAAAAGCCCTCCGAAGTTCAGGGTCACATGCGAGCCTCTGTGAGGGATTCCCATGCAATGAGCTGACCTTGCTCTCAGGGGGCACTCAGGCCCGCCCAGGAGTGTTCGCCCCCACGCCCCTCCGGCAGCCTGAATAACAGATGAGCTAAATAATAGGTAACACATGTAGGAGGTTTTATAGTTTACAAAGTGCTTTTACATAGTCATTACAAGGCAGGGCCTCTCCAACAGAGAGGCCAGTCCCCTTCTGATTTTTGAGGCATCCACTGTATTTTAAAAGGTATACGTTCTAAAACGGATTATATCATTTTGTTTTTCATGTTTACACCAACAAATTAGGGCCTTTAGCACACACACACACACCAACCCAGGTCTGACTGCGCTATTGAGACGATAATTACAGAATATTAAAAACAATCATTTCCAAGGCTTTATAGGCAGTATGGTTCGGTGATAGGGCATGAGTGTACAGTTGTAAGCTCATGGCTTTTTCTTTCTGGTCTCTGAGCATGCGTCTCTGCGGCTGTGGATATACATTTGAGAATCTTCAGGGACCCAAGGCCAGGCACCACCCAAGGGGTCTCTTGTTCCCACTGTGATAGGCCAATTCCAAGATGGCCATCCATCTGTGGCACCAGGAAGAACTTCCTGCTCTGCTGAACTTCACAGATCCTGTTTCAGGGACATACTCACGATCTAATATTCTTAAATATACAGGCTCATGCCTTGAAAGGGAGAAAGAGTCTTCTAAGCAGAGGTATGATATGAACGGATTAATAAGCTCTTTGATGGAGTGATAGCCATGAGCAGGGAAAGACCCGATCTCTTGGGCTAAGTGTCCTTCTCAGAGGGATTCTGATACCTTGGCCTTTGCACGACATCTTATATGATTTGGTCCTAAGGTTGTAAGTTGAGAAATCATAGTGGTGCCCTCAACCTTCACCTTCTGAGAAAATCACCCTTTGGATTTAATCACACTATTGTTGATTGAGGCATCAAATAATCCAGGTAGAGATCAGAGACAGTTTTCCCTCTCAAAGATAGACACAACTTAATAAATGCTCTACTGAGTGGCTGAGATCAGTTCTTTTTAAAGAGTCAAGAATCCTGGCGTTCCCTATAGAAATGAGACCATTGGTTGTTTTATCAGCTACTATACTTTGGCTATGAGTCAAAGAAATCTTTACTCAAACTACCTTAAACAGAAAGGGAGTTTGTTATCTCATTTCATAGACCGTCCGGAGGTAAAGTGAGCTACAATCCAAGCACAATTAGGGCTCTTGCTCTGTTTTTCTGCTGTTTTCTGGGCACTGCCTTCTTCCGTGTGCCAGTTTTGAGTTGGGAGTTAATTCAGCTGGGTTGTTTGTACTTCTGCGCATCCTGCAAGCAGAAGTGCTCACTGTCCTTGTTCTGGACTACGTTTATTAAAAAACAGGTTTTTAGTGAACAGCTTTGGAAGATAGATAGTATCTCCCTTGGGGGCAGAGGGCAGGCCTGCTAACCATCCATTATAAAAGAATCAGGTTCCCTAAGCTCAGAATTCCTGGCATACACATGTACTATTCGGCCCTTTTTGCACTGCATGGAAGGAATCGGGTTGGGGACCAGACACAAATATGTTCATGGTCAGGCTGTTTGCTGGGCCATGACTAATAAAGTCTTCCATCTCTGACCCAGGCAGGAGTCTTGTGTTGTCTTTCAGCATCTATGAAACTGTGGTAGTCTCATTTTTCAGCTTGCTGATGGGGTAAAATACCAGACCCTTCCTCATACATGTGTAATCCCAAGTGGATCTGGGCATAGGCATAATACGACTGCCATTAGCAGTGGGGTAACAGGCTTTCCTATTTATGGTCTATAAGAAAGAGAGAGAATCTCTCCCTTAATTATAGAATATTAACCCTAGTCTTCATTCTGATTGGGTCAGTAGGGGTCATGAGCTTGTCACAGGAACAAAACAATCACAGGGAGAAAGGCAATCGCTCATGGCTTGAGCCTGGGATCCAGAACCGATCGTTGGCAAAGTCAGCTGCTCTTGAGTCACACGGCAGTTGTAGGGACTGAAGAAAATCTGGATTCCGGTAGGAAATAGGAAGAAGCAACGGACACTGGCAACCCAGCCCCTTCAATCTACAGAGCAGTTGTGACTGAGGTACCCATTTGCTATGTACTTCTGCATTCCAATTAACTTGGGCTTTAGGAAGTTTATTAAAGCCAACTCTCTCCTACCAGCATCACATGGGGCTCTGCCAGTTGCACTTTCTAGCTGCTCATATTTCAAGCCACTAGCTATGAGTTTAGACATTAAGGGATCTGGTTCAGATCATAAATGTTATACAAATCAACCAGTATGGATTAAATGCTGCCACAGTCTATAACTGCTGAACGAGGGTCATGATTTCGGGCTGGCTAATAGACTCTAATACACTAAATGGTTTTAAGAAACCCTAGTCCAAAGGCATTCATCATAAGTGTGAAATTGTATATGGTCTTGTGGAAAAGCAGCAAGTCACAAACAATTCAGCCTTCTGCTCACAGAGCAAGGTTGGAATGAAAACTGAATGCTGACTCAGATGGCCATGATTCTTGGGGACAGAGCTACACCGGCCTTTTCAGAGCAGATTTTTTTATTGTTATGTTAATCACCATACATTACATCATTAGTTCTTGATGTAGTGTTCCATGATTCATTGTTTGTGCATAACACCCAGTGCTCCACGCAGAATGTGCCCTCTTTAACATCCATCACCAGGCTAACCCATCCCCCACCCTCCTCCCCTCTAGAACCCTCAGTTTGTTTTTCAGAGTCCATTGTCTCTCATGGTTCGTCTCCCCCTCCGACTTACTCCCCTTCATTCTTCCTCTCCTGCTATCTTCTTCTTTTTCTTTTTTCTTAACATATGTTGCATTTACACCGGCCTTTTAATGGGACCAAGTTATTTCACAGGGGATAAGTACATATCAGGGATGGGGCTCGTGCTGGTGAATATTGAAACGCTTTACCCATATTGAGGGTCACTGAACTTTGGGCCAATGCCTTTTCTCTTACCCCCAAACAGTGACTAGGATGTACTTCCGTGAGGCTGCTCATAATGCATCCCCACATTGGCTTTTTGGAGAGAAATAAAGTGCTATAAGCCCATGTCATCCTGCAAAGATTGGCCAGTTGACTCAAAAAAGCATTCTTTCTGCCCTTGGACTGAACTGGAGCTTGAAGATGAAATTCAATGCCCAGAAACATCCCAGCTATGTCACCTCCTCTCTGGAGGACCTTGAGGCTGTTACTTTATTTCTTTGAGCTTATTCTGTCATTGTTCCTCAGTAGATCATTTCATGCTGTCAGTATTAAATAAGATAGTGTTTATGAAAGAAAAGCCTCTTAAAATCATGCTTGGCATGTGGAGACCCCATAAATGTTAGTTACTATTGAATCAAAACTCAGAAAGTATATTCATAGGCAAGGCAGTTTGGTAATCAAACTCAGTACTCGTTTTTATTTTTAATTTAGATGCTGTAAAATGCATACTCTGATCCCTTCCTTCAGCAAAACTACCTCTTCAAATTATTTTGTAGCCCCGAAAAAGACTTTATCTGTTTTTTTTTTTTAATCTGGAGGTCACTTCATAATAATAATAACTGGATTATACATGTACTATGTATAGTAGGCAGAATAAGGGAACCCCAAAGATATCTAAATCCTAATCCCTGCAAAGGTGAATATGTTTCCTTAATGGCAAAGGGAGTTTGCAGATGTGATCAAGGACCTTGAAATGAGGAGAATACCCTGGATTGTCCCTGTGGGCCCAATCTGATCATGTTGGTCTTTAAAATCAGATATCCTTTCCCAGCGGTGGTCAGAGGGAGACATGACCATGAACACATGGTCAGAGAAAGGCCATATTGCTGCTCTGGAGACTGAGGAAGGGGGTATGAGCCAAGGGACGCGGGCAGCCTCTAGAAGCTAGAAGAGACAAGGGAGCTCATTCTTCCCTCACACTGACAGACAGGCACGCAGCCCTGCCCACAGCTTAATTCTAACCCAGGATCACACTTCCACTCTTACAGAATGGTAAGATAATACATTTGTGTGGTTTTAAGCCACTAAATTTGTGGTCCTGTGTTGCAGCAGCAGATGACAACTAACATACTGTGAAAGAAGCCTTGTTCTAAATGCTTAACACATTTTATCTCATGCAATTTCATAAAGACTCTTGAAGGTAAGTCCTATAGAAAATTAATACTTAGAGAGATTAAGTAAGTTGTTCAAGGTCTCACAGCTGAAGTCAAAACTTGCACTTCCCTCCAGAGCCTGTAAATTTCATTCTACATTGCTGCTCAAAGTCGCCTTCTTGCCTCATTATCTAATCCCTCGCAAAACTCAACAGTTAAAGTAATTCATTAAATAATTGAAAAATCAGGACATTGCCTCTGGACCGCCGTTTGCATGTGCCATGAACATACTGGCTTCACCTAGGGTCCACCTCTTCTTGGTTCTTTCAAGGGACCTATAGAAGCTGTAGTGGAATTTCTCGAGTTACTGTTGGGCACCTACCTTAACGGGACACTTTAATGGAGAAGCTCTCACCTCAGAGACAGGACACTACTATCAGTGGTGCTCAGAGCTGTGGTTTCGGCCACCCATCTCAAATTTTGCCGTGGAGGCTTCAGGGCGTATCTGCCTTCAGCTCTTATAACTCGCGGGAACGTTTAGCAAAATTCCACCAAGCTCCTGAAGCTCCTAGGCATCCTTGAGGCCTTTAAATTTTTTTCACTCTTGTAGTTTGATTTTTGTTTTTGCCTTTTATTCCTGGCAACTCCATTACCCTGGAAGGCTCCCAGCCTCCTCCCCAACTAGCCAGAGTCTCTCCTCCTGTCTCATGCCTCATCTTCACTGGTGAGCAATTACCTGCTCTAATGCATTCAGGTGAAAATTACCTGCTGTGGCCTCTGCTCACTTGCTTCTTTTCCTTTCCTTTCCTTTCCCTTCCCTTCCCTTCTTTCCTTTCCCTTCCTTTCCTCCTTTTCTTTCTTTCTCCCTTCTTTTTCTTTCTTTCTTTCTTTCTTTCTTTCTTTCTTTCTTTCTTTCTTTCTTTCTTTCTTTCTTTCTTTCTTTCTTTCTTTCTTTCTCTTTCTTTCTTTCTTTCTTTCTTCTTTCTTTCTTTCTTTCTTTCTTTCTTTCTTTCTTTCTTTCTTTCTTTCTTTCTTTCTCTTTCTTTCTTTCTTTCTTTCTTTCTTTCTCTCTCTCTCTCTCTCTCTCTCTCTCTCTCTCTCTCTCTCTCTCCCTTTCCTTCCTTACTTCCTCCCTCCCTCCCTCCCTCTTTCTTTCTTTCTTTCTTTCTTTCTTTCTTTCTTTCTTTCTTTCTTTCTTTCTTTCTTTCTTTCTTTCTTTCTTTCTTTCTTTCTGAGTTAAAACTCATTTTTTCTTAATCTTTCAAGCCTCCCACCTGCTTCCCTCCCCCCCCCCCCCCACCAAACTAGACAAGCTTTCTAAAACCAAGGATCATGGTATGCTGGGCAGATAGAAGATCACCTGCTCGTTAATTATTTTAGGTAGGAACTGGCCCTGTAGATTAATCATCACACGATTGCAGGACATTGAAAGGGATCCCAGAGATGGTCTAATCCCAGATCGCTGCTTTCGAGCTGAAGCTTTCGAGGCAGAGCAGCCAATGTGAGATTTTGTGTGGGGGTCTCCCCCTTCCCACCCCAGGGCCCCACGTGGTTCCAAAATCCCAGTAGCCATGTGTCAGGCTTGCCACAGTCCATGCCTTCGTCGCTCTTGAATTTCTGACACCCTCCCTCTCTATCTGCTGGTTCTTCCAGAATTACAGCTTTTTCAGGATCACCTGCCCAGTTACTCAGGCAAGGCCCGGAGTAGGATTTGCCATATCCTAAGTGAGTTGAGAGTTCCAACATGTTTGTTTTATAAAACGGAGACTCCATTCTTCTTCATATCGACTTCCTCACACATCAATCATGTTTTCTGGTAACAGCGTCATGGGGGGAATGTGATTTGGTCATACACAGAGGTGATTAAGTGTCTGAACCTCTAGACTTCATTGGGGGCATTTTGTTATGGCAAATGCTTACTTAATGACTAACTCATTTTCTGTTTTTTAACCACTTGAGCTGTCATACCACCAGTGCCCATGTGGGCTACTGCGCTGAGATGAAACATGGAAAATATGGGAAAGAAGATTGAAAATACAGAGGAGGGAAGGAGATATACAAGGAG
This sequence comes from Zalophus californianus, assembly GCF_009762305.2. NCBI lineage: Eukaryota > Metazoa > Chordata > Mammalia > Carnivora > Otariidae > Zalophus > Zalophus californianus. The sequence goes on along the minus strand of NC_045611.1, from coordinate 31,732,028 downwards.
AGTGAGGTGGGGGAGGAGAGCACAAAACATGGAAAAGGGAAAACCTGAACAGTCAGAAGAGAGAGAGGAAAAAGGGAAGGGAGGAGAATAGGGAAGAATCTGAATGTGGGGAGAAAGAAGGAGAGAGAACTGTAGAATAAGAGGGAGAATTGGAGACAGGAAAATTAATGGGGATGAAAGTGAAGAAAGGCACAAACTCATCCTTCCTGCTAAAGCCTCCCCTCCCTGGACACTCAGACCTTCCTCATTCAGAAGCCATCGCCCCGGAGCGCCTGGGTGGCTCAGTGGGTTAGGTGTCTGCCTTACGCTCGGGTCATGGTCCCAGGGTCCTGGGATCGAGCCCCACATTGGGTTCCCTGCTCAGCGGCGAGTCTGTTTCTCCCTTTCCCTCTGCGCCTCCCCCTGCTTGTGCTTGCTCACTTTCCATCAAATAAATAAGTACAATCTTAAAAAAAAAAAGAAAAAGCCATTACCCCAAGTCCAGAGCCCTGGAGAAGTGAGATGATATCAGGGAGAACACGGGGACATTTCCAAGCAAGTCACTTGACCTGTTATACCTCATCCCTAATGAAAGGAGCTGGCTTGTGACCATCTATAATGACGTTTTAAACAAGCAATCTAATATTCAAAAAATCAAAAGCAATTTAAGGAATCACAAAAGCCTCTTGAAAAAATAAAGGGAATCGCATTGTAGGACATTCATCTGATCAATCACCCTAAATTCCCTCTTCATCTTCCATCCACCAAATCCCACTTAGCTTTGCAGATCTCCTGGTCTCTTTTCCTCGGTCTCCTCCAAGTGAGTCTCATTCTCTGTCTGCCTCTCTGTGCTCTCCACACCTGCTTTCTGACACCGCCTGGCCCTTAGCAGGTGTTCAGTAATAGTTGCTAAGTAAAAAGAAGTAACAACCATAACAATGATAGCTAGCATGTATTGGCCTCCATTTTGCATTATGTAGGTCCCATTAACCTCTTGGACCTTCTTTAAACTAGTCCCTGCCCTCCTTATCCAGGTCCAGATGTACACATGAAAACACTAGAAACTAACAGGTGAATGTTGACACATACCGCAAAGGCTGAGAAACAGGGAAGTGGGGAGGTCCGGGAGTAAGCTGAGTGATAAGACAGGACAGCTCAGGGGGTGTAACTGGGATGTCCATTCTATGGAAACTACATCAGGGGAGGTAAGTTGACCCTCAACAAACATTGCAAAGGCACCAGAGCATTCAGACTTTAGATGTTCACATCTTAAAACATTAAGACAACAAAACAAAACCAAACCCTGCAGTTGGGAGGTTTTCTCCTAAATGAACTTCCTTCCCCAGGAGGTTTCTCACCCTGGAGCCCTAATAGCAGAAGCCATAGCCCTCATGAGAAGGAGTCGAGGGCCTGGTGGTGTGTGGGACAGTGGGAATGGGGAAGTGGGCAGGGATTTCAGCAGATGGGAAGGTGCAGACCATCTTGCCCCTCTCCGCGAAAACAGGCAGAGGTCTTGCTCGAGAAACGACCCACTCGGCCACCCAGTATTGAGACCACGTCCCCAGATAGGATGCGAAAGAGTCTGGGGTGGCTGCTTGGGACAAAACCTTTAGTGGTTGCTCATACCAACAGTCAATGGAGGGGCTCTCAGACGTATGGGAAGCAGAGTACCCCCCCCAGCACAGAGTCATTCTTTCCGATCCTTCCCCCCGCCCGCAGGCATTCCTATTGTTCTCATTGGGAAAACAGGAGTGTGGGGACCCAGAAAATGTGTCATCTTCCCCACGGAAGAATGGGTTTCAGTTTCCATTTCTTCAAAGAAAAGGTTGTTCTAGGAGTTTGAGGAAGCAGCGTGGTCGGACGCTGTGTCCCTCAGATGAGGGTGCGCCTCCAGAGTGGGTACAACATACGGTTGAGGTCAGGGGGTTCAGAGTCATGCTCTGCTGGTGTGAGTGCCCGTGCATGGGGCAGGTGACTGAGCTCTTTGAACCTCAGTTCCCGCATCTGAGAAATGGGTTATCATCCAGCTTATAGGGCTGCTATAAATACGATAATGCACATAAAAAGTTTAGCCCACAGACATAGCTCAATACTTGCTAGCTGTTATTGTTATGCTCATTATTTATTCACTTAGCAAATATTAATAAGCACCTGCTAGGGGCCGGGTGGTGTCACTACTCTTAGTACCAGAAAGCAGAGCTAGAGCATCCTTCCTGCCCCTCACTGTCAGTCCCGCAGAACGACACGTATGTTCTACAAGCTTTCTAAATCCTCCTCCCACAAGCACAGCCAGCTCCTCTTTTTCTGTTTCTTTCTTCTTTTCTCTCTCTCTGCCCCCTTGTGTCGTTCTCCCTCCTCACGCCTACTCTAGCTCTCCCTCCTTCCACCTCTCCTGTTATTTTTCTCCTTTTCCTCAGATCCCTCCTTCAATCTGCATGCATCCAACAGAGGCCAAACCTAAAGGCCACCAGGTAGGGATTTCTACCCAGCAACAGACATTGGTTGACCACCTACTGTGTGCAGGCCCGACGGGGTGTTGCAGGCGGGGTCAGAACCCTCGGGCAAGCGGAGGAGACTGATTTTGGACCAAGGGTGAAAAGTGGGGACAGGGAGGCTTGTAGTAACAGGGGGAGCGAGGGCTGGTTTACGAGAACTAGTGACAACTGGTCAGCTCCTCCCAGAACATTCGAACTTGAAGCTCCCATGGAGAACTTCCAGTATCTCCCTAAGTGGGCCCTGCAGAACATGGATAAGGAATCCACAAAACAATCTTGGTCAAACACGACTGGGAAGCCTTGAGCTAAGAAAAGCGAACGGTTCTTTGCTGAAGGCCTTCTCAGTCTTTAACTGGCTAAACTTCAGGAATCTCTGGGAGGTCCTGAAATTCAGTGTTTTCCCCAAATCACTTAACTATACAATTGTATTCTCAGATAAGTGTTTGGCGGAACACACTCTGGGAACTGCTGATCTGGTCAAAGCCGCTCACTGTACAGGTGGGGAAACAGGCAGAGGGAGGGGAAGTGACTTCAAGCTCACCCCGCCACTTCCTTAGCCATACCTCCCAAGCGATTCCAATGCTTCAAGTAGATATAGATGAAGGTCTTGTCTTTGGACTGAAGTTAAAATTTTACTCTTTTGTCCTCACTCAGCCTCCTCCACTTCTGGCCACCACTCCCCCCCCATCCCCCACCCCCCGCCGCCCAAGTTTCATGACTGAAATGAAATCACTCATGATGTTAAGAGTAGAATAGAAGGGGGCAAAGCCTGCGGGAAAGCATGGGCACCTTATACGCCCGTCCACTCCCCACTCCCCACTAGGGATTTGATATCATCTTTTCACATGGCAGCTGAACCTGACTTCTTGCAAAGATGGGCTCTGCTGCCACTGGTCTGTCCACAGCACAAGGCTGGCACCCCCAGGGTGGTTTGCAGCCTACTATGCCGAGGTGTTGAAGCTGCCAGGGATCAGGGAGCAGTCGATAAAATACGGGAGCCAGGAATAAGGGGTAAGGCCCTAAAAAGTGCCCCCAGAACAGGAAAAACACACAACCTGGAGATGAGGCCAATCCTCACATTATTCGTGCAGTTTCCATACTATTAGCTGATAACAGGAGTGAGACATCCCACTTACATTATAGTAAGAACTCCCAAAATAAAAGATTACAGTGAATGAGTGAGTGTGTGTGTGTGTGTGTGTGTGTGTGTGTGTGTGTGTGTGTGTGGTGTATTTATGTTAATGGGGCCTCGCAAGCCTCAAACCAGAGGGGAGCACAGTTTGTTTGTACTGAGGGCTTCTCAACTTGAATCTGTCACCTCAAAACCAAACCAACCGAAAGACTGTAGGAAACAGGCGCATACACATGCACCGATTTATGTACTTTTTAAAGATGTCATGTAAACCATTTAAGCCAACAATTCCACCTGTAGGAACTTATCCTTCAGACACACTTACAGATAAGAGCAGAGATACCCGGATCAGGATGCTAGTCGTTAGCATTGTACACAATAAGCACAAGACGGAATATGACCGCGATGTCCACTGGATCAAGCACTTTATCACCTTACGAAGATAGGGAGCTGTCTGATCGGGTATGGGAAGCTCTCCAAGACACATTATGAAGTGATGAGGGAGGTATAGAACAACGTGTCCAGTTTGCTTCAATTTATGTACACCCGCATGCATGCGCACACAACGCACATTTGCTTGTATATGTAGAGGAAAACTTGGGAGGCTGCAAAGAAAACTTGTGATAGCAGGAGAGGCTGTGGTGGTAGGAGATAAAGGGAGGGAAGGACACAGGCTGGCCCATTGCTGGACACCTCATGGTACAGTTTGAACACATTTTAAAGAGGTCCTTGCAGTACTTCCTAGAGGGGCCAGGCTTTCAACACTGCAGGTCTTCCTCAGCTTCCCACTGACCTGGAAACTCTCGAAACTCTTGTTAAAATCATGGCAGACATGGAAGCGAAGCCCAGGCCACGCTCTTGAATGTACAGGGTGTGGGGGGCCGGTGCGCGCAGCAGGTCACAGTCATTTCAGCTGTCCTGCCTGGTTCCACACGCTCCACTAAGCATGGCGACAATTTGGCTCCGAATAATAGCTGGTGATTCAAGAAGTCATGGGGGTACTGTGGGGAGAGGAAGAGAAAGTAAGCTTTGGAGAGCTGTTTTCTTCCTACACTGTACAAACTCAAATGCCAGGGGGTTGCTGGGGGCCGGGAGGGAGACGAATCCCCACCTTTGTCTTCAATCTTCAGTGCAGCAAGTTAAGGTTTGCAAGCCTGCACACACCGCTGGTGCCTTTTAAGCCTTCACATTCGGGTGTTGAGCGCACAGAACGTGCAAATGAAAAGAATTGGGAGGTTTAATTTAGAATTCGGACAAAAGGCCTGGACACATGTGTCTCCACGAGAATGTTCAGGTGGGGGGTGGGGAGGGCAGGCAGTGACAGCACATGTCATTGGCCCCTGCATCCACGCTGCTTTTGGACTTTGACTGGGGGACTCGTTCTGATTTTAACAAGTTTGCCAAGAAGACCTTCAGCTGGGCTGCATATGAGGCCCTGCTATTTTTAATATAAATGTAATGTTTTTAAATCCATCGACGGTGTCCTAAACCAGATTTGGTCGTAAGCAGCTGTGCTGAAATTGTAAAATCTCACCCTTGTGTCTGGTTTCACATCTGGTAACTCACAGCTAACAGTTACAACTCTCCAATAGTAATTAAATGTTTTCTTTAAAAGAAAAAAATACCCACCATCATATATGGTAGAATGCATTATTAGGGAGTATTTTGATTCACAACAACCGCCACCAGGAAGGATCTACCGAGAATTTTATAGGCAGTTGGGTACTTTTAGGTACTTTTTCTAAAGGTGTTGATCAAAATAAATACATGTTACAAAAAGCAAAGGCAGTTTGCAACAGGGTGGATATTGAGTAACATTAAGGGACCATAATTGCTAGTGAGGAGAATGTGTCCTCTTTGATGTCAACAGTAGCTTTTCTCTTTTGTTTCAGAAAGGAAGAAACTTCAAAAGCCGTAATTTCAGGACAATAAAGTACTCACATTAATATAGGTACCAACTTTAACTGTTTTTGAGCTCAGGGGAAAAAAAAAGGGTTCAGGGTGAGAATGTGGTAGGATGAAGGAGAAAGAATTTCAGTGTTTTTCCATTTCTTCCCTGACACCATTTTGAATATGAATAGATGACACCAAGCACACAGATGATGGCTGATAAAGCCTCAGAAGCACTTGCAATGTCATGAGGTAAAAACAGTTCATTCCCTATATTTTGAAAGATGTAGTTTTATTTTCTCGTACTATTTTAGATCTATCGATACATCATCTTGAATTCTGAGTTCTCCTAATAGCGTAAAGATTCTGGTATTGCTAGCAGGCCAAAGAAAAGATGCTCCAGAAATCAACCACCTTTTCTTTTTCTGACAGTACCTCGGTAAGGTGTGATTTAAATAAGATATGAAATATACATGTGAGTTTCCCAATACTTTTGGTTCTTAGGTGAGCTTTTCATGTCATAAACTCTTTTACTGGAGTTTAATGAACATGAAGAAAAAAATGCACACCTTGGAATTGTATAGAGCCTGAAATTTTTGAAGTTCATTTCCCTCCACATTTTAAGTGTAGAAATCAATGGTTTTTACTGGATTTTTCTGAGTTGTGTGACCACTGTCCCGGTCCAGTTTTAGAATTGAAGGATTTTTTTTTTTTTTTTGAGAAATAATCATGGCTAAGAGGAGCAGGGCAACAGGAAAAGTTCTGAAAGAGAGTAAGCCTGGGGACCAAGCCTACCTAATATGCGACACTGAGTGGCTTTAGTTCTTGGCACTTGCACGGAAAAACTGAAGACCATGCAGTCTCTTTAGAGCCAACTGGCATCTCATTAGAAGCCCTGAAAACACCCCCTGTACCCACAGACCTCTGTCTTTCCATGTTCTCTATGCTTCCTTAGAGGGAAGTAAAAGAAGGCTTCTCGTATAAGCGCTGTTGTGATCCCAACAACCTAAGGAGATGGTAAGCCGGAATCAGTCTGGTGAGCACAGATCTCAGAAGCCCGACTTCCAACACGAATGACCAGGGGGTTGTTAATGACTGCAAAGTCAAATTAGCAGGGCTGGACCGTCTGAACAAGCAGGTGCCATCTGTATCACCGAGGACTTGGGAAACCCTGTTCATGGTGAGAAGCAAGGTATCGGTCAGCAAGGCAGACTTCCCTGGGGCCCATTGCTGCTTCTTCCCACAAAAGTGGTGGTGGGGCGGGGGTGCGTGGGATACAGAACAGGGTCCAGGCATTGTCAAGAGAGCTGGTGTGTGATATGAGATCTGTTATTACCCCCTGGGTCTATTCCTTCTTCTCTTCCTGGGCCTCCTTCATTCATCTGAAATGGGAGGTCTTACCTAGACATCCTCTGGACCCACAAGTCTCAGTGCAAAATGGTGTGAAAAGCCCAAGCATCCAGCCAATGGTCAGCGGCCAAAACAATTCCCTATCCTTTCTGGGCCATTGAAATATCACAGACCCATCTGTCCTTTGAAAAAGGAAATACAGCCAGAACCAGGATAGGCAGCTCGTGGTGTCTGGTTTACAATTCTTTCTGGGATGTTCTGCCCATACCTCAGTTCCAAGAAAGACCAAGAAAAGGAGAGTTGCTCTCCCATTGAGGAGAAACGACCCCATCCTTTTTTTTTTTTTATCACAGATCCTTAACTCTGGCTCCATTCAGAACCAGCTGTCCTTTGAACCCTGCAATGCAAAGACAATTGCCAGGGAGCGGTCATTTAATTCTCTCTCTCTCTCTTTCTGATGGCAAACATTAACTGCTGGCTACAACAGGACCACCTGCAATGTGTTAGTCATTAAAAAGGTCACCGTTACTAAACATTTTAAACTGTGAATAGCTTCAGATTAAATTAGGTGTAAAAAAAGTCATTTCCTCTCCGTGATAAACTCAAACACCTGCAGTAGGGCTCACGTTTACCAGGGACATAAAGGGCCTCTCCCACTCACAGACCATAAGGGGGGACGAAAACACAAAGCCCCATTCTGTCAGCTATCTCTCTGTCCCTTGTAATAGGATTCTCTGCATTTGGTAATTGTGTGCCCAGCTCCTTGAGACATGTGACAACTGCACGGACAGGAATCAAACCCTGCATTTGCATTTGCATTTGCCTCATGGTACCGTCTTCAGCACGTGGATATAAATTTCCTTATATTTTTCCCCCTTTTCTTTTCCTTCTGTGTTTTCATCTCATTTTGATCCATTAGAACAGTCAGCATCCTATCAGCCTGTTGCCATTACCCTGAACTGGTAATGGTAATATTGCCATTACCCTGGTGGTTGTTTGCAATCCAGCCGAAATGTGGTAAAGCAGAATGAGTGGGGATGGCATGCAGAGAGAGCATGGACCATGTGCCAGGCACCACGCTAGGTGCTGGCATACAGCTTCCAGACTGCCCCTCCCGCCAACAACCTCAGAAAGCGGTAGGCCCCCACCTCACAGATGAACACACGCTGCACTTTGAGGGGTAAAGTCGTGCCTATGGGAGGCTCATTGCTTCAGTAAGTGCCCTCTCCCTGCCATTACCTGCGCCCTAGCTAGCGTCTTACCTGGACTGCAGCATTAGCCGCCCCGCTGCGCCCTCTGCTCCCACGCTTACCTCTTCATGATTCATTTCCCACACAGCAATCAAAGGATGAGCTCGAAGGTTTAAATTGGATTACGTCACACCCTGCCATCCTCCCACCTACCACTTTCCCATCACACCCCACAGATTCTCACTGCAGTGAAAATAAAATCCAGACTCTTCCCTCTGATCTTGTCTCTGACCTCCTCACACCAGTGCCTCTCCCTTTCCCACATTCTGGCCACGCAGGCTTTCTCTCTGTGCACACCATGCCTGCTCCCCCTGCTTTGAAGGTTCTCCCTGAAGACGTGTGTGTGTGTGTGTGTGTGTGTGTGTGTGTGTTCTGCTAGTCACACTGGGAGCATCTGAATGGCCACCACAGCTGGGCCTTTCTCATCGTCTGATCTGGACTGTCCCTTCAGTCCTCTCCAGCACATCACCCCTCTGTGTTGTCTTTATAGTTCTCATCACCGTCTGAGGGTCCTTGCTTCTTGTCCATTCCCCACTAGATGGTAATTCCAATAGAGTGGGAACTTTGTCATGTGCTCTGCTGTATCCACAGTGCGCACACCGTACCTTGCCTAAGGCTGGTGCTTAGTGAACGAAAGGAGAGATGAACCCGTGCGTCATGGAGTTGAACTTCCGTGTCTATGGCTCCAAAGCTGGTCTTCTTTCTGTTGCATAACAGTAATCACTGGGAAGCCAGACACTGATGCCAGGTGCATGAGTGAAAACCGCTCCTGGCTCCAAACACTGCTTTCTAATTCTGACCCGTACTTCACCTCAACACAACATTTTCTTTTTAATGTATAGCACTATGTGTCTTCAAGTTTAAAATAACTCTAAACATTGCAATGGGTATTCTGGGTGGGGGGAAGCTTGGGGCTAGCTATTTCCATATTCCATCCTTAAACCTAGCATGTCTGTCCCAATTTTTATTCCTTTCCTTGTGTCATTTGTTATGAAGGTTTCTCTCTCCTAATAGATGATGAGTTCCTTTGAAGGCATCACCATTTAGCACACTGTTTTGTATCTAGGTGGCATTAGTCAGCCTTTGTTTAGTAAAACTAAATAGTTTACTGAATAATCCCTTTGATCTAGAGAGACTGGTTTTCTTATTGCCCCAACATCTTTTTTCTTTGTTTCTTTACAGTTCTCAGTTCTCCACCTGTATCTGCTGCAGGGCCAGAATGGACACTCAATAAATGTTTGTTGCAACCGAAATAAGGCTCATCCTGCAATATAAACTGTAAAAACAAAAAACAAAAAACAGACAAACAAAAAGAAAACTTGGCTATTCAAGAAGAGCTGCATCGAGTTCTGCATTTCATGACAGTCCTTGACATAGACATCACTGTGCCCAGTTAAGAAGACACATACACCTCATGAAAATAATTGGGAATCGCTAAGAACTGAGGGTAGGGAGGAAATAATTCTAGTGGATATTTAAATTTAAACTTTTTTTTTTTTCCTAACAGCTTAGTAGAAATTTTATTTGTCTGGAAACAACCTGAATTTCCATTAATTCAAAAGCAGACAAGCAAAAGCTAAAGGAGTTCATTACTGCTAACCTGGCCTTACAAGAAATGTTCATGGGACTTCTTTGAGCTGAAAAGAAAGGGAGCTAATGAGTAACAAGAACACATATGAAAGAATATTGCTCACTAGAAAGGTAAATATATAGTAAGGGTAGTGGATGAACCACTTATAAAGCTAATATGAAGATTAAAAGACAAAAGTAGAAAAACTATGATTACAATAATTAAGGGATACACAAGACAAAAAGATGTAAAATGTGGCATAAAAAACACAAAACATGGGAGGGAGTAATAATGTCGAGCTTTACAATGGGATCAAACTTAAGTTATCAACTTGAAATAGACTGTTACAGATATGTTGTTATATGTAAGCCTTATGGTAGCCACAAAGCAAAAACCCACAGTAAATACACAAAAAGAGAAAGAGAAAGGAATATAAGTGTACCACTAAAGAAAGCCATCAAACACAGAGCAAAAAGAGCAAGAGAAGAAGCAAGGAACAGAGAGGAATTACAAAAAAAAAAAAAAAAAGTCAGAAAGCAATGAACGAAATGGCAATAAGCACATGCCTATCAATACTTACTTTCAATGTACATGAACTAAGTTCTCCAATCGAAAGACAGAGTCTCTGATTTGGTTAAACAAGACCTATCTATATATTCCCTACAAGAGACTCATCTCTGATGTTAAGGACACACACAGCCTGAAAATGAAAGGATGGAAAGAGATATTCCATGCAAATGAAAACAAAAAAGAAAGCCTGAATAACTACACTTACATCGGACAAAATAGACTTTAAAACACAGATGGTAATAAAAGACCAAGAAGGGTGTTACATAATGATAAATAGGCAAATCCAACAAGAAGATATAACATTTATAAATATTTATGAAGTCAACATAGGAGCATCTAAACTTATAAGGTAAATATTAACAGACCTAAAAGGAAAAATTGATAGGAATACAATAATAGTAGGGACTTTTAATATCCCACCTACCTCAATGCAGGCAGAAAACCAATAAGGGAAAACTGGCCTTAAATGACATGTTAGACCAGATGGACTTAATGGATATTTATAGAGCATTCCGTCCAAAAGCAACACCATACATTCTTCTGAAGTGCACACGGAACACTTTCCAAGATAGATCATATGTCAGGATACAAAACAAGTCCTAATAAATTTAAAAGGATTGAAATCGTATCAAGCATCTTTCTGATCACAATGGTATGAAACCAGAAGTTAATTACATGAAGAAAACTATAAAACTCGTAAATATGTGAAGATTAAACATGCTACTGAACAACCAACAGGTCAAAGAAAAAAAATCAAAAGAGAAATCAGAAAATATCTTGAGACAAATGAAGATGTAAATGTAACATACCAAAATTTGTGAGGTGCAGCAAAAACAGTTCTAAGAGGAAAGCTCAGAGTGATAAATGACGACCTTGTGAAACAAAAGGCTGAAGTAAACAACCTAATTTTACACTTTAAGGAACTAGAAAAAAGAAGAAATGAAGCCCAAAGTGTAGTAGAAGGAAGGAAATAATAAAGATTAGGGCAAAAATAAGTGAAACAGACACTCAAAAGACAATAGAAAAGGTCAATGAAATTAAGAGCTGGTTCTTTGAAAAGATAGACAGAACTGACAAATCTTCAGCTTGACTCGCCAAAAAAAAAAAAAAAAAGGACTCAAATAAAATCAGAAATGAAAGAGGAAATGTTACAACTGATGCCACAGAAATGCCAAGGATTACAAGACACTACTATTAACAATAAGAGGATAACAAATTGGAGAATCTAGAAGATTCTAGATTCTGGATAAATTCTAGGAATGGATAAATTCCTAGAAACATACAACCTACCAAGACTGAAACATACTGAAATAGAAAATCTGAACAGATTACTAGTAAGGAGATTGAATTAGTCATTGAAAACCTCCCAATGAACAGAAGTCCAGGACCAGACAGCTTCACTGGTTAATTCTACCAAATTTTCAAAGAAGAATTAATACCAGTAATTCTGAAACTTTTCCAAAAAAAGAAGAGAAGGGAATTCTTTCAAATTCATTTACAAGGCTAGCAGTACCAGACAAGGATGCCACAAATAAATTACAGGTCAATATCCCTGACGAACATAGATGCAAAATCCTCAACAACATATTTACAAGCCAAATTCAACAATACTTTAAAAATATCATATATCATGATCAAGTAGGATTTATTACAGAGATGCAAGGATGATTCAATATCCATAAACCGGTCAATGTGATACATGATTCACAACGTAAATGATCAAAATCATACTACCATCCACTAGGATGACATTAGGATTGACAAAATTTAACATCAATTCATCAGAAAAGCCCTCAATGAAGTGGGTACAGAGGGAATGTACCTTGGAATGATAAAGTCCATATATGACAGGCCTACAGTTAACATTATACTCAATGGTAAAAAGCTGAAAGTTTTTCCTCTAAGATCAGGAACAAGACAAGGATGCCCACTCTTGCCACTTTTATTCAACATTTTTTAAACCTTTTTTTTTAAGATTTTATTTATTTGAGAGAGAGCAAGCACAAGCAGGGGGGAAGGGCAGAGGGAAAGGGAGAAGCAGGCTCCCCGCTGAGCAGGGAGCTTGATGCGGGGCTCTATCCCAGGACCCCAGGACCTCAGTCAGTTAAGGCAGATGCTTAACTGACTGAGCCACCCAGGTGCCCCTTATTCAACACTTTTTATCCAACAATTTTTATTCAACAATTTCACAATTGGCAGTCCTACCTAGAGCAATTAGGTAATAATAATAGGCATCCAAATTGGAAAGGAAGAAGTAAAATTGTCACTAGTTGCAAAGGACATGATATATGTAGAAAATCCTAAAGACTCCATCAAAAGACTGTAAGAACGAATAAATGAATTCCATAAAGTTCCAGGATACAGAATCAATACACAAAAATCTGTTACGTTCCTATACATTAATAATGAACGATTGGAAAGAGAAACTAAGAAAACAATCCCATTTATAATTGCATCAAAAATAATATAATATCTAGGGATAAATTAAACCAGGGAAGTGATAAACCCATACAACGAAAACTATAAGATGAATAAAGACCAATAAACTAATAAAAGAAATTGAAGAAGACATAAATAAATGGAAATTTATTGGATTGGAATGGATTAGAAGAATTAAGATTTTAAATGTCCATAATACCCAAAGCAATATATAACTTCAATGCAATCCTTACCAAATTCCAATGGCATTTTCCACATAAATGGAACAAACAATCTTAAAATCTGAATGGAACCATAACAGACCCCGAATAGTTAAAGTAAACCTAAGAAAGAATAACAAAGCTGAAGGCATCATGTTCCCTGATTTCAAACTATATTACAAAACTACAGTAACTAAACAGTGTAGTAGTGGCTTAAAAACAGACACATAAATCAATGGAATAAAATAGGGAAATTGACCCCCTCGTCCATTAATTTACAAGAAAGGAACAAAGAACATACAATGGGGGAAGGACGGTCTTCAACAAATGGTGTTGGGAAAACTGAACAGCCACATGCAAAAGAATGAAACTGGACCACCATTTTACACTATACACAAAGTTAACTCCAAATGGATTGATGACTTGAACGTAAGACCTGAAACCATAACCCTCCTAAGAGAAAACCCAAGCGGTAATAAGCTCCTTGACATGGGTCTTGGCAACGATTTTTATAATATGACCCCAAAAGTAAAAGCAACAAAAGCCAAAATAAACAAGTGGGATTAAGTCAAACCAAAAAACCTATGCACGGCTAAGGGAACCATCAACAAAATGGAAAAGCAACCTACAAAATGGTAGAAATTATTTGGGAATTATATATCTAATGAGGGGCTAATATCCAAAATACATAAAGAACTCCTTCAACTCAATAGGAAAATAAAAACAATCTTATTAAAAAAATGGGCAGAAGATTTGAATTTCTCCAAAGAAGATCTATAGATGACCAACAGGTACATGAAAAGATGCTCTACATCATTAATCATCAAGGAAATGAAAATCAAAACCACAATGGAATATCACCTCCCACCTGTTAGAATGGCAATTATCAAAAAGAGTAGAAATATCAAGTTCTGATGAGGAGGTGGAAAGAAGGGAACCCTGTGCATTGCTGGTGGGAATGTGAATTGGCGCAGCTGCTATGCAAAACAGTATGGAGGTACTCCAAAAAAATTAAAATAGAACAACACATGATCCAGCAATTCTATTTCTAGGTATTTATCTGAAGAAAACAAAAAACACCAACTCAAAAAGACATATGCAGCCCCCCCATGTTCATTGCAGCATTATTTACAATAACCAAGATAGAGGAAAAACCTAAGTGTCCATCGATGGATGAATAGATAAAGAAACTGTGGTGTGTGTATGTGTGTATCTGTGTGTGTAATGAAATATTATTCAGCCCTTAAAAAAAATATCTTGCCATTTGTGACAACATGATTGAACTTCGAGGAAATTCTAAGTAAAATAAGTCAGACAGAAAGACAAATACTGTATGATCTGTCATATGTGGAATCCAAAAATAAGCAAACAAACAAACCAAGCTCACAGGCACAGAAAGCAGATTTGTGGTTGCCAGAGGCAGGGGGCTGGGTGTGGGGCAAATGAGTGAACTTTAAAAATATATGGATTTTATTTATTTATATGAGAGAGAGGGAGAACATGAACAGGAGGGGCAGGAGAGGGACAAGTCGACTCCCCACCGAGCAGGGAGCCTGACTCAGGGCTCCACCCCAGGACCCTGGGACCATGACCTGAGCCTTAACCGAATGAACCACTCAGGTGCCCGCAAACTTTTTTTAAGTTTTGTTTAAATAAATGGAACTTAAAAATAGCTGAATAAACTGTGGAACATCCCTATTATGGAATATTACTCAGTTTGAATAAGCTAGCTCTTTACATATTAACCTAAAAGGGTTTCCATGGTACATTGTCAAATGCAAAAAAATAAAATAAGTTGTCTAGAATACAGCGTGATATATAGGAGCCTATTTGTATTTAAAAAATGTATTGGTAAGCATGTGTTTATTTGTTTGGGCATGGAGAAATGTGTGGAAGGATCCACACCAAACTGTTAAAATCAGTCATCGCAGTGCATTGGGAATAGAGGAGTTGTGGCAGAAGGTAGTCAATGACTTTTCCTTTTTATCTATCTACACTGCTTCACTCATTACAACGAGAGTATTGCTTTTGAATAAAAATATATTGGAAAATAAAGATTAAAATAAAATGCGATGTTTTCCCTGGCATAGGGCATACATCTCAGCGACATAATAATCTTCAAAGTGTTCAGTGACTAGTGAGTTAACTTTCTTCTCTTGCTCTGTGTCCCCTGGTGAGCTCATCTCTTGCTCACAAATCCAGTTATCAAGAATAAATGGCAGGCTGCTGGGAATTGACCCTAAGGAAACAGTCCAAAGAGAGAGCTCAGAGAAAGCTTTCTCCTTGGGGTTATTTATCACGTTGCTGTTTTGTAAGACTGTAATATTGGATACAACATAAATGCCCTACAATAGGGAAAAAGCTAAATAAATTATGATACATTCACCTGGAAATATTAAGAATGACGAAAACATAGGCATCTACCACTTTATAGCACCCTGGAAAATGCTCGTATTACGTTAATTGAATAGCACAGTACACAAAACTAAATTCTATGGGGACAATTATATGAAAATGATCAGAAGAAGACAAGACAGAAAACGACACAACCAACAGACTAAAGTGGCTTAGCATGATGCTTAGAAGCAGCCCCCCAAAGCTCAGGTGCACAGGTTATTACAGGAATGTTAAATAATCACTCTGGGAGAACCACCCCTAATTGTGTAAATCACCAGGGGATGTCAGTCCCAGAGTTATATGTCTAGCTTAAAATAATTTAAGAAGATGACACTTTGGCCAATATTTTCAAATAGCCTGAGAGCATCACCATTATTTTTTTGTTCTTTCTCCCAACTGCACTGCGAGAGTCGCATGGGTATCTCGGGAGATACGAAAGAAAACGAGATGCTTTGTTTTGTAAACTTGGTCAGTGTCTTATGAGATCTCAGGGGGAATTATTTTTATTAGTCCTGAACATCATGAGGAAATGTTAATTCTAGTTCAATCTGTTGAAAATCCCAAGGGAAAAACCATGGGAGGGCCACAAAATAAAATTTGGTCTGTAGAAAATGGTGGTTGGAGCACTGGACTGGAAGTGAGGAGGATGTGTATTCATTCATTCATTCATTCATTCATTCATGTATGTATGTCTGTTGTGTGTAATAGACTTCAGAATGTAAATCTGTTACAGCGGGGTAGTCCCATCTGTCAGGCAGCTCAAGCTATGGTGAACATCCAAGGTCATAACCAAGGAATTACAGTACTGTGTATTAGGAACAGTGATTAAAAAAAAAAGGATATTATGGAGTATGAAGGAAAAAATTTCTGGTTCCTCTTGAGATAGTAGGTTTGACTCCAAAACCCTTGAATAACCAGGCTCCAGAATGCTGGCTATTAGGTACGCAAGATAGAGCAGGGTTAAGTAAGGACCTGATTTTGGAGGCAGGCTCCAGTCCCAGCTCCATCAGGACGTGTGTGACATTGGGCACATTATTTAACCTCTAGAGAGCGATTTCCTCATCTGTAAAAAGAGATGACAGGACGCACCACCCAAGCCAACTGCTGGAATTCCAGAAGTTGCCCACGCAGACTTCAGCAGAGAGCCTGGCACATCATTACAGCTAAATAAATGGTAGCTATATTACTATGAACTAACAACTCTTCGGCCTCAGTTCTTTTGACCAGAACAAGGCAGATGGTATGATACTGCTGTGGAATATAAATCATGTGCTGCTTCAGGCACTGGATTTTGATCTGCAGGGTGTGGAGCTACATTCTTAAGCATTCTAACCTGTTACTATTAATCATTTCCCTTGGAAGTGTCCGGAGTCAGTCTCCGGAGTGAATTCTGTCAGTAGGCTGTGGGTGTGTGAACAGAAGAGATCTTCCTCATGTGGGAGCGACTCTGCCCTCCCCTTGTGTGGTACCCATTAGAGGAAGATTGTGGGACTTCTCGTCCGCTCCCATGGGCCCCTCCAGGGAGGGCTTCTTGACAGCATTGTGGTTTGGGTTGTCATCACAACTAACCACTCATTTCTCAGCTGACGTCCCGGGTCACTCTGCGTAGCCCGGCCAGGCTGTGGGGAAGACGCCTGCAGAGCAAACAGCAAGAGAGGCAGCCCGGCCGGGCTACGCAGCTGGGCTGGTGAGGATAGAATAAAGCAGGCCCCACTGAAACCAGGTTCCTCAGGCACAAATCCGAGATTTCGCCTTTGCTTTCGGGAGACACCATGATGTTGCTTTGGCTGCACTGCATAATCTCAGATGGGACTAGATTTCAAGGCAGGTGCTGAATCCCTGCAGTCACCCCAGCATTAACGTTGACAAGCAGGGCCATACATGTCTGAGAAAACCCTCGCTTCTTGTTGAATTATTCCTTTGCTTACATACCAATATCGTGTCCATTTCATAGGCGAAATCATGGAGAGACAGAGAGAGGAAGGTCTTTATCCAGGTTGGCAAGCTAGCAGGAGGTGAGCCAGGGCTTCAATCCTGGCAATGGGAAATGGGAACCTGAAGACTTCCTCTCTGGGCTTGCTGCCTCCCAGTGAAAATGCTAAAATGAAGAGTGAGCATGCAGAAAGGGCCCCATGAGCTCTGAAGTCCTAGAATAAAACAAAGAGGTCTCCCGATAAAAAAAAAAAAAAAAAAAAAAAGACGTAATAGACCAGCACAACAAAGAGGTCTCCTGGGAGGGTCTTGTTTCAAAGCTCGTCAGCCTTAGCTACATAGCATGAACTAATTTCACCGGACGGGGTCCTTAGCGAGCCCAGGAGGATTAGGAAAGATGGGTGGGGAAGGTTTTGTTGTCTTTCTCTTGAGAGAAAGAGGCCCTGGACAGGAGGGGGGAGGTCTGTGATTCCTGAGAGTGAATGAGAGCCCAGAGAACCGCGACAAAGGCTCTTGCAGTGGAATTATGGGCAAAGCAGGGGCAGAGAACAGGGTGAGAAAGGACTAAAAGGTGATAATACATCTCGGCCACAATTTGGTCAGGGCTGGCCCTGCCCATTCAGGTTTGTTCTCACCTCTCCCTCTTCAGAGGGGGTTACCTGAATCTCTTTGACTTGGACATTCTCAAGTTCTGTGGTTCAGTAGGTGCCCAAGAGCTCAAGGGGGCCATTTGCTTAAAGCCCTGGCCTCAGAGACTATCAAAGCCAAAGCCATCGCTGGGAGGGTCAGCCCAAGCCAAAAGGGATTTACTGGTCACCTAAGTGGCAGCACCTGTCCTGGGTCCACACATGGCATGAAGACACAATCTGGGCGGTGTTGGAAGACCAGTCAGAATGAGTTACAAGTACCCGAGGAATCATGGCTACTGGAGACACAGACATCCAACTCCTCTTGATGGGCCATTGTGGTTTTGGAAAGATAACCCTTGGGTGAGATGAAGAGGGGCCTGGAAAGACACAAAGAGGAAAGTGTGAAAAGAGGAAGTGAGTGGGGGAGGGGAGACTAGCAAAGGAAGAGAAGCCAGGAGGCCCAAGAGTAATGAGTGGGGAGGAAGCCGGCAGGACGATGGGAATGGAAGAGCCAACCCGAGAAAATCCTCTGTGGCTGAGGAATTCAGAAGAACAAGACAGAATGCCTCAGTTAGCTCCATGTTTGTACTGGTTTGCACTGTGGAGGTGATCTTCTCCCCCATTATTTCCCTCTTTTTTTTTTTCTTTTTTGGTAAAAGGTGCTACATTCAACTGGCATTGGGTAAGTGGTATTTGGGGGAAATCAAGAAAATGAGGCTGAGTTGCTTGCTGGGGTTTGCAAGAAGCAAAAATAAGGAAGAGCTGCAAGAGGGGAGACATGAGGGAGACTGACATCAAGTGTCCTGTAATTCCCCTTACCACAGTTTCAGTTACCCGAGGTGGTCAGGAAGCACATGATCCTCCTTCTGACACGTAGTTAGAAGGTCAAGAGAAGGTCAATCTCACGTCATCACAAGAAGAAAGAGTACGGGACAATGAGATATTTTGAGGGAGAGACCACAATCACATGCCTTTTATTACAGTATATTGTTATAGTTATTCTATTTTATTAATAGTTACTGTTGTTAATCTCTTATTTTGCCTAACTTATATATTAAACTTTATTATAGGTAAGTATATGGAGGAAAAAATGTAGTATATATAGGGCTCAGTACTATCACGGTTGCAGACATCCACTGGGAACCCTTGGAGTGTAGTAGCCCCTACAGATAAGCTGAGACTACTATCTGGCAAAACTCAGAGTCAGGCCAATTCCCAATTCTCCATGGAGCAGGGGAACTTTAGCCCAGGGGAATCCCCTGGAAGGTTTGCTGGACTCCATCTCCAGGGCTTGACCCAGCCAGTCTGGGGTGGGACTTGAAAATGCTGCCTTCCTGATGCCCTCAGGTGAGCGGAAGCTGCAGGTGGAAGAATCCTCGAGATAGTGGAGCCACGCTGAGTTCCTTATTAACCATGGGGGAGGAAATGACGCAATTTTATCTGAAACTCAAAGGAAGGAGTGATTTCTGTGTTATAAAAAGTAATATACAAAGAGCCACCAGCAAATTCCCAGGAAAGTATTTTGGAAGTTCAAAGAAGGAGAGAAGGCCCCTAACTCCTTTGCATGGAATGCTCAGTCACACCTGCCAAGTTCCCCGTGGGGTTAAGAAGTGGGACAACTTATTGCAAAGGAATCTAACTAGGGGTCAGGAAGCCCAAATCTGAATCCTAGCTAAGGCTCTTACCACCTGGATGGCCTTGGGGTGGGGGAGCAACTCATTAACCACTCTGACCCCATTTTCTCTACCTTACCCTGGGGAACTTGTCCCTGATTATTGCTGCTACCACCATGCTTTCTCTCTGGTTTGCATGTGGATGCAAGATTCCTTCCCTGAATCCTAGCACACCTGAGATGAGAATGAACACAAAGGCAACATCTGACCAAAGACCTGAGTGTCTCAGTTCCGGTTCCCTGGAGATAGAGTCTGACATGGAGATTTGCATACAGGAGGTTGATCGAGAGCCCCCCTGTGAACGACACCTGTAAGGGAGTGAGGGACACAGAGCTGGCCAGAGGGAGATGCTGCCCTGTAAGGCTCACCTGTGGGGAGCTCCAGCACCGTCATGGATCTTGCCAGTTTTCCCAGCTGGAACAAAGGGGCTGAATCTCTGTACCCTCAAATCTGCCCTACGCTGCACTGCTTCTGGGCAGAGGGTTTAACCTCGGGCAAGATGGCTGTCTTCAGATAAGGGCAAAGCCTCAGGGGCAAGCTCTTATTAAGCAACAGTCCTGGTCGCTGGGGGAGTGAGGGGCTTGGTCCCAAAGGGGGAGCCAAGACTAGCTATATACTTTGTGGAGCCCCTTGTTCAAAATTACTGAGAATTTCAAGATGGCAATGCAGTAGACTAGGCACAGGGCCCTTCTAAGCGCCAGGCTCTGCTCAACTGCACGGTTTGCCTATCCATGAAGCCGGATTTGGTGGTGGACCCAAGAAGCTGGTGTTGGTGGTGGGTTGGGTGGCAAAACTAGTATCCGGTTGCTATTGGGAGAAAAAGAGAAACCCCGACTAGCTAAGGCTAGGCTTTCAAAATACACCTCCTCTTTAGTTTGACGTCACTGACAGGGTGCCTCCAACATAGCTCTTGTAGCAAAGGCTTGTTCCAAAAGCCTCCCCAGAACCCTGCAGACTCCTCAGTGCAAACACATGGGACCATGAGATAGTCTCTGGCCTTCTGATTTCCAGGCTGTTGGGTTTTGATCCTCAGCATCATGACCTTCCTCCCACCTGGGTGATAGGCAGTGGGGACGCCCATCCCTTTCTGGGGAAACCTCACCTACCCAACTGGCAGGGACCGAATCATCTTTCTGCCCACAGAGAGCAGCTGACATTCTTCAAGAGGCACTCAGCAGAGGGGCTGGCTGGAGCGGGGACGGGCGGGGGGTGGTTTCTTCTCTACAGCAGCTCCTCGCTCTCCCTCTGCACCAAAATGGCCAGCAAGCCCAGGCTAGGCTGCCTTGGGCCTCAGTTGCTTGCCTGTTTCTCAGCCCCAGAGTCATGGAAGTCCCTTTCAATTAGTGAAAATAAATGTTTTGTTTGATTATTTTTTCATCAGCCAAAGCCCTGGGTTTCTGGACCCTGTCTTTCAGTTCTTTCAAATAAAATTTGAACCAAAGAGTAATCCCTCTACACAATCTATCAGTTTCATTTTCTCTCCCTTTTCCAACTGTGTTCTTACCCCCACTTCGGGTGCCCCAGAGCCTATTAAACTTGCTCAATGAGATGCTGTGTTCGCTACTCACCCCACACAGGCCTTCCCTGCCAGCCCTCAGCCCTGTTTGCTTTCCTCACTTTGTCCCTCTTTATTCTTGCTTTAGAATGTTGGCGAGTTGGTTGGCTTTCTTTATTTCTTCTTTTTTTTTCTTTTACCTATTCAGTGACTTGAGTGTTTTCTATTTCACATTAGGCAATGGATAAAAGGCAGCCTTCATTGGGTATCTGTCCTTCCCTGCCTCTGGAATGTGTCTCGGCTGGGTGGGTACGGGAGGCAAGGCTGGGATTCCACTCTTTTTTACACACCTTCACCCCAATGCTCCAAAAGCAAAAAGGAGGGAAATGGGGCTGTGCTCTGAGTTCAAGCTACAAAAAATTAGATAAAGTTATCCTTCTGTTGTAGTCATAGATAGATAGATAGATAGATATAGTCTGTAGATGATGATAATTGATTGTAGAAACTTACAAAGTATATACCCAGGCAACAACCTTCTCAGTGATGTGTGTGTATATGTAATTGTGTATGTACATATGTGTATGATATCTATGTGTTATGTATACATACACTGAGTGATTAGGGTTGCAACACATATACACTCTGTATAATCATTAAATATAATGATTAAGTATAATCATTTAGAAGATATTTAAATGAATATTTATATTCATTTATATATTCATTTAGTCTTTACAAAAACCTTATGAGGTAAATATTTTAATTCACATTTACAGCAAGTGATTGTTTATGTATTTTGTAATATATATATATATACACATTACATATAAAACAACTTTGAAGGTATTTATATACATATATATTTTTTTTAATTTAATCTTTACAAAAATACCACGTAGTAGCTATCATCCCCATGTCTCAGATGAGAAAGTGAGGCCGAGAGTGAGGTTCCATAACTCGCCAAGGTCACTCAGCTGGTAAGAGGCAGAGTGGGATCAGGACTTGGCAGTCTGGCCCCAGAGTCTGGGCCTCGTACTACCTCTAAACGTACACGCAAAATGGAGGTCTATAGGGACTCTAATCAGTCTAAGCCAGATAGCATCTCTGCCAATATAATTCAGGGCCCTGTATCCTGCCTGCAGGAAAACCTGGATGAACAGGAGGAAACAGCTCTGAGAGCCAGAAGCTGAGTGTGTGTCCAGTCATCTCTAGGAGACGTGCTGACTCAGGAGGCACAAACACTGAGAGTCTGCTCTTTTGCTTCTCCATCACAGGGACCCCCAACAGGGCATGTCTTTGGCTTGATATGTATTTGCTGCAAAAGTGAGTGAATGGAATGAATGGGCAGCCAGCAAATAATTCTTTTCCTTCTTTCACACAGGAGATATACGTGTGTGTGATATGTATGCATGTGTGTACACTCCCATAAATAAATACACACACACACATATGTTACTCTTTTACATGTGTCATGCATATCTCTTATTCTGACCATCTCAACAGTCCTCTAAGCAGATGGTATTATTGTTATCATAATTTTAGAGTTAAGGAAAGTGAGCAAGTAACTCGGTATGTAAGTTACTAAACATCCAGGTTACATAGCTAATTAAGGGATGCACACACACACCACACAGATACACCCCTGTGTGTCTACATGCTTTGTACAGATTAAATTAAATGATTATTTAGGTAAATCAGCATATCTGTTTTTCACTTCCTTTTGTCTTTTAATTGACGTATAACACGCAGGCAGTAAGTGCATGTATCCTTGTGCGTATTATACCCACATCACCCCCACCTAGATGAAAGCACAGAACATCTCAGCACCACAGAAGGTTCTTGCCTGTGCCCTGCTTGTCCCCAAAGGTGACTGCTCTTCTGACCTCCCTCACTATAGATTAGTTTTGCCTGTTTTGTTTCCCACATTTTATAGGAGTAGAATCATACCATAGGAACTCTTTTTTGGTTTGGCTTATTTTGTTCTACATTATATCTGGAGATTCACTGAGTAGGAGCTCAGCATTTGCATTACTGTGTAGCATTCCATTATTTGAGGAGACCACATTTCATTCATTCAACTGTTGATGGGATATGTGTTTCTAGTTTGGGGCTTTTACGCCTACTGTTGCTCGGAAGACTTTTATCCACGAGTATAGCGGATGAGTATTCATGAGTATTCTATCGGGAATATACCTAGGAGTGGACCTGCGAAGTCAAAGGTAAAGCATATGTCTGGCTAGAGTACATATTACTACAGTCTTTCAAAGTCCTTGTACAAAATTATGGTCCCGGCCAGCAGCGTAGGCGATTCCGGCGTCTCCTTTCACACTGCAATCATGCAGGCATTTCGGGGGATTTAAATATTAAGACACAAGTGTGCAGTGAGACATCCACAAGAGCAATAATACCACAGACCTCCCGAACACAACACACAAAAGCCTAGGCCAGCAGCTTTGGCTTGGAGTTCAGTGGTGATTCCGCCCCCCCCCCCCCCCCCCCCCCCGCCGGCTCCCTACCACTACTATGACTTTCAGATCGCTACGCAAACCCAGAGGAGATGGAAAACAATTGCAGGCTTCATCCGCGTCATGAGAGTGAAACCCATTATTATGAAAAAGGTTAACCTTTCCTCTTCTGGGCAGAAATAGCTCTTGCTGTCAGGGGATGCCTTGTTTAGAGAACTCTGTGGTTTCAAAGGAACTCTTCAAGTTCCAAAGAGCAGAAACAAACAAACAAACAAACAAAAATTCAGCCACTCCAAAGAGCCATTGTTATATCATTGCCCTGCTGATTTGTCGTCTAAATCTTCGAGACAAGACTACTCATTGTGCCAGAAGTGTCCCATGCCGATGACGGGTGTCTCTCTTTCTCGGTTTTCCACATACCAGAAGAAATGATTTAAAGTCAGTTGGGACCTCACTGCCTTGCACCCCTCGCTATAATTCATAGCTAGGAACATGATGGACTTGCTTTTTCCTTGCAACTTTCCAAGAAACTCCACTTTGGCTCAAGGACAGAGAATAGGTCAGCCAAGTAAGTTTCTGGGGGCAGGTGAGATGTCTGATTTTCGGCAAAGAAATTTAGGTTGGGGCTACACATTTTACCCAATTTGGAGCCTCGTTTTAGCAAGCAGACTTGAAACTTCAACAAGGATATTAATAACTGATTACCTTCTGTGCTAGTCATTAGTGCTGTCTGCCAAAGCCTTCCAACCTGCTCCCTCCTGAGCGTGTATAGGATTGTGCTCTTGGCCCCTTGTGTTTGGGTGGGGCCATACGACTAACTCTGGCCAAGGAATTGTAAGTAGAAGTGGTATGAGCCACATCTGGAGTGGAACCTTTTTTTTAAGATTTTATTTATTTATTTGACAGAAAGAAAGTGAGAGAGCACAGGCAAGGGCAGAGGGAGAGAGAGAAGCAGGCTCCCTGCTCAGCGCGGGGCTCGATCCCAGGACCCTGAGATCATGACCTGAGCCAAGGTGGACGCTTAGCCAACTGAGCCACCCAGAAGCCCCTGGACTGGAACTTTAAGTTGTGGCCTCAGACCCTTCAGAGCTCGCTCAGCCTCTTGAGATGGAAGCTGCTCTGACCACATGGAACAGAGCCCTTGTTGTTTGCTGCCCCTGAGATGTTTGTGTTATTTGTCTCTGCCGCATAGACTAGTCTTAGCTGATGCACTGTCTCTCTCATTCGGTTTGTACCCTTGTACAAATGTGTGCGGGCTCTCTTTGTTTCAATCCTTAAGGAACTGGAGACTCGCAAATGGGGCTTAGTTAAAACAAGAGGCTCTAATATAGAATGAAAGCTATGTCATTCTGAATGTTGTACTTAGTGTGCTAGCAATGATTTAATATTTAAACAATAAGAATTATACATGTGTTACACAAGCGATCTTGTCAGTAACTGGTACGGAAATGTGACGAGGAAGTAAAGGAGATTAAAGGAACAGGGCTTCATCCGAAGGTGCTCAAAGGGAAAGGCCGATGCAGGGACTTCCTGGCAAGTGTTGACAAGCAGAAGTGGGGAGCATGTAGAAAGCATAAGATCAGTTATTCAGGCTGGTCCTCAAAGATGACTTGCACTCACTCCCTCACATTGGGGGGGGGGCATATGGAGGGGAAAGAAGGATAAGGAAAGAATGAGCACCCCCCAAATGATCCTCTATATACCGGGAAGTCTAGGTTCACACAGCTGTGAGCACAGAGAAAAAAGGAGAAACAAGCCATACAATAGGCAGGCTTTATTTCAAATTACCTTCGACAGCCAAACAGGTTGGATCTACAGGATTCCTACTGGGGGCAGAAACTGCTTCTATCTTGTTCATTCTTATAATCTGAGAGTTTAATGTAATACCTGGCATCTGGGATGAGCTTGATATGGGTTATAAAATTAATAGATACACTAAGGAATAAATGGGTGAGCGGGGAAAGAAGAATGACACCGAAATACCCTTCACCGCAAGTTGAAAGTCACGCCTTTCTCTCTTGTTCCAAGCCTTTGCAGCAAAATCTCCACGACCATCCTCTCTATGGGTCGGCACTCGACAGCACAGCTCCACTGAACTCATGAGTTGGTAACAGGCCTGCCCAGCTCAGCGCACAGTCACTGAACTTTATAACATCTGTTTGCAACTTAATGAACAAAGTGCTGCAGGCACAGGTGCCCCCCGGCTGCAGAAAGCCAGATCTGCCTTTTCTTTCCCATGTACGCTCAACATCAGAAGAGAGAGAGCACCGGCCCAGGAGTCAGGCAACTGGGGTTCTAGCCCCACGGAGCTGAACATCTTACCCCGTGTAAGTAATGTTACCTACTTCCTCTCATCAACTCTGCCAGGAAGCCCCCGTGCTGGCCTTTCCCTTCGGGCACGTTCAGATGAAGCCCTGCTCCTTTTATCTCCTTTGACTTCTTCTTCACTTTTCCTTACCAGCAACTTAAAAAAGCCAGCGTGGGGTTTCATTGGGTAAGCCCATTTCTTAAAATCACTTGGAGATATAAGCCCCCAATTCCTTCGGAGTATTTGTTAAACTTAAAAGCAGTATTTTTTGGCTCCTGTCAAGCTCTACACTGAAGCACTTAGAAGTTTACAAGAGAGAAAAACCAAAGACACAGCTAAGTGGGCCCCCACTTTGCCCAGAAATACCCAAGGCTCATGGTAGATACGGCATGTGATAAATCCTTACCCAAAACTGAACAAAGCCTAAAGGCTGCCAAAAGCATTCATTTTCAGGGAAGATGGGGGAGGATTTGTGATAGAAGATGAAATTTCATTCTCGATCCCAACTTTGCACGGCCCTCGATGACCGTCAACCCCTAAATCTTTCCTTCCAAGTTTCCCCCAAGGGGCCAATTCCAGGGTTCCTCTGCCTCTCAGGTCATCTCAAATCATTTTGTCATCCTAGGTGTCTTGCTCAGGGAAACCTAGGGTTAACCATGCACAGAGTCTAGACATCAATCCCAGAATTCCAATTCCCTGCCTGAGGCTCAAGATGGGAAAGTTGGGCATGGTGCCCACCCCGTGGCCCAGAGCAGAAGTGCTGAGCATCCAAGATATGCAGTGTGAGGTCATGCCCCAGCGACATCCGAAATGGACCCTTTTGGAATTTTTCATGAAATTCATGACCAACTGTCATCAACCACAAAGGGAGAAAAGGCTGAAACCCTAGGGTCTGCATATGGTTCTTCTCCCAGTGACTCATTGAGAACATCCTCTTTACCTTTTCTGACTTGGTTTCGCTGTCCTCAAGTCAAATATTGGTATTTTGCAGCTGCTTTTACTGTAACAATGACTACAGTTCAATTATGTTCTTGCATATGTCAGGTATAGTAAAGTCTAATTTAATCTTCATTACACATTGCCATATTGCAATTATACATGCTATCCAAGTGTTAACACATATTTAAACCTGCTATTCCTTTGTCACTGATTTACAAAGGAGGTACCTGATAAGAAGCAGATGTCATAATTACACGCTTATTCAGCTCATTTTAAACTAAGTCTCAAAGTAAATTGCAGATGAGCCGAGCATGTCTCGAAATTAATGTAGTGATAGGACACTAATGCCACGATTCATTATGGTTTGTCAATGTGCCGTACTTCTGGAATGTGCGATAAAATTATATTAATACTCTGTGCTAATGAGATTAATGAATATGAACATGCAGGAGAAGAATAGGGTCCTTTGTTCAACTATTGAAAAAATAACATATAGGTAATTAAAAAGAATTAATCAAATCATGTACAGCCTCATTTATATTAAATTAATTTGTCTGGTTTCATTTCTAATAATTAATCACTTTTTGCAAATTACAAAGCACTTCAGGCGGATGGAAGCTCTACTGTAGGAGTTGTGATTCAGAATATTTAGAACGATCAAGGTGGTCCCTGTGGGTTCATATTAATTAAGGTTTAACAGTTTGGAAAATTGTAGCAATATTTTATGATTCATGTAATTAAACTCTGTAACAAAATGTCACAACTGCTAGTTACTTCTGCGCCTGTGATTTATATCTTCCTCCTTTTAGAGAGGAAGTAACAGAAATGAAGTCTTCTGAAACGAGCTGACACAGTCCGATGGGAAAACAAGCTGGTGGGTTCAATGCAAACTGGAGCACTCTGTCTGGGGTACCAAGCATCCTTCCGCTCCCAGATTCCACCAGGGGATTATGCAAATTAGGCTGAGTCATATGATCTGACATATGGTAGAAATCTTGAGGGTCTCCTCCGGCATGTTTGCTTGGATTAAAAACAAGGGGTTTTTAAAACCGAAGGGGGTGCATGACAAACTCCCGTCGACGGAGGCTCCTGGGCGTCCAGCACCCACATTCGCAGAAAGAAAGGCAGCTGTTAGCTTGGACATAAAGCCATCTGGTGTATGTGCCCAGGGTACTACCTAGCAACCATTTCCTCCAGTCCCCGGTGTCCTGGAGTAAGGACGGCAACAGGAAGCTCTCTCCTGAGAGCTGTGGTCTAGGACAGCTCTGTGTGATTCTGGCTATGGATGGCTCTCTTCGCTGGCTGCTGGAGGAGATGGAGAGAGAGCCAATGAGGATCCCGGTCAAGGCAGTGGGTCTCATTCTGCACTGTGCATCGGAAGCCCCTGAGTTTTTTTTCCCCCCTAAAATTGATATGTTGGCTTTTCCCCCTTTGTCTCCTTGAACCCCCTCCCTGTACTTCTCTTCCTGGTCTATGCCCATGGATGCTGACTCCTGATGATCAGGTCCCTGACCTCCCTTGCCAGCTGGATTAGGGCTGGGCTCTGCCCTGCCCCGGGGGAGGTACCAACTGGAGATGGAAAGGCAGGAGGGGAAAGAAGTTGGGTGGTTCTTTCCCACGTCTTCCTGCCCTGGTGCTGTCTCTCCTCAAGGCTGAGTGTGGGTGACCACAGTCCCCTGCAGCCCGGCCTCCAGGGCCCCAGCTCTCCCTCGCTCCATGGACACTATTCCCCCCTTTTCCTTCAGTTCAGCATACTAATGGCTTCTCACCACTGCTACCTTCTGGGTGCCTCACCATCCTTGGTGCCTCACCAACTCTTCCTCCATCAACAAACACTTCATTCAAGTTTCTTCCTTAAATATCTCATAGCGAATTCCTGCCTGAGCCTCACCCCAGAGATTCTGATTCAACTGGCCTGGGGTAAGGTCCCAACAGCTATATATTTGTTAATCACGCTTGATGATTCCATTGTATAAGGTGGAGAACCACTGCATCAGACAAAGTCTGGAAAATGTTGGTATCTCCAAAAAAGTGCCAACAGAATACTTATTACTGGCCAGGTTCAAAGGGCTTTACATATATCTAGTTCATTCTCCTGATGACTCTGAGAACCAGATGATATTATTATCCCCATTTTACACATAAAATAGTTAAGGGCAGAGAGAGGGTAAGGTAAGTAACTTGCCAAGGTCAAACATCTAGTAAGTAGTGAAGTTAGGATTCAATCCAGAATTTGGGCTCTCTGCCACTACTCTATGCTATACTAATAAGAATTTTGCCAATTTATATGCTTTTTCTTAAAGATTTTCTTTATCTATTTGAAGGAAAGAGAGAGCATGCGCAAGCATGAGTGGGGGAAGGGTCAGAGGGAAAGAAGCAGACACCCGCCGAGCGGGGAGCCCGATGCGGTACCCGATCCCAGGACCCCGAGATCACTACCGGAGCTGAAGTCAGACGCTTAACCAACTGAGCCACCCAGGCGCCCCTGCCAATTTATTCTAAGGAATGATTTGGAAATGAGAAGAACCTGCTTGTTTATTCACACTTACATTCAATTATGTATTCATGCATTCATTCTGAAACATTTTAATGAACAACTATGTATGTCCCAGGTATCGAAGAACCTCTACTCTACCTATCAAGGCTAGAGGGGGGAAAAGGAGACAGACTTATAAACAGATAAACAAGCAAATGTGTAAATAGATAAAAGTGAAATATCACATGATGGATTGGATATACTGCGTTGAGGGACCCCTGGAGAGTAAAAATTGTGTTCCAGCTGGGACATGAAGAAACCTTCACAGCCAAGGAGACCACAAATCAAATAGGGTCACTGTTAGAAAGTGTCTCTTGGGGCAAGATCCATGAGGATAGGATGGATTCCATGGCGGAGGCTGGGTCTGAAGAGTCAGAAGGGTCATTTATCCCAATCACTTGGATTTTGAATTCTGTCCCGTAAGCACGGGAAGAACTAGAATTGGTATTAAGTGAGGGAAATGGCATACTTATACTGGGGCTTTGGGAGATCACTTCGCCGACACTGTGGAACATGAACGGGAATGAGCCACATCTAGACTCCGTGACACCCTTTAGGAGGCTGTCAAAATTCAGCTAAGAGATGATGGACTCAGAACGCAAGCCGCCACGGGGTGGAGGAAGAGAGGGGCTGTTCCTAAGGAATTTTTAATTCATTGATTTTTCTCTGGTCCAGTGTGCAGTCTGGCTATTAAACATAATGTGTGTGGTCTGGTAATGATGCTGGTCTGCCCGGTTCTGCCAGGCCCTTTGGGAAGCTCTGGTCCCTTTCAGCCTACACTCAAATTGGATTAACTTGGAAATGAGAAAGACCATGCCTTTTTATGCCTGTGAGCGGGTGCTAGGAATTTTGGGACTCCCATGGGAAAGGAACACACTCCTGATCAGCAGCCATGGTGTTACATGTCTGTAAATGGCACTAATTGGGCATAGTTTATTTTGTTTTGTTTTCTTTATGGAGTGTATGACCCCATTGTTGCGCTCAAGTATGAAAGCCATCCCGGGTTCCTTTGCAGGTAACAAGTTTGTTCTGACGGCACCATGGTGGAGGCAATACTAATGGGATGCGGAGCAAAGCCTGCTCACAGACAAATGATGATAAAGTGAAATCTTTAAGTAATCATCAAAAAAATGAGGCAGGGCCATGTGAGCTGTCTCTCCAAAGTGACAAGGCTAAAGAAGCTGCCAAGCCACCAGCCTGAGGCCCCGAAGCACATTTATGATTTAATTCCCATTTTGACATCAATCAACACATATTAATAATCTCAGCCAGTGAAAGGAATGTCCTGGGTGTGCTTTTATAGTGACATGCCTGAATCTAGGAAGCAAATTTTTGATTGTCAATTAAACCCCAAACAAGCTCAACCGTTTCCACTCATCCCACCCTACAAAGCTACATCATATTTCAAACGGTACTGTGGGGCCCACTGACATAACCTTAGCTTGGCATATTCCCCTGGAAACTGACACCAATTTCATTAACCTATATCTGGTCTTATGGAATTATAAAATCTGTTAGTTGGAAGTGGGGGGGTTACAGATCTCAGAGTCTGACCCCCTACCTGAAGAATATTCCCTTCTTCTCTACCTGACAAGGGGTGGTCCACTTTAGTAACTCTAGAATTGAGGGGCCCCGACATCTCAGAGAAGCTATGTGGTTTCCCAAGAATCTGTGGGTTTTAAGTCAGAGACCTAGTCCTATCCCAGACAAGCCTCTCTATCCATCTGTCTAGCTATCCATCCAATGTCTATATATTATACTACACATAGTACAATATGTTATATATATAAGTATAATATATAAAATGCAAATGCGTATATAAACAATACATTATAACTAATATAAAAATAAATTACATAACATAATGAATATATTCAATAATAAATATTAAAATAAATATACAAATATACCCATGATATACTTATTTTATAATTACTATATATTTACATAACACAATATACGTGATATGTAATATAATCATAATATATGCATTATAATATATATATTTCTCAACCAAAGAAATTCTGCCTTCCAGGGGATATTTGGCAAAGACTAGAGATATTTTGGTTGCCATAACTGGGGATACTATTGGCATTGCGTGGGTAGAAATCAGGATGCTAAACATCCTAAAACACACAGGATAGCTTCCCACAAATCCCCACAATCTAACTCAAAAGGTCATTAGCGGTGATGTTGAGAAACCATGGTCTATACATACAGAGAAATACATGCAAACACAAACACATATACATACTTAGCTCAGAGTCAGGCACAGTTCCCTTTACCCTGATTGTTAGAAAATTTATGGTTCCCTTGAGCCAAAACCTGTTTCCCATTTAGTCTTATATATGCCCCTTGGAAAGATATAGATTAAGTTAATCCCACTTCTAATGACAATCCTTCAAATATCTCAAGTAAATATATAAAGACATCTTCCAAAGTTACAATCTCCCCAAACCCAGCACCCCCGGTTCCTTCCCATGCTCCCCTGTACATCAGGATTCCCAATACACTCATCATGATTTTGGTGGAAAACCACCAAACAAAAGCCACTTAAGAAGATTAAGGGGAAAATTACTGGGGAGGGGCAGTAGGATGACAGGGAATTTGTTGGAAAGACAATGGTTTATCTCAGAGTCCAAGAGAACCCCCAAAGTACCTGGCATTTGGGAGGGAGAATACTATTATATTCTAGATGAGGGGCTAGATTTGTCTTTCTTAATCATCAGGTCCTCAAGCTTTAACACAGTGGCTGGAAAATTGTAGGCACTGAATAATTATGTGTTGGATGGAAGGAAGGAAGGAAGGAAGGAAGGAAGGAGGCCGGGGGAGGAAGAAAGATGGAAGAAAGGAACCATGAGAAGGGAATTCTCACAAAAAGGGAATTAAGAGCAATAGCTAACCTCCAGGAATGTTCTTTGTCCTTTTAGGAGCCACTACTCTATGAAAAACAAGGAAACTGTCAGCAAACATAAGCATCAGCACATGTGTGAAGTACCGACTCCTACCCTTTAAAGACCTCCTAGCTTTGATTCTTTGACTTCTGTTTGCGATGCTAAATTTCTTGCTGCCTCTTTAAGCTTACAACATGTTTTGGGGCTTTGCAACATGCAAGTCTGTTATTAGAGATTCTGTTGAATTATTCAGGGCTAAATCAAGATGCGAAGACACCTTTTTTGAGACAGAAAATTGGCAAACACTCTCTAAGATGCCTTACAGCCAAAAAAAAAAAAAAAAAAAGCCACAAATTCTTCTGCAGCTGTTGTATGTACCATAAAATTGATAATGATTAAAAAAAAAGTTGTTACCTGAATAAGAATGGCGTGTCCTTCTTGGGAAGTTCTTTTGTCTCCAGTGACAGCCACAGTCCCACAAGAGATGTAACTGATCTGAAACCCAAGGGGTTAATTCTATCCCTTGAAGCTTCTGAAACACAAATGGGTTAATGTGCCATCAATATCAGAAATCTACATTAAGTGGAAAGATTTCCCTCTCTTTGACTTTCATTATAGGCCCAGGAATATTGAAAACCACAATGACTCAGGGGATTGTGTCAAAATACACTTGATACACATCAAAAAGAATTGCCTCAGCAAGGCTGAGAGAATCAATTGTCTCTCCTTCCAAAATGCTGACCCAAAAGCTGAGGGCTTCTGCAAAGTGCCCTGAAGTTTCCTAGAAAGCTTCTGAATGCATCCCAGGTGTGGCACAATGTAACAATTCTCTGCAAAAAAAAAAAAAAAAAAAAAGTCATTTGGGCAATGTTCAAGAGCCTGGGCACGTTCCACAAATCAATAAACTAAGAAGAAAGGTAGGAGAAGGAGGTCCAGCAGACAGGCAGACAGAAGGGAGCCAGCAATACCTAAGGGCTCCTGACAACCAAGGTATGGCCCATGGATGATACAAATACATGAATCTTGGGCATTTAAGCCGAGGCTCTGGTTTCTAAATGCTGTTACGATTTAGTGTCGAGAAGGAATCAAAGTGAGTGTGTCTCTGGAATGTTATCAATGTAATCGACCTTCAATCAAAAGTAGGCAGAGTGGCCCTCTACTTTGTTCCTGAGGAACACTCCTTGGACTAAACTCCTTCAAAGAACTTTCTCTGTAGATTTCCATTCCACAGTTGTCCCTCAACTGTCCGCTGAACCCCCCAAAGATACGTGAATTTGAATTGTGTGCTTAAGTTCGGAGAATGAAGTATCATGCCAACAGCTCATCAACCAACTAATGCCCACCAGCAAGGTGGACATTAGTCCATTTCCCTTACTGCTAAGCTGGAAGAGAGGCCTCAACTAAAGTCTTCAACAGATGATTGAGGTCTTTCTTGAACGCTGTTAAAAGTAGTATTTCTGAAGCTGTTCATTCAAGATAATCTGCTGATGTGGTCATGATTACCTCGATCCCCCCCAAAGCATGTATATATGCACAAATATGCTCACACGCACATTATTCTTAATGTACTAATGTCCCCAAACAAGCAACATCTCTGAGAGTCAAAAGACATAGTCAAAGGCAGTAGCCCTGTGAGTAATTCAGACCGAGTCCATGACTAAGTCTTGAGCTGCATGAGCAAAGAAACTTTTTATAATGAGACGTTTCTAGAACTGAGTCAAGATCTGGCCCCCCTCAACTCACATCTAAACTTACTGCACTGGTTTCCCAGAGTTGGTAAACAACTCAGTCATCATAAATCATTTTTTAAATATTTTATTTATTTGAGAGAGAGAGAGCGCAAGTGCAGGGGGAGGGCAGAGGGAGAGAGAATCTCAAGCCGACTCTCTGCCGAGCGCTGAGCCTGATGTAGGGCTTGATTTCAAGACCCTGAGATCATGACCTGAGCCGAAACAAAGAGTCGGATGCCTAACCAACTGAGTCAGCCAGGCACCCCAATCATAAATCATTTTTAAAATGCTGGATCTGGACTGTCAGCAAAGTGCCTTCTTTAATGGTGGAGAACACTGCTAAGAATTGAGGTACACAGAGTGAGGTGATGCCTCAATAATCTAAGAGTGGTTGTTTATTTTCTTTTTTAGACCCTGCAAATAATTCTTGAGCACTAAATGTTAATCCATAGCTCTGCTATACTAATAATAATTTGGTCCGTTACTATTTCCTTAGATTACATGTAAGAGAAAAGCCTATTGTATCAGCTTTAAACAATAAGAAGCTTCGATGTTTAGGCAACAAGAAGTTCAAAGGTAGGCAGTATAGAGCTGGTACCAAGAATCAGCAATGTCATCAGGCTCTTTGCCCCTTTTTGCTCCCATTTTTAGCACATAGCTTTTATCCTCATGCTCGCAAGAGAGCTGCTGCACTTCCAGGAATCGTAACAGCATTCCAGGTGGAAAGAAAATGGCAGGGCCATGAATCAGAGGCAAAGAGACTTGCCTTTTCATTTGGGAAGGGATGCAAGCTCAAAGAATTTCTACTTGTGTCTCATTGGCCAGAACCTTGTCGCATGGCCACCTACCTCTAACCTTGTAGAATCAGGAGAAGTGATTTTTTTTTTTTTTTTTTTTTTTAAATCTGGGACATTGCCACCCTGAACAAATGGTCTAATAGTGAGAAAGAAATGGAGGTGAATATTGGGTAACTAGCATCAGCTACAACATTTTAATGATCTGCTTCCTCATTAATATTCCCTAATAGAAACTCCACAGGAGCCTGTGCCTATCACGGTGTATGGCACAAATCATATTGAGAGAAAGAAGAAAGGAAGGAAAAAGGGGAGAGGGAAGGGAGGAACGAGGGAGGAGGAAAGGAAGGAAGTTAGGGGAGGGAGAGTAAAGAAAGAATAAAAGTTAACGCAGAAGGGGGAAGGAAAGATTAAACTGAGCGGGCAAACCATAGGCCAAATCCTGCCCATCACCTGATTTTGTAAATAAAGTTTTATTGCAACACAAGCCATGCCCGTTCATTTAGGTAAGGCTTACGGCTGTTTTTCCCCCTTACAGCACAGTGAGTAGTTGTGACAGAGACTTGTGCCCCGAGAAACCTAAAATATTTACTATCTGGCTCTTTATGGAAAAAGTTTGCAGACCCTTGGGTTCAGGGACTGATGATTTCTTAGGTTGCTCAGGAGATAGGTCTTACAAAATGTTATTTAAAAGTAAAAGTAAAGAAATAACATGGTGGTGTGGGTGCAGAGGGACCAGTCCACTTGAACTCTTCCCCCTGCGTACTTTCCCATCCTCCAATCATACTCTCCTTCCCACTGGATGGAGGGATCCATCTGCCTGACCCTCTTCTTCTCCAAGCTCCACTGTGGCCCCCAGCCAGGCTAAGTGACTTAGTGGCGGGCCGAGGGTCTTAAACACAGACATTGTGCTTTCTGGATTTTCTGATTTAAGATGTCCATCTATCGTGCTCTAAGAAACCTCCTACCTCTTTACACCCCTGTCTTACCATTCAGCTCAGAAAATCAGAGGACTAAATATGGCTAGGCTTATCATGGTACTGGGTTAATAAGCGAGTAAAGAAACAGGCCTTATGACGATAAGTCTGGAGGGCAGGAAATGTACATGGAGGCACCGGCGGGGCTCTGCATTTCCTGCTTCGCCTTGCCAGGGAGGGTGAATCTGTGGAATCTGACCACAGCTGGTCCTGCTACCCTGTGCTTTCTGGTGCCTCTTCTGGGAGGCCTGGAGGTCTCACACTTACAACCCCCCACCCCGGGAACTTCTGCATGGGTGGGGGTGTTGCCAAGGCCCAGTCTTCCTTCTCCCCACTGAGCTGGGGGAGAGGGGTGGTGCACTGAGCCGGGTCCAGGCCCCATCCCAGGCACCCAGAGCTTTTTAATAACCTTTCCCCTCCCGGCAGGGTTTAGAGGACAGTCACTCTTCCCTGGGTGGGAATGCTCCCACACACCCCGTCCCAACCTCGGCCCCTTCTCTTCCCTTGCATGTCCTCAAAACCAAGCCTGATATTTATTTCCCTTCCGAGTTTCTTTAAATTTGGACAATCTCTAATTTAGAAATGGATGCTAAGAAGAAACATGGGCATCGCCCCCAAGCAAACCTGAAGTCTGACTTGCCCGTGTTCCATGTCAACAAACCCGACACCCCTCCCCAAAGGGCAAAGGCCACCCTGAGCAAAATGCCAAACCAGCTTTTACAAATAAACTTGTGGCCAAACTGCAGCCATAAAACTTTGAAAACTACTCTGATTGAGACATTTGGACTAATTACCAGGGAGCAGCGGCTCTGGGCCCTTCCCTAATGCTGTTTATTACATTCCCTCGTTATGGGGACTCCCTGGGGTTGGTTTCTGAAATAAAGATTTAATTTGTGGGTAAATCAGAACAACAAAAAATGTAGCTCATTGTAAACAATAGTATCCCCGGCCCAGCTGAGCCCATCAATATAAAAACAGAAGTCCTCCTCATCCTCTGCATTCTGTAAACATGTTAAATGCTATTTATTGTGACTACATGTGTGTGGCCCGGCATGAGTGAAATTGGGAGCATTTTCGTGACTGAGAGACATAAACATCAAATACTGCTCCCATCATTCTTCCAGTTTTCAAGTTATAAAATCTAAATATTAATTTTAATAGAAAGGTTAGGAAATTGGAAACTGCAGTACCCACTGAAATCATCAGAATAACACACAGCCCACAGAGAGAGCACCAGCATTCCAAGGAGATTAAGGAGGCAGGTGGGGTCCAGACGTGGTCCATGAAATATGACATGTGTCATAAACAGAGGCTTAGGCCCATGGCTCCCTACCAACCCCAAGTCCTGCCCAACCAATTTTTTTTTTTTTTTTTTTTAACTCAAGACAGGATGTACACAGATACGAAGAGCAAGAGCGGAGAAACAGTTAATCTGCTGCCCAGAAGAGAGTCAATTTGACCATCTTTGACCTGGAGTCTGGGAAAGGGGCACTTTGATTGTCATTAGCCCAACACCCGTTATCCCCAAACCCCATGATGAGTTAAAGCAATCCTACTGGACGAACATGACGATCTTTGGGCTGCTCAAGTGCAGACAGTCCTAATTCTAGATGAGACCAGGAAGCACACATCACAGGCTCCTCACCTCCAGAGACTGAGTTATACACAGTCCTGTCCATTTAGGAGTAAGGACTTCTTCCTCCCCTTGTCCTCTCACGTCTGGCTGCAAAGGGCACAGGCTTTGGCAGAAACCATGCACCCGAGGGTCATTGCCACGGTGGAGCAAACAGGCTGTCATTAGGCTGGAGTGAGAAGTCGTAGGTTCTAACCTTCACCATGGAGCCAATGCTAGCTGGACCTTCAGCTAATCGGTTTACAGCTTGTTACACATTCCTCAACTGCTTTATCTACCTCCTTAGCTGGCAGGTCCTAGACTTAAAGACCACGCAGTACCCTGACTGCACGTTAGGACAATGGCTCTCACCTGGGGCTAATTCCGTCCCCTGACCCCCACCCCACCAGGAGACATTTGCCCATGTCTAGAGACATTTTTGGTGCCACCACTTCGGGCAGGCTACTGGCATTTACTGGGTAGAGGCCAGGGATGCTACTAAACGTCCTCCAGTGCACAGAATAGGCCCTGGCAATGAAGTTATTCAGCCCAGAATGTCAATAGTACCAACACCAGTTGGTTTTGTATCCACTTCTCTTGAGCTAAAGTCACTTCATCAAAACTGGATAGTTTGGAGAAGTATAAACCTTTTAAGACTTCATGATATTTGTACTCAAATATCTGGAGCGCCATTTGCAGGAATGGGTTTAGAAACTAGTGATCCTTGAAATGACATAGATTCCACCCAGCTGCTGTCTCCCATGGTTAACCCCACACCAAACCAACTTGCACCGACATTAAGTCAGGAAGCAACAACTCCCCCTACTTCAGTAGAATCTGAATCCCAAGTTACCAGAGGAGTCCCTGACTTTGGGGAGGGGAGGTGGGATGGGGTTTCATGAGCATGTCATCGACAGGATGGATGACAAAAGTTCTGAGACATCTCATGCTGCTTCTAGCCAAATGAGATTTCTCCTGATAAATATCAAACAGAACAGGAAGATGAGTGGCCTTGTACACAACGCCACACACGTTTAGAATGGTTCGTGCGAATCTCACACGCTCCCAGGTGACTGGGACTCTCCCTAGTTCTCACTCCATCCCACCCCAAGACCACCACTACCACTCCTAGCATTTTCCTAAAGATTTCCATGGAAGAATAGTTCCATGAGATAATCCTTGTTACGCTAACATAAATTCTATGGTCACACAAGTCTGGGAAAACACTACATTAAACAAAGTTAGACAGATTTTTTTAGCTTAGAGGATTTTTCACAGCCTTAGGTGTATGTTGGGAATTTCCATTGGCCATAGTGTGTATTTCCAAATCCACCTGAAGATTGAATGTTTTCTTCTCACTTTACCTAGAGAATATTGTTTCAAAAAATAGCTTGAGAAACTCTTGGCAATCACTCCCATCCTGACAAGCAAGCCCTACCTTGCTTTTAAAAGGATCAGTCCACATACTTGGAGAAGGGTCCCCCGTGCATGGTCTACTTTTAATCCCAGAACCAGATTCTCAGGCCAGATGTCTCAGTTTCTAGATGTTCATTTGGAAAGTTCAACCCCTCCTGAAAAATCTACCACAGATGAAGCTGGATGGACACCCTTTATTGACTGCACATTGCCTACCTCAACAGCATCCACCCTAAGGGACTTGCAATTTATATATATGCCAAGCTGGCAGCTAACCCAACAAGACAACAGCTATGAGAGCATTCAACTTGAGTGTCACTGCCTGAGAAGGACTCAGCAGCTCAGAGGAGAGGACAGAGAGCTAGACTTGGGAATATCAGGGAAGGAAGCTGGAAGGAAGTAGAAACTAAGGTGGACCTTGACTGCCCTGGAGAAGCAGAAAGAACCTGGCCTCATAGTTTTAAGCATAAAAAGGAAAAAGCTGCATTAGCAGTATCTAAGTTCTGTTTCCCTGAAAGGAGAGCATGAGATACAGATTTGGATGCATTATGGAATTGCCCCCCACTTCAAGGCAAGGGAGCAGACCTTTTCAGCCCCACACCAGGCAATCGTTGGTTATGGATACCCTTGACATCAGGGCGTAACGTCATAAGCAAGGCAGATCTTGGCAGTGGAGGATGGGTGCACTGGCCTGGTAAAGGGCATTTGGATAGGACCCCCACTGGCACCTATTATGAACAGCAAAGACAAAAATGTAGAAGTGAACATAAGATTTTCATGGAACAATAAGAAAACAGTCCGAGGAAAGGAAAATATGTGAAATGTAGTATCACATCAGGCATATATAGGTTGAAGGGAAGGATACAGAAATCTTTTTTGGGAGGCAACATACACCCTAAGGTAGATTTCCCCCCTTTCTGATATAATATATTTTGAATGTGACCTACTCAGTGATTTGATTGCTTTTTCCCTGGATCTGATTTTATTGCTGCCATCCATCTACATTCTACAACGACCATTCACAGAACCTTTCTAGAGTGCTGAGGTTTCAAATAAAAAGCTACATGTACAATTTGCTTTTTTCTTTCTTGCATGATCTTGGCGTTTGGTATGATTTTCCTCTAAAACTCTTCTTTTAGATAAACTAAACAATAGTCCTCAGGGATACAGAGAATAAGACAGATATGGGATATGATAATGTCTAATATTTGCAGGCTGCAAGAGGAAATGAGTCATTTGAATAACATAAGCAATGATAACTCAGCTGAATATGACTAAGATGTTAAAAATAAGGTGTGTTTACAAGTGAATAAACTTCCTGATCATACTGCTAGTCTCCAGAGAGATGGAAAGGGAATAGGCGAAGGCCTTTGGCATCCCATAAATTTCATCCTATTTTCCACTGGTCAAGTGTGGTCATGGTGGGGTGCTCACAGTTGCTGCTCATTGCCTATTGGTACAAAATTGAATGATATCCCCACTAGAGAGGAATGCTCTTGACAATCTACATGATGGCCCCATCTTTGGGGTCCTCTGCCTTTATCTTCCTGAAGATTCGTAAAGTAAAGCATTGGAGCTATCTTATCTTGAGGAACAAAACCCCACATATATTCCATACTATTTAATTCTCCTTTTCGGGTGCCTCCTTCAGTTACCTTATTGAATCTCAGGACCCTGACAGATCCTTAACCAACCTGTAAAACTATTTTGAACTTGGCTGTGAATGCCTTGCAATGGTTAAACATTTCTCCTACCCAGAAGACAATGATAACTTATCAAGGGCTCTCTCCTCGTGAATCACACTGCTGTAGATTACATGAGTAAAGACACTGGAAGAAATATACTTGGCAAGAGACTTCTGTCCATTCAGCGCTCAGATAACGTTCCTAATACTGTCTACTGTCCTTTAGTGTGCATTCTTGAGAGGCTGGCAAGATGAAAAACTACTTTTCCAAAACCATGTGGCAGTCAGAGCACTCACTGTGATTTGAGTTCTGCGGATGAGATGGATCCTCTGAGATGTGGAAAGGAGCAAGTAGACAGTGCCATCTTTCCTTGGCAAGGCCGGTGGACAAGCAACCTACAATGGGCATGCGTGTTTGCCCCATTCCAGTTTCCACTGCCTGGGAACTGTGGGTGTGAGACAGCTGTGGAGAAGCGGGGATAGGAGCAGTTCTCTGTCAGTTGATCCCGAAGTAAAAACTCAACTTTGTTTTCTGTGTGTACATTATAGTTGAATAAAAGTTAAAGGTAGAAAAAAAATCTGGTATCAATCCCCTGACTTCTGATCCACCTAATTTTTAAAATAATTTTGAAGTACCTAAGCTCCTTTATTAAATACCTCTCTGCTGGTAATAGCTCGAGGGCTTTCCATTTCCTGCCCATAACCTTCCCCAGCATAAAGCTTTCTTCTTCATTTGAAGACCATACTCAGGAGACAGATCTCAGTTTGGTTAAGGGAGTTGTCCAACAAGGGATGGGCCATGCTGATGGCTAGTGAGCTTGCTATCATAGAAGGTAGTTCAAGAAGAGACTAGATAAGCCATACGAAAGGGCTGGTACAAGGGCAATTTGACTACTAGACAGTAGCAGCTTAGGCTCTATAATTTCTAATGTCCTGTCCAACTCTGAGATTCTCTGACCTGGGGACAACTGATTCCCTTTGAAAGTGGCCTCTGTGAGACTGTTGCAAGAGACAATCAGCCCCTCGAAAGAACTCCCAGGATGCAACAAACATCAAAGGACCTAATCGCACATATATTTAAGCTTTACAAGTCTTTTGTTGGTTCTGAGGTTGAGCAGAATATGGGAGAAGGCAAGAACCCCGCCACCGTCACCAATAATTAGGTCTACCAATCAACAGATAGAATCCAGAATCAACTCTCACAGACCAAAGGCAACACAACAGGATTGAAGAACCCAAGAATAGGAATATTTTTCATTTCGACTTTTGCTGCTTTTCCCTGGTTCAGAACTCCAAGAACTATACCAACCAGAAAACTGCTGTCTCTTTACTTCCATGAATATTTCTAGTTGAAAAAACTGGGCCTGTGGATCTCCTTCATCAGCTCTTATGAATGACTGTCCTTTGGTCTCCATTCATAGATGATAACTTCTGGAGACTACCTGAATATAAAGGGGAAGGAAAACTAGGAATAATATGTGGACTGGCCAGGAGCGATAGGTAAAGAGAAGACAGGATACTCTGTGATAAGAACAGTTCATGCATCCCATTTGCTCAGAGGATCACAGTGCTAGGCATTGAAAGAAGGACGTGAACCACGGTAGGTGGAGCCACAGTTGAAAAAATCTGCTAGGCTGTGAGCCCAGGAACCTACTGTCCAGCTCTAGACCTAGGAAAGAAAGCAGAACCAAGGAGAAAGTCCATACACTTTGTTTGTTGCCATATTGTGGATCCAGGTAGATTTCTTCTCAGTGGGAAAAATATATATGCGTGTGTGGGTGTGTGTGTGTGTGTGTGTGTGTGTGTGTATACTTTGCATTCACAGGGCTTTCCATATATTATCTCACTTAATACTGAAAAGAGCTCCATTGTATGTATAAATATTCCTGTCATACAAATGATGAATCTTAAACCAGAAGGGTATATAATTGACTGGACCAAAGATACACAGAGAGTCACTGACAGAGCTAGGATTTGGACACAGACCATCAAATATCTGAGCCTTTACTTTTAAGAACTCTGCTCCACTGACTCATCTGTGATTGAGTCCACAAGAAAATTAAAACCTGTGAAAGAATAAAGAGGAAATAAAGCTCTGTTATTCTGAAGATCTAAAGGAAAAACAGAATTTTGAAAATTGTTTATTATCAAAACTCTATATCCTTTTAAATCCATTTTTATTTAAAAGGAAACCATAAGACCTAGCTTCTTTGAAGCTGTATGAGAAAGTCATAAAGACCTGAGTAGATTAGGATGAAAGGAAAAATTAAAAATAGAGCATCATAAGTTCTCATAAGGGGTAGTGAAGGCAGAACTGGGGCAGCATGAAGTATGTCAGTGAGTGGAGCATGGAATTGAGAAGCTCTCCTAAACACGCAAAAGAAAATAACACAAGGGTAAAAACAATATTCAAGATAATAGCCGTGGAGGATAAAGAATAGAAATACAAATTTTAAAATGTTAAAAATACAAATCTTCTAAAGGGAGAAATCAAAACAATTGGAACTATAGCAAGTACTCATAGACATCAAGGCTTCTGAGCTGATAAAACACATGCATATCAGAATGGCTCTCTACAGTCCCAGGAAAAATCAATGAAAAAGGCCAATACTAAATCTCACCTTGGAAACGTTTCAAAATCTAAGTACAAAGAAAAATACTGTAAGTATCCAAGCAGAAAATTCATGATTTCTTCAGAGAAAACAAATCAGGCTGCTCTTAAACTTCTCTGAAACTTTGAAAGGCCTAAGATAGGATTACCTAAATCTGCAGACTTCGGGGAGAAAAATGTGATAATAATCTATTTTTCTACCCACCTAA
The DNA here is from genome assembly GCF_009762305.2 of Zalophus californianus. Taxonomy (NCBI): domain Eukaryota; kingdom Metazoa; phylum Chordata; class Mammalia; order Carnivora; family Otariidae; genus Zalophus; species Zalophus californianus. The sequence continues at coordinate 31,688,852 of NC_045611.1, read as the reverse complement.
GTTGTCTTGCTTAGGGGAAGACAAGAGAAAGGTATTCTCAGATACAGGAGAGTTCAGAAAACAAACCTCTCCCGTGCTTTTCCTGAAGAGATTGGGGATATACCACAGAAGGCCAAGGAATATACTAAAAAGAAGATGGACAAAATCTCAAAGAAGTGGAAAGGGACCAAAACACTTCTCGGTGGGAGAGCAACACGCATAACATCCAGGCATCTAGAGGTCTGCAGATAATCATCACCTCTACACACCAGAGGTTGAGCCCATCACGCGAATGAGCTTCCAAGAACATGGAGGTCTTAGTACCTCCTCTCACAGTGCCATGTGGATAAAACCTAAAATGAAATTCTTTTTTTTAATAGATTTATTTTAATTCACATACCATACAGTTCACACACTTAAAACGTGCGATTCAGTGGTTTTCAGGATATTTATAGATACGGGCAACCATCCCCACAGTCAATTTTCAGAAATGTTCATCTCCCTGAAAAGAAACTCTATACCCTTTAGCTATCAATCCTATATTCTCTATCCCCACATTTAGCCCTAGACAACCACTAATCTCCTCTCTGTCTCTGTAGATTTCTCTATTCTGGATTTTCATATGAATGGAATCATATACTATATGGCCTTTTATGCTTGGCTTCTTTCACTTAGCATAATGTTTTCAAGGTTCATCCATGTGGTAGCAGGTGTCAGTATTTCATTGTTTTTGTGGCTGAGTAATATTCCATCGTGTGGATATTCCACATTTGTTTATCCACTCACCAGTTGGTGGACATTTGGGTTGTTTCCACCTAAAATGATACTAGTTCTTGAGCAAGTGTTACCATTTACCATGGAAACAACTCTACTTTGAATTCAACAAATCCCTTTGACAGACACTCTCTCTCCGTCAAGGTTAATTATATATGTAAATTAAATATCTCAAAAATAGAAAAAGGTACAAAAAAAACACTGGGGTCATTCTGGGATTAAAGGTGACCTATCTTTCCTATTTTATGTATTTTCAACATTTAAAAAAGGAGATATTCTACATTACAGTTTATGTTGAGAGTAAAAGACACATTCTCATAGATACATTCAGTTCTGCTGTAATACTTGCTTTGAAAACACAAGCTTTTTCCAAGGTGACTGATCTATTAGGGAACAATTTGAATATCATGTAAACTTTGCTCATGCACAATTTCTTACACACACACAAAAAGGTAGGTGAACACAGAAAACTGGACCCCACCAATGGGAGCCTTCTAGGAATATACAAACACTCACATGCACACATGTCAGACATCTACCAGGTACCTTGGTTCACTCTGTGTTAGGAGCCACACCCATCCACATCCGGTGGTTGAAGTTTCTAACAGATTTCAGGTGACTCTGCTTCTACTAATTGACAGAAACTCCGACAAACTACAGTCCTTCCAACAACCAGTTCCACAAGCCAACTCCAGGTCCTTTTTAAGGTAAAGTGCCATACTTAAGAGCTTTTTATGTATTTCTTAATCATTTAACATGGGTAACACTGTGCTAGTATTTTTTTTTATTATACCCTTACAGTTTTTACTTCTTTAAAAATATTTATTAATGCTTTTGAGTCTTACACCCCTACCCCCACTTTTCCCATAAGGCCTGTGGTTTTTACTGCATTTTTTCACAGTGTGGTGATTCTCAGGAATACATATGTGGAATCATAGCAGGACCGACTGTTCATATAATACCTCTGAGAGGTGACATAAGCAACCTGTACCTCAGAGAGGCAACTGGCAGTCAACAATGCGAAGTCTGAAACTTCGCTTTTCACTGTATTTTCTTTTGTGATGTGTTTTCAAAAAGAAATCACTTTGAGAAAGAAGGTTAACATCAACCGAGCCTTGTGACAAAAGAACCCAGATTTGAAACTTTCTGTTTGCATGGAAACATAACTCTCATGAACCTGTGGAATACAGCTGGCCAGAGGACTGGAAGGGGTACGCTATTCTCAGTTACGACTGGAATGCACACGGTTCTTGGTCAAGGGTCCTTCCAGCGACGTAAGATTATACACAGGTCTCACTCAGGAGGATACTTGGCACATAGAAAATGCATGATAAAAGTTGAATGCGTGAACAAAAAAATGAGACATATGAACAGATGGGAGGGTGGATGATATTTGGGGAAGAAAGCTCTTTACGAAGATCCCTGATGGTCTGAAAACAAACCTTGGGTGAACACCGGCACTTCGGTCCTGAACAAGCCAAGGGTATAGGTGAGGACTCGGCAGGAGCCACTGGGAAAGTCTGGCCATCTTTTCTCTCACGGAACACCGAAGCCTTCTAATTATTGTTGCTATCTCCCGTGCTGTAAAATATTTTATCGGTTGCAACACTTTGCAGCATTTTGTCTAAAGCTCTTAACTGTCATAAATGCATCCAACTGCCTGCCAATGTGGAATAATAAATAATTATTATGGGAGTGACTGATTTACTTTGAAAAAACACGAACGGCCTCTAAACCTGGAGTTTCCTGGCCCATATAATGTGCGTGAAAGAAATGAGCATCAGTAATCACTGTCAACAGTCTCTTGTAACTAAGAATTGAACCATTTATCTGTCCAGCATGTGTAAATTATCATCATCGTCTCTTCCACAGGAAGGCCTAACGGCAATTTATGTTATAAAAATAATAAGATATGAGGGTTTAATAGAAATTGCTTCTTGTTGCTCTACCTGGGAATACTGGCTCTGGGGCCAGCAAGCATCTCGGGCCCTACAAATTCAGGCACACCATCCAGCTGTTTATTGTTGACTTCCTGATTTGTATATATATTTTTACCTCCTTTAACCAAACTAAGAGCAAAGAGCTTGCCTATTATATTTATGAGCTGACCTTTCCCCATCCACTTCAAGGATACTTCCTTTTGTGACCAACAAAGATAATGCCAGGGTGCAAATGAGTTCTAAGCACTGAATAATTGTAAATGTTCTGACATCCTCTGAAAATATTATCAGGGCTCTAAGTTGCTACATATCCATCATGTCTTGGCCAGAAGAGTTGTTGTTTTTTGTATTTTTTTTTTTCCAAACGAGGCTGATCTTAACTTTAAACAGTCCTTGGAATGTACCAACTTCCTTAGTTATCTTGACCTTGAGGATGTGTAGAGTCCTTTGGATACGCCAAAAAAACAGCTTTGAGGAGACATTTATATGTTTGCAAATGCATAAGTATGCTAAGTGAATGATTCTTTTTTTTTAAAGATTTTGTTTGTTTGTTTGTTTATTTGAGAGAAGGAGAGAGCGAGTGAGAGAGCACAAGCAGGGAGAGTGGCAGGTAGAGGGAGAGGGAGAAGCAGGCTCCCTGCCAAGCAGGGAGCCCAACATGGGGCTCAATCCCACGACCCGGAGATAATGACCTGAGCCAAAGGCAGATGCCCAACCAACTGAGCCACCCAGGTGCCCCTGAATTATTCTTTTTGCCCTTTGGGGTGAGTCTTCAAGGATTAACACCCTGAAGGCCCAGTGTCCTTTCTATGGAGAGGAGAAAACATACTGTTTATTGCTTAATGGAAGATATTTTTTACTTTCTGTCCTAGGTAGCTTCCCCAGATAAGCTCTGCCATGTCAGTTAGAGTCCAGGGTGGTGGCTGTGTATTAAAGCTAGAGGATATAATTTGGGGGACTGGGAAAGCTGGTTTGCTTACTGGAAGAATGAAAAGCCATGCTCAAACCATTCTGCTCCTTGTCAGTTCTGAGCTGCTAATCGTTCAAACCAAAAAAAAAAAAAATCCCTTTATCTCAGGAAATTCAAAGATGTCTAAGATATGGTCCCTATCCATAACAAACTCAGTCAAGTGGTGACATAGGAATGTCACCCATGTCTTCTGGTGCAGTAATTCCACTTTTAAGATTTTTCCCACTATAGTTAAATTGGCACATATAACCCAAGAGTGGTTGCAAAGATAATCTTAGTGGCACTGTTTATTGGCCATACGGTGGAAACAACCTAATAGTCCTTTATCGCAGATTGGCAAATGTACCATACATCATACACTTAGAATACAATGCTGCACTTAAAAAGAGGGAAGTTATCTGCATATCCAGGTGCACAACTCCCTCCCTCCCCAAAAGTTCACATTCTCAGTGAGGCCTCTCCTGACCACTCAATTTAAGATTGCAACCCCATTTCTCAGTATTGCCTATCTTCTGACTCCACTTTATTTTCCACAATAAAGCTCAGTACCATCTCGCATAATACATATTATGCTAACATAATACCTTAAGTATATATAAATGTATATGTATACATATAAATATATACAGTTGATCTTTGAACAGTGTGGAGGTTAGGGGACACCAACCCCTCACACAGTCAAAAATCTGTGTATAACTTTTGACTCCCCCAAACCTTAACTACAGTACTAATAGCCTACTGTTGACTAGAAGCCTTACTGATAACATAAACAGCTGATTGACATATATTTTGTATGTGATACGCATTATATACACTATTCTTACAATAAAGTAGGCCAGAGAAAAGAAAACATTAGTAAGAAAATCCCGAGGAAGAGAAAACACATTTACAGCACTGTGCTGTCTTTATGGAAACCAGCAAGGTGAGAAAATGTGTAGTGCATCCTCCTTTGTGTACAAGGGCTGTAGAGGCATAGTCAAGAGCCTGGGAAAAGTGGTCTCCTCTGGGAGCAGGTACCAGTGTATGTGGATTTAAGAATGAGAGGAACACCTAGGTTTTACTGCATATCCTTTCAGAAACTCTGATTAGTTTTTTAGAACCACGAGTAAAGCTGAGGTCCGGCATGGTTGTGTGTGGAACATATACGAGAGTCATATCTGTACTACTCTCATGTACAGTTTCAAATCCAGATGCCTACGGGGGCCCAGGTGGTTATAACTGGGATAGAAGTAGGCAGGGATAAGAAAAATACCTGGGAATACAGATCACATGCCTGAAATTATATGCTTTGGTCCATTTTCCATGAAATACACAACATTCTTTGTCTATCATTTGCTGTCCACATTTTTGGAGACAGGATCATAAATATTTCTTTGCCCTACAAAAACCAAGAGTGCACATGCCATGGTAAGTAAGTCTTAACTCTGGCCTCTACTGTGGTTTACCAAGGGCACCTGCCAGTCTACCAGAGGATGGCCTCTCTTCACCTCTAGTGTGTGACCAGGCAGGATTTCTGACTCCGCGTTGCCAGATCTTCGGAATTTTTAAGAGAAACTAAAAATTCAGAGTGTTCATTTAAAATCTGCTCCAGAATCAAGTGGGGTTGATCACAGGATTTCAGGCCCGATTCAACCCTCAAATATTAATCACTGCAATTCATCACACTATATGATCATATCAATAGATGCAGAAAAAGCATTTGGCAAAGTTTGGCATCCATTTATAATAAAAACTTGCAGAAAACTAGGAATAGAAGGGAACATAATAAAGAGTATCTATGAAGAACCTACAAGCCAACATTGTATTGAATGTTTTCTCCATAAGAGATCAGGAACTAGTCAAGGATGTCCACTGTTACGCTCCTATTCAGTATTGTACTGGAAGCCCTAGCAAATTCAACAAGTGTAGAAAAAGAAATAAAAGGCACTCAGATTTGAAAGAAAAATAAAACTATCCCTATTCACAAATACTATGATTTTCTATGTAGAAAAAGCACAGGGAATCCAGACGAAATCTCCTAGAACCAAGTGAGTTTAACAAGGTTGAAGAATACAAGATCAATATCCAGAAATCAATTGTATTACTTATGTGCTAGCAATGAACAAACTACTGTAAGTAAAATATTTTCAAACAGTACCATTTATGATAGCTCCCCCAAATGAAATTATAGATATAAATCTGACAAAATATGTGCAGGATCTGTATGCTAAAACTACATAATGCTGATACACGAGAAAAAAGCAAGAGTCAATATGCCAAGTCTCCCCAAATTGATTCATAGATTTGATGCGATCCCAATCAAAATCCCAGCAAGATTCCTTGTAAAGGCACACTAAACTGATTCCCAATTTTTTTTGGAAAGATAAAGGAACTAGAATAGTCAAAACAATTTTGAAAAAGAACAAAGTTGGAGGACTCACACTACCAAATTTTAAGCTGTACCATACAGCTATGGGAGTCAACACAGGGAGTCCTGGTGGAAACCGAGACCCACAGGCCAACGGAATAGAACTTAAAAATCCAGAAATTCTCTGGTGCACATAAATATCAACTGATTTTTAAATATTTGACAACTCAGTGGAGGAAAGAAAGCGTTCTCAGTAAATGGTTCTGTAAAAAACTGGATATCCACATGCAAAACAAACGAACAAACAAACAAACACAAAACACCTTGACCCACACCTCACCTTAGATAAAATTAATTTGAATTGGCTCACAGACCCAAGCATAAAACATAATACTATAAAACATAGAACTAAACCTTCATGACTCAGGCTTAGTCAAAGACATCTTAAATTTGACCTCAAAAGCACAATACAAAAAAGAAAAAAAAATGATACATAGAAAAATGATGGGGACTTTGGCAAAATGAAACACTTCTCTTTTCCCATTTTTCCATGAAAAACACAATTAAGAGAGTAAAGAGACAAGCCACAGGCTGGGAGAAATTATTTGTAAATCACATATGCAACAAAAGACCTGTATCTAAAATACATTTAGAAAAAAACCTCATAAAACACAGTAAGTAAATAAACAACCCAATTAAAAAAAAAAAAAAAACAGGCAAGATATCAGAATAGACACTTCACCAGAGAAGATCTATGGAGCTGAATAAACACAAGGAAAGATGCTCAATGTCATTAGTTATTAGGGAAATGCAAATTAAAAATACAACGAGACACTACTACACACCTCTCAGAATGATTCAAATTAAAAAAAAAAAAAGTGCGGACAGTAACAAGTGTCAGTGAGGATGCAGAGAGCCAGGAATTCCCATGCACAGCTGGAGGGAGTACAAAATGGCACAGTCACTCTGGGAGACACTCTGGCAGTTCCTGAAAAAGTTAAAAACACACTTACTGTATGACCCAGCAATCCTACTTCTAGATATTTATAGCAGAAGACTAAAAACACGTTCATAACGAAAAACTGGACACAGCCTAGAGCAGCCTTATTCATAACTGTCCCAAACTTGAAAGAGCTCAAATACCCTTCGGTGGATAAATGGACAAATGGTGGTCTAGCCGTGCAATGGAATACTATCCAGAAATTAAAAGGAGCAAACTGGTGACACAGACGACATAGATTAATCTCGAATGCATTATGCTAAGTAAAATAACTCAGCCTCAAAAGGTGACGTAACTATATGATTTTATTTCTATGACATCCTAGGAAAGGCAAAACAGTGGGAACAGAGAGCAGAGCTGGCTGTGAGAGGTTAGGAGTGAGGGCAGGGCTTGGTTATAAGGGAGAAGCATGGAGGAATTCTTTATTATTTTTTAAAGGTTTTATTTATTTATTTGAGAGAGAGAGAGAGAGAACACATGAGAGGGGGGAGGGTCAGAGGGAGAAACAGACTCCCTGCTGAGCAGGGAGCCCGATGCGGGACTCGATTCTGGGACTCCAGGATCATGACCTGAGCTGAAGACAGTTGCTTAACCAACTGAGCCACCCAGGCGCCCTGAGGGAATTCTTTAGGATGTTGGACTGGTTCTAGATCCTGTGTGCAGTGGGTACAAGAATGCATGAACGTGTCAAAACTCATGCCAAAAAGAGCGCACACCCCAAAAAAGTGAGTTGTACTGTATGCAAATTTACAGTATTAACAAATTACTCTCTGAAAGTAGGGAAAAAAAGCTGAGTCAAATTAACAAGGGAAATACGGTTCCTTTGGAGGCCAAATGAAACCCATCTGTAGGCCCAATCCCACCCATGAAACTCCAATTTATATTCTCTGACTTGGACAAATAGTCTGTCCAAGATAGAGTGTACTCAAGACTTGATTTGACCCAATTTTTTAACATGAAGCCCAGAGAGGGAAAGACAGTTGCCAAAGCCACACAGCAAATCCAAGCAGTGCTAGCTCTGAGGTCAGGTTGCCTCACTCCTACTTCTGTATGGTGTGTCCTTTGTTATCAGTTGTAGAGGGTTGAGCCTGAATGACATCCTGAAGTATAACATAACTCCCAAACACAGATTTTTTTTTTTTTTTGTAGGAAGAATAGTGGGGGCAAGAAATGAACCTCATGCGGCAAAAAGGCAAACTCCTTAAGGTTCAGCATTTACAAGAAGTATATTAAAAATTATGACCTCAACAAATGACTCCAGTGAAAGTCTGTGGCCAACAGACATAGAACGATTTAACCGTTGAAATAATTCTGTCAAAAAAATTAGCAGTATTACAGGGAAAGCTGTGGGCCCTGACGGGTCCCCAGCAGAGACGTGTCTGCGCTGGGCTGCTATCGATTCTGAAACAATCTTGCACATGATAAATGAGAATGTGCTTAGGAGAGGATTCAGTCACGAGAGCCCCCAGATCAATCAGCTTGTCAACTGGCAGACAAAATTCAATTTTTATTCTTAGTAAACTCTTATTTGGTGGCAGACCATTGTTTCTGTGGAAATTGCTTCACAAAGGCCGAGGGGCAGGCGTGAGAACATGGGAAAAGATCATTTTTTCAAAGCATGTTAAAAGTGAAGATTTGGGGTTGATGACCAGGAGTGAGGAAATGTGATTATGGTGCAGCAGCTACCACAGCTTGCCTTCTTTGCCCAAAAGGATTAGCAAGGGCCAGTTCTCTGTGTCCTGGACACAGTGGATTTTCTTCTCCATCATCTGACCCCAACATCTGGGAAGAAAATTCCCTTAAGAATGGGACCCAAGGCCTTGGAGACACAACTCAATGACCCCATGGCAGAGCTGAATGGGGATACTATGGAGACCTTCCATTCCCTTAGTTTAAACCCTATGAAACTGCCACTTCAGTAAGTTTAAAAAAAAAAAAAAAAGTCAAAATCAGCAATTTTATATGGTTGAATCAAACAATTCTTCTCTCCTCTCTTGCCTTACTTTGCCATGATATTAGGAATTTCTAGGCACTTTTTCTTCTTATAACCTTTCTAAGTCGCCCAAGAAATTATCTTTAGGCCTGGGACCAGGGCCTAGTATTCTTGACTTTCAGACCAAAGTCCTTTACACTCTTCTTTGATGCCTCCCTCCAAAGACCGAGATGTTCCTCCATTTGGCTGTCAGGCCGTGAGTCAATGTCTACACTGTGTATATGCCAATGCATATCTATGTATACAGAGCAGGTACACGGAGCACCACACTGTGCCAGGCAGTGAGCAGTGTTCCCACGTCGTTCTGACGGCCTGGTTGGCGGCACAGACATTCAACAAATGGGAGAGGTCATCAAATAATTAGGAGCGTACACAGCCCTACAAAGTCCACGCTCAAGAATGCTATGCAAGCAGCACATTGCAAGAGACCTAAATGTAACCTGAGGGATAAACAACAGGGTCCCTGAGGACATTGCTCCTAAACTTAGAACCGAGGGATAGAGAGAAGTGAGCTGGGCAAAGGCATAGTGGGGAGGGAGTCCAGTGGTGTCTAGAGAGATCATTGCAGAGGAAAAGTGTGTGTGCAAAGGTGCTGAGGTGGGAGCTGACCCAGTTTGGGGGGCACATAAAAGAAGGTTCATATGCCTAGAAAGGAGAAAACAAGAGGGGAAGTATTACAAGATAAGGGTGGGAAAGAGGGCAGCTCTGGATCATAGAGGCTCCTATAGACTTGAGATACCCATCTATCCCTTTTCTATAATCCTTGGGCAAGGATTTCCCTGAGCTTTCTATCTCATTTATGTATACAAAACCAGAAGAACAGTGAGACAGGGAGGGTGAGGAATCTGCTCTTTTTCAGGCCTCCTTAAGAGAGAATTGAGCCCAGATATTCTATCAAGAATGTCTCTGGGGGCATCTGTCTGCCTTCAGCTCAGGTCATGATCCTGGGGTCCTTAAGATGGAGCCAGAGCTCCCTGCTCAGTGGGGAGCCTGTTTCTACCTCTCCCCCTGCTCGCACTCTCATTCTCTCTCTCTCTCTCTCTCTCTTTCTCTCAAATAAATAAATAAAAATCTGTAATAAAAAAAATTTAAAAAAAGACTGTCTCTGAAGTTTTCTTGCTTCAAAAACAATTAAAACTCAATCACCCAGAGCCACCTCCTCTGTAGACTGGCAGGCCTCAGACTGCTCCCAGCTCCTGCCCCGACTTCCACCCTGCTGTGGCCCCTGCTCCTTCCTGAGTGCTCAGGATGACACAGCAGCCCCAGCACGTACTCCCAAACTCCTGCCAGGGACTCGTCCACTCAGTTCAACCAGGGATTCCAGGCCCACTCAACCCAACTGTCCAAGAAGATGTAGGTAGTGCTGAAGAACTTGACTGAACTTTTTCTCCACCAATCCCACACAGAGATACAATGTGCTGAGGAAATGGACGCCTGATGCTGAGCCAACAAGGGGTTAACTCTTCCTTCTGATCATCAAGAAACCTGACATCAATGACCGAGAACACAGGCTTATACAGTATTCATTACACTTGGGGAAAATAAATGGAACTCTACCATTACTGAACTTGCAGAAATTAGACACTGACACAAACAACCTTCACTTATGTGACTTCCTTGAGACCCATTAAGTGAGCAGGCACAGAAATTTCATCAAAGAACACGCAACCGACTTGGACAAGTTGAAGGCCCCTGAATTGAAGCACGATGGAAGTATCTTTCTGATAAGAGTTAAGATTGAGGCTGGCTTTTCCAAAACTGTTGTAATCTCTTCTTCTAGCCAAGAGTACGGTACCTCCATCTTTTGAATTTCTCTTACTCTTTCCATAAGCTATACTAGAATGTCTTCTTTTTTTGTTTTTCTTTCCCATTCTCTCCAATAAAGTGAGATCTCATATCCTCCCATCCCAAAAGGAATGAACTATACAGTTTGGGTCTATTTGAAGAAATGGCAACGAAGAGACAACTTGCTTACTGGATAATTTGATAAAAGCTAAACTCATCTCTAATTTTTAAAATTACCTATTTCTAGAGAGCTTGTAAGGGTAAAACATCCAGAAAATGAATTCAACCATGTAAAGAGACTCCTCAATACTACCCTTAGCCCCAAGCCTCATCCTTCAAAGTGTCTGAACTCTGGCCTCCTCTGGCCAAAATACCACAGAGGCCAAGGAATTGGCCCTGAGCTAAGTTCTTTCCCTTACCTGGACCACACTGCATGTACCCAGGACCCTGATATCGCCTAACCAGTTACTCCTGAGTCTGCTTCCTGGGCTCTGCTGTTGCAAAGGTGGGTAGCCCCACTCAGTGTGCATACGCCTAGGCCTGAAGGGTTGGCTCCTTAAAGAGAGAGAGAAGGAGAAGGAGATTAGAAATGCGAGCCAGACTGTCCACACTCAAAGCTAGAGGCTCCGTCTATGTGGGAGGAAACTGGCAAAGGAAAAGAAGGTAGACTGTGTACCACAGGTGGAGCTAGAAGTTCACTCTCAGGGAACTGCCACATTCTGCTGCGTGACTTTGAGAAATTGTACTTTATATTTGTCAAGGATAGAACATATGAGACAGTTTGTTAGCGGGGTGCCTGGGTGGCTCAGTAGGTTAAGCGTCTGCCTTCAGCTCAGGTCATGATCCCAGGGTCCTGGGATCGAGCGCCATGTCGGGCTCCCTGCTCAGCAGGGGAGTCTGCTTCTCCCTCTCCCTCTGCTCATGTGCTCTCTCTCTCACTCACTCTATCCCTCAAATAAACGAATAAAATTTTTAAAAAATATAAACAGCTTGTTAGCTTGATTTATCATTTTAAATATTGAAACATATGATATATAAGCCTCCTTTCCCCAAGTCCCAACAAATGTTACAAGGAAGCCAATGGTCTTTGTATTGGTTATATTGTCCTTAGTCACCAGTATAATGTAACACTAGTAGTCCCCAAGCAAGACTGATGTAAAAGCTTTTCTTTCTGGCTTCAGAATTTTGTATTTAAAATTCCATGTATCGTGATGTTTGAATAAGTCATTCAAGGATATAATATGCATGATACTTATAGTAGATAAACTGTGTACGTGTGTGTATAAAAGGAAAAAGTCTCCATTTTTCCTCTGTTCTCTACTCCCAGAACCCTCACAATACTTCTGGTCACCAAAAAAGTCATTTTATTTCCCCCACCAACTAGTTCTCTGACACCAGCTGGGTGTCCTACAATTCAATTCAGTTCCAACACTAGCAACCTGGAGTTAACACAGACCTACAGATTAAGGGCTCAGTCCCACAAGACTGGCCCCTCTTCAGATGACAATCACAAGTCCTAGGTTGTACTTCCAGCCAAACAGCTATACATAATGGATACCTACAACCCCCTCACTGGGTTCAAGAATTTGCCGGAATGTCTCACAGAACTCAGGAAAACACTCTAATAAAGGATATGATAAAGGCTACAGACGGACAGCCAGGTGGAGAGGTATATAAAGTAAGGTCCAGAAGGTCCTGAACTCATAGGCTTCATCCCCATGAAGTTGGGGTGTATCACCCCCCTGGCAAATGGAAGTGTTCACCAACTGGAAGTTCTCCAAACTCTGTAGCTCAGGGATTTCTGTGGAGGCTTCATGACAAAGGTCTGATCATTAATTCAATCTCCAGCCCCTCTCCTTCTCAGAGGATACTGGGTGGGGTTGAAATTTCTAAGCTTCTAATAGCGGTTTTGTCTGAGGACCAGCCTCCATCCTGAAGCTATCTGGAACCTCAAGAGTCACCTCATTAGAACAAAAATTCTCCTATCACCCAAGAAATTCCGAGGAATTTAGGAGCTCTGTGCCAGGCACCAAAATCAAAGAACAAATACCAGAACAAAAGATGCTCCTAGTACCTTTATTGCATAGGATATTTCAAAGGTGTTAAGAGCTCTGACCAAGAGTTGGGGATGAACACTAAAGTATACATTCCTCTTTATGTCACGAGATCACAATGGATAAATACTTAAGTGGTCTTTGAAAACCCAGCTACGTTCCAAATTGTTTGCTTCAGAAAAGAGATTACCTTGTGATCGCTTGAGGTATGTGAGTTAGGAGTGTTGCAGCTTAGGAGAAGCAGATACTACACATCACCAGCAAAATGCTCTATGTGGAGATGATTACAGATGGCTCCAATAATTATGTATATTTTGGTTTTATTACACACCTTGTAGAATGAAAGGGCATGTGTAGGATGTTACCAATAAATGTATGGAACCACCTGCAGATAAACAGGAAACTTCTAACTCCAGAGGTGCCTGGAAGGAACAATGCCTTGCCTTTTAAGCTTCAGAGCCATGCCTCACACAGAGTTCAGTTCCTCCACTCAAAATCTCCTGGAGCTGTCCCCATTCATCCTCTTCCTTCAAACAAGGATGGGTGGTGTAGAATGGATGGCACAGAGATCAAAAACTACAGGAGACCTTGAACAAACCAAGGGCTTTGAGGAAGTAGTGCATTCTGCTGCTCTGGCTCTGTTGGAAATGGGGGGTGTATTTCATTTCAAGTCTGTGTTTTAACATGAAAAATGACCCATGTTCTTTATCCATTAAACTATTAGTACATCCCAGCATTGTGGGTCTTAATAACATTTCCTTAAACAACCGTGAAAGCCTATTGGTTTTATTTCTTCCAGAAAAAAAAAAATTGAAAAGAGGAAGATATAACATAGTAGACTCAGGGATCAAGCTAATTAAAATTGTAAATGCCAATAATGATATCTGACATTTCTTTTCAACAATAACCAATTATTGCAAGCACTCCCCCAATAGCTATTAAACCTATCGCTACAAGCCTCATTTTTTCACATTTGGAATATCTAACACAGATCATTTGTCCTAGCCACTTCTATTAGTCTATGTATAAATATATATTCAGGGAGTGGTATGGCTTATGTTTTGTCTAATTTGGGTATCACATTCCATGCTGAAAGCAATATTAAGTTACATTTAGGAAAACAGGAATATTCTATGTTAAAAACCAGAATAAAGCCACACATCTGGTATATTTTAGTTGTGGGACATATCATTCCCAAAGTCTGTCTACTGGAAACCAAAATGAACAACTTTAGGAAGTGTTTCGTTTCTGTTGTAACTTGAGACCTAAACAGAGAGGTTGGTGAAGAGATTGAAAGTGGATGTGAAAATCATTAGCTATTAGAATAAGAGGATTAGAGATTAGAGCCTAGAGAAGAAATGATTCCACTTCTGAGGGGTCAGGGAGAACATCTTGGGATATGTGGGGCCTGGAGGGAGTTTTCTGAAAACATCCCCAGAGGAGCCAGCAGTGCGCTCAGGACACTAGAAGATGAACAGACCCAAAGATGTGGCCAGGATGTAGGCTGTAGCAGCTCTGCCTTCGAAGCGGGGAGCTGTGGGGGACAGGCTTCTTTCTGGTTCTCACTGTTTATTCCAGACTCTCACGGTCTTGTTGACAGAGACGTACCGTCATGAACTAGAGAACGGTTTCTCTGGTGGAAGGAAATATGCAACTGTCTACTGGATTGTGTGAAAACCCCAAAATAAATTAGGTGAGGGCCATTCAACAGAATGGAAATATTTCAATATTGGTCACCGAGTGGTACTCAGGGAGAAGAAGGAGACAAGGGAACAACATTTTATGAGTCCAGATTTATCTCTAATCTTGAGATACCTTGTTTATTCGTGAAGAAAACCTTGCGAGAAAACAAACATGATCAGTTTCATCTTGGAGAAGAGGGAATTGAGGCTTAGAGAAGTCTATGAAATCTTCCCAAGAAAATATAGTGAGTAAATGGCAGAGACGGGTTTGATTCAGGTCCCTGCCTACCCTGAGACTCATCTTCTATCACCCTCCCCCTGGATGTCAATTCTGCAGTCACACCCTCCTTTCTGTGCCTTAAATGTGCCAAGGACCTTCCTCCTGCAGAGGCTTTTCACCTGATGTTCCCTCTGCCTGGAAAGAGGGCTCCTTTTCATGGATCTGCTTCCATAGCAGAGTCCTCTTCTGTCCATCCTTGTTCAAGAAATCTCCCCACCCGCTCTGCCCACAGCCCAGCCACTCTGCACCACCTTCCTGGGCTAGCTCCCTTCTCAGAGCTTCTCTCTCTCAATTTGCTTCTTTATGCCAGTGTTCACTGGCAAATTTTCCATCAACTTGACTACAATGTCATCTCTTTGAGCACATGTCAGTATTCCTAAGACCTGGCACAGTGCCTGGTACGTAATAGGTACTCATTCGAGATCTACTAAATAAATTAGTGAATGAATGAATGAGAGGGGTTTCTAGTTCAAGTTTACCTAAATCTGAAACCTGAGTTTAATCTACCCTGCAAGGCTGGCTTTTTTGACAAAGTACAGAGGTCTTGAAGTAAGTGATATACTTGGAACAATGACTGTGACAGTGCTCTGGAAGGTTGATGGGGGTGGCTAACACTTTTTCCTCGCCCAGAAACTTCTGTGAGGGCCAAGTGACCAAAAGAGTCCACTCTGAAACTCACAGGAAATTGAGATTATGAAAAAAATGTTACTTAGAGTCAAAAATCCTTCAGGAAAGGAGGAAAGGGAAATTTTAAAAAAGAGTAAAAACACAAGAAAGCCTCTCTTTGTCTCCATTTAGTTTAGCCAAATAATAGCAAATAATATCTGTTTCAATGTATTGGACAGCTGTGATGAGCCAGGCATAATCCTAAACCCTTTGTGTGTGCATTGTCTCATTTACATGATTATCACAACACCACAATGAAATTGCTGCTATTAGAAACTGAAGCTCAAAGACATCAAGCAACTTGCCCAAGGTCACAGTTTCTGAGTAGCTTACCAAGACTCTAATACAGGTATGCTGTCTCCAGCGCCTATGACAGCCTAAAGTATTGGAAATACCTCAAATCCATTCTGGTGAGGAGAAGGAGAAGTAGAAGATGGAGATACTCCAAGGAGGAGACTATCATGGACAACGTCCCGGGCTAACTAAGATCTTTACAGCCCAAGTATGGCTGCCCCCAGACAAACTGCTTAGGCACGCCCCAAACCCATAGTGTGGAAGTCGTCTACACAGTCCAAACTGAGGATAGAAGCAACTGTTAAATATATTTGCCTAGCTCAGTCTTAACTTATTGCTTCCCAAACAGAGGATCCCAACAAATCTTTGCATAAATCTTTGGCCATGAACCAGTAATTTTGGTTTTGGCCATTAAAACGAATTCCTCAATGAGTCCTAAAAAAAGAAGAGGCAGCCCCCAAATTTAATGAATCTCCAGACCTCTAGGCTCTCTGAACGGGGACACAATCAAATCTGTGTTTACGGTCTTTCTATGGCTTAGTTGGCTGCAGATGATTTTCCCAGAAGCCCAAGGCCCGTGGTACTTTGGCCAATCCTTATGTAATCCCTGTGCCTTCTGGCAGTCCCCCCCAAAAATACATATTCAACTCATTCATCCTCCACTTCATACCCCTGTGGCCCTACCAGGTGCAGGAACATAACTCATAAGAAATATTAACATTAGCTGTTTATCACGGAGCTTGCAAAACAGAAAAGCAATAAAAGTGCAGGCACGCTCACTCAATTACCATTGAAATAGATATCACAAAAATTATTCAGTGTCAGAAATCTAATTTTGTATGATATTTCTATATATTTCCACTGCTAATTTTTCTTCCCTCCAGTATTAGTGAATTAATATGCTTCAAATGCCCCTCCAGCTACCCTGGAAAAAAAATACTACTTATTTAGTTGAGCTACCCAAATCCATTAGACAAATTTCCTTTACAGCAAAGCGTTGATGAATGAAATGTCTCATGCTAATGTAAGAATAATCAATTTAGAATGCTTATGACAATTAACAAAGCTGAAGATACGCCTTGAAGGCTCCATGCTTTGTCAGCCCTGATTTGGATTAAACTTGCGCTAATGGGATCATTTTTCTTCCAAAAGGTATTCTTTTTAGGCAGACCTATCAATTAATATGAATTATGCATGTATAAAAGTACTAATGTCATTAATTAGACAAATTAATTTTTATGATGCAGTGGATAGACTAACACTAGATTATATGTGATAACTTCCCCACGGCGCCCGCCGATTTGAAATAAATGAATAGTTTATATTTGTGTGCTTTCCAAAGACTCAATCGGGATTAATCAGGCTGGTCTGTGGGCGGGAGATGGTTGAGATGCCACATATTCTTGATGGTCTTCTTAGCCAGAGGGGTCACTTCTGAGACAGCAGAGCCCAGATTTTAATAGTGAGCAACTTTAGAATAATGCTACATGGGGTCATTTGGAAATTAGTAAACTGTAACCATTTATTCTGGCAAGCTTTTATTGATTATCTTCCCCAAATTCACATGCCGCTGCCCAAGTGGGCTAAGAAACAAATAAATCTCAGGAGATAAAGAGTGGAGAAAAGGGCATTTTCCTATTGTTGAATTGGCAGACATAGCTCATTAATGTTGGTCAAATTTGACTGGTATAATATTGAGTAGTAGGATGGACTCAAGCTCCACTAAAAAGATATGGGATAGCATCCTACCCTCTCATTCAATTCTGATCACATGTCCATCTTCTTCTGGTAAGAAGTAGATGAGAGAGGAAAAAATGATTCAGATAACAGAACCTGGGTCAGACTGCCTGGGTTCCAATCTCACTCCCACCATGTACCAGCAGTGTAATCTTGGGCAACTTGCTGAACTTCTCAACTTTTCCTTGCATTGTCTATAAGATAATAATGGTAGGGTTAATTTAAAAAATAGGATTAAGTGAATTAAAACTTCCAAAGTACTTAAAACAAGGACTGGCACATGTATGCAAGTAATTAATAAATAAAGGAAAACTACTTGGCATCTATTGTGTTCTGGATGCCTTATATGTATTGTCTGATTTAAACTTCACTACATCCTTGGGAGGTAAGTATAAATAATCTCATTTACAGATGAGGAGATTGAGGCCCAGAGTGTTTATCTTGGTAAGTGTCAACCAACCAGTAAGTAGAAGAGGAAAGATTTGAACCAAGGGTTATCTGAGAAGTTATTAAATGGGAGGGAGAAGTGCTAGGAGAGTAAAGTCTAGGATTTAGGAGGGGAAAACCTCTTCCTATTGCAAATCCTACAACTCATGGAAAAGGGGGAACATGCTGGTCATGAACGTAAATACTGGGTAGACAGGATAATAGTGAAGCTACCCTGGTCATAAGTGAGGCACACCCCTGTGGGATAGATATTTTTAATATCTTCATTTTATAGAGGTGTTAAGTAATTTACATTAGATCATAGCCCTGACACAAATACTGATCCATCTTATTCCTCAGCCTATATTATTAACCGCTATAACATAAGGCCTAATGATTTATAAGTAAATAATGATACACCAACTGGGGACTCCAGATATTGAGCCCCTACCTTCCAGCCATGTGTCTTATCTCCCTACTCTTCTCTTATTGTTAACTCTGGTGGCTGGGACTCTATGATCACCCCCCACTAGTTTCTGGAGGAGGAGGAGAACCAGCAGTTTGTAGAAGTCAAGCCTACATGTATAGAAGGAACCAACCCGGACTAGACCAGCAAAATAATGGTAGGCTGTGCCCACAAAGGGTCTCACTTCATAAAATCTATCGAAAAGATTAGCTTCCAGAGGTGAAATGCAATAATCCAAATCATATTTGCAAACTTCTCTAAGATCTGTGATGTCGGATACATTTTTTTATGGTGTTAAGTTCCTACAGCAGGTGCTTTTATTTTTCTGTCTGGTCTTAGTTTCAGTTTAGGGATGTTCATGGTCCTTGAGGCAAGCCAATGATACTAAATTCCTGGACTTTGGTTGGAATTGGGAGCCAGAGGGATGATGCTTGCTTGATGCCATTAAAGGCCACCACTTTGAGAGGGCCTACCAGAGAATGAAGCACATAGGGGAGCAGAACCTAAAGCTGGGGCAAGAGAGAAGGAATCCTCATGACATCATCTGAACTCTGGGATGTGTCTTATCTGAGCCACATGACCCTAGACTTTCCAGTTATGTGAACAACTGAATTACTATTTTTGTTTATACTAGTTTAAGTCAGGTTTCTGTCACTTGCATCTGAAAGGAATCAGAATAATACAGAAAAAAAGAGAAGAAACCAACATTAACAGTTTCTAAGAGCAGATTTTGAGATTCACTTGAATTAACTAACTCCCTACAACATTTCCTAGAGGCTCATTCTCTGAATGAAGCTACCTTAGAGAATCTGTTGCTGTTGTTGTTGTTGTTGACATTGTAGTTCATTCTTGGCTACGAAATCACTTTAGACATAATATCATAATATTACTAAGATTTGTTGGTGTCTCTTTTGGTTGTTTTTGCAAAGGAGGGCCCATAACTTCTTTGGCCAAATATGGAGGGGGAGGGGTTTCCTGGGAGAGTGAAATCGCCATCAGTCTAGATGGCTCGGTCACCAGGGACTAAATACTCAAGGGAAATGGCTACTTCGGAACCAGGGTCCACTTGTGTCTACACTTCTTCCTCCCTCAACATGTATAAGTTAGTGATTAGTTCAATTTCACAAGTCTTCGTTTTATAATTAGTCTGAATATGAAAAGTTTCCTGTGATTCTGAAAAGTGAGCAGATGAACATGTTCCATTGACTACTTAAGGGAAGCATCAATAAGATCAACAAAGTTCCCTTCAGTCATTCATTTCATCCTGTGAACAAGTATTGAGTGGTACTCTTGTTTCCTTCCTGTCTTTCCACAACAGCCTGACAGCATCATCCCTTGGGTTTAAAACAAGGGGACAGCTCTAAAGCCACAGAAGACTTGGGTCAGCAAGGCCCTTTGGGTGCAATGCTCCACCCAGACTCTTTCCATTTTTTGACCAGTTTTATTTTCCTAAAACTTCAAAAGAGGGTCATGGTGAATGAAGAATGTGGTTTTTGGAACAATATCCTTGTTTGATCACTTCTTAGATGCAGGCAAGTTACTTAATCCCCATGTTATCTGTTCAGTAGAGATAGTGATGAGAGCCAACAAGCTCATTTGACCAGCTTATGGAGCATGAACTATCTACTAACAAACCAGGCAGGCTCTTAAGTGCCTTGAGACACAAGGCGCAAAACGGACAAAATTCCTTGCTCTTGTGAAATTGATATTCTAGTCCATCTTGGCACCGTCTTGGGGCGATTCAATGAGCTGATGCTTGTAAAATGATTAGCACTATGCCTGACACATACTGAAAGCTCAAGAAGTGTCAGCTTTTGTTGATGTTATTACTCATAGCTATGGCTATAGTTGGCTATGTCCTCCTAACTGCTGTTGTGAGAATATATTTCTCCCACCTGGCCCCACCTACTGCTAAGAACTCAAATTCCCAAATCCCAGACTACATCTTTTCAGAAGAGGTTTCAAACCTAAATGTTAGCTATTTCTCTCAGAGTCTCTCCAAGCTCCCAGAAGACTTGATGACTCCTTTGCACTCCACCCCACCCCTAACTCACAGCAGTGAAAGTTTCTTTTCCCAAAAGCGTCCCCCATTTTCATATGTGTGCTGTGTGTGGAAGGAACAGCACACTGCAGGATGTATATAAAGGGAAGGGAAGAGTGACATTGATTGAGTGGTGCAAGCCTTCCCTGTTGGCTAAAGGGAATCACTGGGTTTTGAGGACACAACAGGCTCAGCTCTCACTGTCTTATTCTCCAAGAGTGCGCTTGCCAGCTAGACACTAGGCATGCAAAATCCTGGGATCTCCATGCTGTGCAAGATGGTAGCATGGCCTGGGGCGCCCGGGTGGCTCAGCTGGTTAAGCATCTGACTTGGTTTCAGCTGAGGTCATGATCTCAGGGTCATGAGATTGAGCCCCATGTCAGGGTCTGTGCTGGGCGTGGAGACTGCTTAAGATTCTCTCTCTCCCTCACCCTCTGCTCCCCCTCCTAAAAAACAGATGGTAGTATGGCCCATCAACTAGGGTTCTTTGGTGGCAAGTATCAGAAACTAATTCCACTAACATAAAGCAAAAAGAGAAATAATTGGTAGACAATGGGGTGGTTTCCACAAACTATGGAAAAATTGAAGATCTGGAGTAAATATTACAATGATCCAAGCAAGGATTTCAGTAGCAAAATGTAATGAATTGTATCTTCCAGAAGTTCTGTCAAATGGAAATTGTTTTCTTTTGTTGGCAGTTAGTTCATTCAATGTCCACTACAGCTCATTCATCGCTCATAGCTGCCCCAAGAGCAGCCGTATAATCTCTTGCCTTCGGCACCGTCTTCTAATGACCATGACTGAGTTTCTCAATAAGCAGAAAGAAAATATGAATAGTTTAATCCTTACTTAGCTTACTTTCATCTCAAGGGGAAAATATTGGCCAAGTTTTTGAAAATTGTAACCTGTCTCATCCTGGTCAAAATGTTAAGACATGAGGAGAGATGTTTCTGGAGTTAAGCCTTACACGGTCCTGATGGCGGAAGGTAGTCTCTAAGCCTGTGCTGCCTTTGTCTGCTCTTCAGACAGCAGCTGGTTCTCAGTGATCCACAAGGGAAAGAAATGTCATTTTCCACCAAGCACTGTGGAAAGCTGAAACCATAGGGACTTAAATTTTTAACCTTTATCCATACTCAAAGTCTTTTTCTTTCTTTCTTTTTTTTATAATATTTATTTGAGAGGGAGTGAGCAAGAGAGAGAGAGAGCATGAGTGGGGGAAGGGACAGAGGGAGAGGGAGAAGCAGACTCCCTGCTGAGCAGGGAGCTGGACTCAGGGCTCGATCCCAGGACCCTAAGATCATGACCTGAGCCAAAGGCAGATGCTTAAGTGACTGAGCCACCCAGGGGCCCCAAAGTCTTTTTCTTTTTAATAAACTTTTTAAATTGATGTATAACAAAGACAGAAGTACATAAATCACACATGTAGAGCCCAATAAATTTTCACAAAGTGAGCATACCTATGTAACCACTACTCAGACTAATAAATGAAACATGATCAGAACCCCAGAAGTCCTCTTTAATACCACCTCCAAGCCAAAACACACCCCTTCCCAAAGGTAACAGTTTCCTTGATGTCTTTTATTTCTTTTAAAGATTTTATTTATTCATTTGAGACACAGAGATACAGAGAGCATGAGCAGTGGGAGAGGCAGAGGGAGAGGGAGAAGCAGACTCCCCGCCGAGTCAGGAGCCCGATGTGGGGCTTGATCCCAGGACCCCGGGATCATGACCTGAGCCGAAGGCAGACGGCTCAACCATCTGAGCCACCCAGGCAGCCTCCTTGATGTCTTAAAACACAGATCAATTTAATCTGTTTTCAATGTGTATGAAGGAAATTACGTCATAAGTATTTTTTGTGTATTTGGCTTTTTTTCATTCAAAATTGATCCATAGGATTCACCCATATTTTTTAATGTAGTTTGTTCCCTTTTCATTGATATAAAATATCTCATTATATGAATATACTATAATTTAATTTTCCATTTTACTGTTTGGTAGACATTACCATTGTTTCTAATTTTTAGTCCCTAAGGATGCTGCTATGGACATTCTTATTCATCCCTTGTACACATATATATGTATCTCTGGTAGTTAAATTTCTATCACAGGAATTTGTAAATCATAAGTTCAATATACATTTAGCTTTAGCAGAGATTACCAGTTTTCAAAAGTGGTTGTACCAGTATTTACAATATAAACATCCACTCCAATGTAGGAAGATATCTATTACTCCAAATCTTCATTAACATTTAGTATTTTTAAGCTTTTTAATTTTAGTCATTCTAGTGTATGTGGATATATGTCATTGTGATTTTAATTTGCATTTCTCTAATGGCTAAGGAGGTTGATACTTTTTGTGTTTAGTGGCCGTTTGAATTTCCACTTTTGTCAGGTGCCTGTTCAAAGTTTTTTGCATGCTATGCTATTGGGTTGTCCAACCTATTATTGATTTGTAGGATTTGATTGTATCTTCTGAATACCAGCCCTAAATCGGATATATGAATTGCAATATCTTCTCTCACACTTCCTTTTTACTCTTTATTTTTAAAATTCCAATTTATAATTTTTCCCCATAAGGTTAGTGCTTTTTTGTGCACTTTTAAGAGATTTTTGCCTACTTCTACATCACCAAAGAGTTCTCCCCTATCACCTCTAGAAAACTATTTTTACCTTTTACATTTAAATCTGTGATCAACCTAGAACTCATTCTTGACTCTGGTGGGAAATGGAAGTCAAGATTCACTTCTTTTTCTTCATGGATATCCAACTGGTCTGGCACCATTTATCGAAAAGGCTAAACTTTCTCTATTGCACTAAAGTATGACATTTGTCCATCTGGTGGACCTGGGGTTTTGGGGGCCCCCTATTTTCTTTCATTATTTGTATGTCTACTACTGGAGAAAAAAATCATACTCTTCATTACCATCGCTTTGTAACGATGGTGATATCTGGAAGTATAAACTCTTTAATCTTATTTTTCTTCAAACTGGTTTCACTCTACTGACCCTCAAGAGGAATTGCTTTAGGTTTGTCTCTTAACTCTGGGAAACAAACTGAGGGTTGCTGGATGTGAGGTGGGTGGGGGGATGGGGTAACTGGGTGACAGGCATTGAGGAGGGCATGTGATGTGATGAGTACTGGGTGTTAAATGCAACGGATGTATTATTGAACACCGTCTGAAACTAATGATATACTATATGTTGGTTAATTGAATTTAAATAAAAAAAGAGGGATTGCTTTACTTTGTAAATAGATTTTTGATTATGCATATAGTTGCTTTAGTAGATATATGGCTAGTCATATATTCTACCTATTTGTAAATTTTTTAGTTGTGTTTTGTATTAGTTTGCTGATTCTGTCCAAGTTTTTTAATGTACTAGTTTAAATGTATTGTAATTTAAGTTGTCAGAATAATATCTTACTATCCCTTTATTCCTAATATCAGTAATTTGTGACCTGCGCATGCGTGTGTGTGTGTGTGTGTGTGTGTGTGTGTGTGTGTGTGTGTTGTGGGTCCCCAAGACCACCCTCAGTCTCCATGATTTGCTAGTAGGACTCACAGGTTGACTAAAGTTGTTATACTCATGGTTGCAATTTATCATAGTGAAAGGATACAGATCAAAAACAGCAAAAGGAAAAGGTACATGGGGAAAAGTCCAAGAGAAAACGGGTATAAGCTTCCCAGTGTTCTTGCTCAGTGGTGTCACACAGAGGCATTTGATTCTCCCAGGAATAATGTGTGACAATACATGCAAAGTCTAACTGGAAGATGCTCATGTGAGCCTTGGGGTCCAGGGTTTTTATCGGCCATCAGTCATGTAGGCATGCAGCACTTGTGAGACTAACTTCAGCTACTCGGTCATAGCCCTGCTCCCAGTCCAAAAAGCAAGTGCTCACTCTAAATTACATTGTCAGTGTAAATGATCTGATCAAACTGGTACTGCATGAATTATTAAAAAAACAAAACAAAACTGGTACTGCATGGCCCAAGGACTCAGACCTGTAACACTCTTATCAGGCAGAATATTCTAGAATATTCTTCTCAGAGCTCATCTCCCAGGAGCTGGCCAAGAGCCTGTCCTGAATGCAGGCCTTTCTTATGAATATGCAGGGTTTGGGCAACACGAGGCTGCTGGTTCATCTTTTCCTGCACACTTTCTTTTTTTAATCATCTCCATTCTTGCCAAAGAATGGAGATCTTTTTAAAGATCTTTTTAAAGAAATTCTTTTTTTGGATTTGTTGATTCTCTTTATTTTTTTCATTAATTTCTGCCATTTGTTATTTCTATCATTCTTATTTTGAGTACAATTTACTTTTTTTTTCTAACTTCTTGACATGGATACATTTATTTTCAATCTATCTTTTTTTTAAAGATTTTATTTATTTATTTGAGAGAGAGAATGAGAAAGAGAGAGCACGAAAGGGGGGAGGGTCAGAGGGAGAAGCAGACTCCCCGCCAAGCAGGGAGCCTGATGTGGGACTCGATCCTGAGACTCCAGGATCATGACCTGAGCTGAAGGCAGTCGCTTAACCAACTGAGCCACCCAGGTGCCCCTTCAATCTATCTTTTTTAACAAGTGCCTGTAAGGCCATCAATCTCACACTAAGCATGGCTGTAGCTGCATCCCCAAATGTTTACTATATTGTACTTTTCTTAGGCTCGAAATATTTTCTAATTTCCATTCTGATGTTTTCTTTGGTGCCTGTTATTTATAAAATGCACTCCTTAATAGCCAAATGTTTGAGGATTTTCTAATAATTAAAAAATTAATATCTAGATTAATTTCACTGTGGTCAAAGAACACACCACAGATAATATCAATCCTTTGAAATCCGTTGATATTTGCCTTATGGCCCAAAATAGGTAAATATTCCATGTTTAGTTAAGAAAGAATATGTATCTCTGCAGTGCTACCATTGTGGGTGCAATATCGTGTAATGTCATGTGGTTCTGGCCGCTCACATTATAATTTTTTAAATATTCATTTTCCAGTGATTGAGAAAGATACATTGATACCTGCAAACAGATGCTTATGTGTTTAAAATTTCTTCTTTTTAATTCTGTTGATATTTGCTTTGTGTATTCTGAGGCTATGTTTCAGGTACAAACAAATTTAAAATTATTCTATTTTCCTGATGTATTACATCATTTAATATTATGAAATATCCCTCTTTATTACTTACTTTTGCATAAAATATACTTTTCTGATATCGGCCTAGCTACAACAGCTTTCTTTTGGTTAGTGTTTGAGTCGTATGTCTTCATGCTATTTAGTTGCACCCTATCTATACTCTTACATTCAAGTTTTGTCTTGTAAGCTGCATATAATTATGTTTTGAAGTTTTATTCAGTCTAACAATCTTTGTCTTTTAACTGGGACATTTAGTCTGAATAAATTAGATGTAATTACTGACGTGTTTATATCTACCATCTCAGTTTTTTTTTGTTTTCTATTTGTTCCACAGGTTTTATGTTCCTCTTTATCTTCTTTCTTGTTTCTTTTTGGATAAATAAAACAGTTTAGACTATTCCATTTTTCACTCTATTAATTGTTGGTTATATATAATTTCATTGTTCTTTTAGTAGTTAAGCTGGATATGACAATATGGATTCTTGATTTGATAGAGACAATAAAAGTCAGCATTTTCACCAACATTGTGTTTAACACAAAGATCTTAGACAACTTTAATTGCATCTGCCATCTCGTAACTCTTGTATAATCACTAAGCATTTTTAATTCTACCTATATTTATATCCCACAAAACACTGATATTAATTTAGATTACCCCCCTATTTATATCCTTTCTGTTCTTCATGCTTTCATTCATCTTTACTTTTCTATCTGAAACCACCACCTTATCATTTCTTTTATTACAAGTCTGCTGCTGGCTAATTATTTTAGATTTTGTCTGGAAATGTCTTTATTCTGTCTTCTTTTTTGGAGAGTATTTTTGCTTGATATAGAATTCTAAGTTGACAGTCCTTCCTTTTGGAACTTTAAAAATGTCTTCCTTTGTGTTCTGACTTCCATTATTTTGTTGAAAAACTGCTGTCAGTCTTGTTTCTTTGCCAGCAATGTGTTTTTTCTCACACTCCCACCGTCCCCCTCCCAAATGGCCACCTTTACATTTCTTCTTGGTTTGAGTTTTTAGTGGTTTTGCTACTGTGCACCTAGGTATGTGTTGTTTTTATTTTTCATTTAAAGCTCATCCTGCTTGAGTTCCTAGAGTTTAAGTCATCCGTAGCATGGTGCTTTCTTCAGTTTGGGAAAATTTTTGGTCATTATCTTCTCAAATATTGATTTTATTCCATTTTTTTAATCCTGTCCACTAAAGCTCCAATTCCATGTGTGTTAGATTTTTGTATGCATTACCCATTCTCATTTCACTCCATGCTTCACTCTGAATATCTTCTGACTTGTGTTTCATTTCACTAATTCTTTTTGCAGCTTGTTTTATCTGCCATTCAACCTATACACTGAGTTCTTAACTTAAATTATTTTTCAGTAACATAATTTTCATTTGATTCTTTTTGTAGATTCTATTTTTCTGACGATATTGTTCATCACCTTGTCTACTTTAATGAACATATTGGTCACCATCATTTAAAATCTGTATCTTAATACACCAATATCTGAATTACCTATGGATTTGTTTTATTGACCGTTTTCTTTTTCTTTCGGCTTTTGCTTATTTAGTTCTATGTTCTTGTAGTCTGGTGCCATTTTATTGAGAGCCACTCATTGCATATGAAATCTACAGAGGCTCCAGATGATGTTACCTACATCAGGCAGTTAGAGGAGGGGTACTTTGGAATGAAGCACATTTGAAACTGACACTACTTTTCAGTGGTGCCCTCTGAAAGCCAGGGATGTTTGCCAAAAGCCCTTCTCTTCCTGGATAGCTCCAGACTCCAATTCTGTCTTCCTAGTACCATGAGATTGTCAAAAGCTTGCCCAGAGACCTAACCACTGGGCTGCTGCTTACAAATTGTCAAATTTCTCGACTGAAAAAGTCATGTGGGATACTGAGTGGATTTCTTGGCACTTTTTGCCCTAGGATGTTGCCCTCTTACAACCTGGTTACCCTGGAAACTCTAAATTCCAGGCTTTATCTTTCTAAACAAAAACTTTCACTCAGATTCTTCTTGTAGGCGATATTTTCTACTTAAGATATAAATTCTATGACCTCTCATTGCTTATGTATCAGCAGGTATCACGGGTTTAATTCAGCACATTTCCCTTTTCTCCAGGACCATGATTTTTTAAATTCTGGTTGCCTCACTAGCGCTCCAGCACCTTCAGATGAATTTCTCAAACATTTATCTGGTTTTTCTAATTGTTCTCTGCAGGTGGATTAGTGTGATATAAGGTAGTAGGAAGTTAGTTATAATAATAATCAGATATCATAGAAACCGGTAATCTTAGTGAAAGAATTACAAAGTCAAATTTCTACAGAGGTTAGGCAGGTAAAATAAATGGGGGAAGTGTGCCAGGTAAAAGAGCACAAATGTCAAACCCTCTCTAAATAGGGAATTGTGGTACATTATCCATCTTTGGACTTAACCAGTTGAAGCCAGAAATGTAGAGATTTATGTGCAATTGTCCGAGTTTTAAATATTGTCAATTTTAGAAAAGTTTTTTCAACCTGGGGTTGGAAATGTATCTCCAGACTATGTTCAACCATAAACTGGTATTTGTTAATCTCTCTTAATTTTTCTTTTAAAATCTTTTACTAGACCACATGTCCATTTTAAAATATTCAAAGACTATTTTCTTAAAGATTTTATTTATTTACTTGAGAGAGAGAGTGAGAGAGAGCATGAGAGCGGGCTGAGGGGCAGAGGGAGAAGCAGACTCCTCACTGAGCAGGGAGCCTGATGCGGGGTTCCATCCCAGAACCATGACCTGAGCCGAAGGCAGACGCCACCGACTGAGCCACCCAGGTGCCCGTCAAAGATTTTTAAATACTTACTATTCAGGATGCCTCGGTGGCACGGTCGGTTAAGTGTCCAACTCTTGGTTTCAGCTCAGATCGTGATCTCAGGGTGTGATCTCAGGGTCACAAGATTGAGCCCCATGTCAGGCTTTGCACTCAGTGTGAAGTCTGCTTAAGACTCTCTCTCCCTCTCCCTCCACCCATCCCCCATGTGTGCACACACGCTCTCTCTCTCTCTTTCTCTCAAATAAATAAATACTTAGTATTCATAGACATCCGTGCTAGCTTTAACAGGAGACATTCAATCACAGTTTTTGACTTGGAATTCACCAAGAAGGAATGAGTTAAATAAACCTAATTCAAGAAAAAAATAGCCAAGCAGTCAATATGCATTGCAGGTAGGAAATTCAGTGGAAATCTGGAGAAAAGGAAGGAAGATCTCTTTCAGCTGGGTGAACTGAGAGTAAAACTGAGTAACATTTTGATAGAATATGAAAATGAAGGAGCTGGGCAAAAGTACTGCCAGGAGATAGCGGATTTTGGGGAATGAGGAATAAAAGAAAGTAAAGAGGCATTTCTCTACTTCAGAAAGGTGACAAACAAATCTGGGTTTGTGCTCTGCAGTACATCAGCTAAAGCTTAATCCCTGAAAGAAAGAAAGAAAGAAAGAAAGAAAGAAAGAAAGAAAGAAAGAAAGAAAGAAAGAAAAAAAAAAAAAAACCTACCACCAATGTCTTTACCAGAGTAAGCAAGAGAACCACCAACCAAAGCACTGCTGTTGGGTCAGTTTCTCAGGCTCATAAACAAGCTCCTGTGTATGTAATTATAACTAATATATGGGAGGAATGGACAGGGATGAACAGATGTTGGAACCAAATGAGGATACAAAGAACACAATACTGGTATAAAAACCTGAGTTTATATGGTGCAGCTGCATGCTTTTTAAAAAAAATTTATTTACAAGGTGGGGCATCTGGTCTTCTATTGTCAAACCTCAATTTTTCTTGCAGCTAATTTTCTTCTGATACAAAGGGGTACCGGTGATGCCAGGGAGAGACTTAACTAAAAATCCTTTCTGAAAAGGAGACCCCAGGAATTAGTAAGAAGGGCAACCCAGAGTTCCCATCAGAGCTAAACAAGCTGAATTTCATTTGTCTACATTTCAAATCTGGCTCTTTGAATCTCCTAGAGCTCTTAAAGAAAGCCAAGGTTTATTTCGCCTGTGTTGACATGATGCCAGTCAAGCAAGTTAATGGATTTTCCCCCCACTGCGGTGCCCACTGAAGTGGTGTGCTACATAGAGCTAGGCGGGAAGTCACAATATGGAAGAAAATATATGCCATTAGCAAGAGTGAGACCTGACCTAGATATACCCTCAACTAATTCTAAATGGGCCCCTTGGAACTTCCTCGATCAGTGTTCAAACCACCGTTGGGGATCCAGGTGCTATAGAACATGACGTCGTAGGATCACAGAGCTTCTACGTCCCCATGGCCGCTTTGTGGAGGCAGTCACTGAGGGTCCCACACTTCCCAGTCTCCAGTGTTAATTTTGTTTTTATGTTACCGAGGTTTTAAAACTTCTTCAGTTGGGGAAGCCTATGAAACTTCTCTGATCTTAAGCCTCAGATGTTCTGGCGGTCAGCTTGAGTGGCAGTATAGAATTTGGGGTAAAGCATAAGGCTCTACTCCTTTGTAGCTTCAGTTCAGATTTTCCACCAAGCTATGTTGAGTAGGAGAATTGTTTAACCTCCCTAAGCATAGTTTTCCCCTCAACACCAGGGACTAATACTAACTAATTGAAACAGTGTATGGGAAGCACTTGGTACAGTGCCTGGCACATCATAAATATTTATAAAATCATATCTATTATGTTTAATCCCATCTCCTTCTATGCATCAACTATGATAAAGTTGCTGCTGTAAGCTGGCTGGCACAGTTTATTTATTAAGTTCACTGACTTATGGATAAAATTTTTTGCTTAGCAAATCCCCACCCCTGCCTCCGAAGTCAAAGTGTTGCCCTCTCTGAGAAACTCTCCTTGACTTCCCCCACCCTCCTGAGTCCATCACTTCCTCCTGGTAACCATGACAGAGAACGCACGTGATGCATAAGTACTCCTTCATCCCAACACTCTGCAAGGGGAGCTTACCGCCATCCTGTAACTATTAACGTATATGCACATCTTCTCTCCTTGACACTCAGCTCACACGTCCATCCGTCCCTTGCTTTTGAATATTCTGCTGGAGGAGCTGCTGCCAGGGCAAAGTCAAGGTCTAGAAATGCTGTGACATAGGCAAGGATGGGAACAGCGAGCCCTGACTCAGGTGGAAAGGCCACTTGTTATTCCAGACGTTAACACTCTGGGCAGAGTTTTAGCTTCTCTTAGCCCACTCACATTTGTCCTCCTAGCTATTTCTCCCACATTACCTTCAAAATCCAGGACACAGACTGGGGCAAGCTGGATCCCCATTTCCTTTCCCCCACCCCACTGCTGCATTGCATCTGGGGACCTCTGCAGCTGCCCCCAGCATCAAGGAGCCGGGCCTCCTGACTGGGAATATTATTTCTCCTTAAAAAAAATAATTTTTCAAATCAATTAGAGGCTTCTGTGACCTACAGCAATTTAGGAAATTAGCGAATGCTCCTCATTCCTCCCACAGACTATATTTTATTATTGGATTAATGTGCAAAAACCCCCTATTTTGTAGCACCAAATATTTACTTTGGAGAAGTTCTCTGGTTTTATCATGGATTTGCCTTGTACTGTCAACAAATTAATGCACGTTTGCATAATGAACTATGGAAGTAAAGAAAACATACACAGGGCAAGGCTAGCTTGGAAGCAAATTTTTTGGTTTTAGGGAGGGGATCGGTGGAGAGTTGACCTCCGGTTCCCCACTGACTATATTTTGTGACCCTATCTCATTAGTCATGCAGAAATTTTCATTTTTATTTTAAACATATGGTCTGCTCTAAAAGTATGGGCCAGATGTCTACACCCAGAGTTTAATTTTAGGGCTTACTTCTCTATCATAAAGAACAATTACAACTCCTCCACTAAACCAAGTAAAACACAGTCAAATGACATCAGTGGTGGGGCCATGAAGTGTCCGGACAATGGTCAGGAGGCTCCCGTGTTTTTATCAGGAGCTATATAAACAATGCAATAAATTGTGCACTAAAGAAGAAATATTTAGAGGACTAAAGTACTATCTTCACTTGGTTCTCTTTTTTGATATATCCAGGAGTGTTTGGGCAAGAGAAAAAGCAATCTTCTCTATTAGCTGGATACTCAACACTTTCGTACCTGCTGTTACCCCAGCTGTTTCTACCCTTGCAATGGGAGTCAATATAAAAACTATCCATTTGTCCACTCAACCTGGTGGCAGATACACGTGATGCAGTGGCTGACAGAGAGGTGTTCTGTGTATCATATCCTTGGGATTTCTGTGGCATGCAGAGCAAAATTTTTGAGAAGTCTGTTGAACATCTCTGCCACCACATCCTACTCCAAGCTCAGGTTTTATTCGGGCAGTGCAGTCGTCCTGGTTCTGAGCTCAGCACCTACCCACACTCCGGCCCTCCATTTTCTACACCGATTTCAGAGCTCTTGTTTTGAAATGCCAATCTAGTTTTCCTACTCTTCAGATTAAAACAGTAATCCTTAACCGGGCCTACCGTCTCGCACGCCAACCATGCTGCTCTCTCTTTGTCCACCCAGCAAGTCCTCTTCCAGACTCCAGAATGCCACCTTTTTCTTCCCGCTACCGAGCTTTTGCCCATGCTGCGTCCTTGGTCTTCAATGCCCTTCCTATCTACACCACTGGACCTCATTAATGATTACTCCTCATCAGACCCGGGCAAAGTGCCCTTCATAGCCCCTTACTGCAGTTGGAATATTACATTCGTGTTGTCATTATTTCCACAGTGTGTGCCTTTTCTAACACGGTAAGGGCTCTGTAAGAAAAGGACTTCGTATTTTCTCTTCCCTTTTTATCACTGCATCAACAGTGCAGAACATATGCCTGCCACATAGTAAGTGCTTAATACATATGCTTTGGAATGACTATCTGATCCCTCAAATGTGAAGCTGTGAAATCAAAGCAGATTGCCTTAACTCAAAAAACAGCTTGTATATGGAAGAAAAACAAAGAACCATGGTTTTTTTTTTTTATATTAGTATTTTCCCGAGGTGATTCTACCAAAGGGTAATGGATTCTGGTCAGGGCACAGCCCGTTGCCCTGGACAGATCTGAGTTGGAGGCTTGATACAGAAAATGAGCAGATAGGCCCTGTTCTCTAGTACCCTCCAGGGTGACAATCATACTTGCAAGGGTTTAGGACTTGTGGCAGCAGACCTCATTAAAAGCTACACCTATTGCCTACACCTGGAAGAAGCTTGGCTGAGTGTAGCAGGAACTCCCTGGGAGGCACACAGCACTCACATTGCCCATTGAGAGTGTCATTAGGACTTTCCACAAACATTCTAGTTCTCTCCTCCTGGGCATATGAAATTAGATGTGACCACATAACTTCCTTTGGCTAATAAAATGTAACCCGATGAGATGCTTGCCATGTCCAGAGGAAGCTTAAAGGGCCAGAGCATGATTCTTACTTTGCCTGTCATGGAAATATATACCCAGTGGAGCCTCTGACAGCCTAAGTCCCTGAGTCACCATGATGAACGGAGTCCTCCTGATGACCTGTGGTGGACCTGTACTGAAAAGAAGAAAAAAAAAAAAAAGGCTTCGTTGTGTTAGGCCACTGAGATTCGGGGACTTACAATATGTAAGTGACACTCCCCATCAGTCCTGCTAACATTACTGCTCAGACTGGAAGGCCGTGTTGAGGGAGGAAGGGGAAGGATGAGAATGTGAGAATGAGCCTAATTATAGGCGCATGAAAATCAGACGGAAGAAGACATGCAGAATGGATTTGGGAAGTAGTTCTCACTCATAACAGAATAAGATGGGTTAGCTCTAGGATTTAGCCTCACTGTTGAGCCTGTAAAGTAGCACCAGGGCACTCTGACCAGAGGTTTATTGATGGCTAGAAAATGAAAGACAGAAGAACCACCACACACACACACACACACACACACACACACACACACACACACACACATCACAGTTTGCTTCTATCCTTCTACTTCCTTTACATTGGCCACAGAAATCATACAAATACCTACCCCAATCCTTGTCCCCACAAAGTGAGAATCCAAAAATACTTCTCTAACCTCAAACCCTTAATGCCTTTCCTCCCCGTTTCTGCCATCTCATTCCACATCCTTAGTTAGGAAATACACAGATTTTGAAAGAAATAAGCTAATTTATTAAGAGTTATGGTGTTTAAACAAGTCTCTTATTTATAACTTTCTACATTTTCCAAATTTTCTGATTAACACTTTCGTAATCCCAAACCAAAAACAAACATCACCCATTAAAAAAAAAAAAATAGGCAAGCAGACTTGTCAGTATTCAGTTGCCAAGGCCAACCTTAAGATATAAAACCAACTACAGCAACAAGGAATAACAAACCACACCATGGGGAGGAAGAGCCAAATTCTTGTTCATAATACTCCCACTTGGCTATAAGATCATGTCACCAACAGGAAACCAGAGGACAAGTTTATAATATTTTTTAACAGTGTTGAGCTACCATCAACATTCTGTTAATTTCCCTTCACTTTGCCCAGCATGTTCATTTAATGGAGGGTGTTTCCATTGGGGAAGATTAAAGGCTGAGAAAATACTAGACCAGTCAACCTCATCTATAGAACAAATTATTTTTACCTATTTCTTCAGGTGACATGGCTTGGCATTAGACTGATATAATAATAGTTGCCCAGAGGATCTTTCATATTCTGTGAACTCTACAGGACACACTAGATCCAGCTGTATATTTGGAAGAACACCATCCCTTAGTTGGAAACCAAGGCAGTCAGCATCTCAGTCTGAGGACACTGATAAGAAATGATTCATATTAGTAGAGTGCTTTTTATGATCTGTTGCTTTTTTTCCCCTTAAGTGCCTTCCCATCCATCGTCTCACTTGCTCCTTGCACCAGCACCCTCTCCTAAGGAAGGCAGTCTCCTGATTTCAGGTGAGGAGCCTGAGGCCTAGAGGGATCAAACGGCTCATCTAAATGAGAATTAACAAGTCAATAACAAAGGAGGCTCAAGAAGTCAGGTGGCTGACCCCAGTAATTTTACAATAATCGGGGCTAGTCCTATTGCCCCCTACTACATGCCAGACACTTGACCTCTGTTGACTCCTTCAGTGCCCATGAAAATCACACAAGAGAAATTTTATTATCCTCCATGTAAACATAGGTAAACTGAGGCTGAGGCTCAGGGACTTGAATTGGAAATGCAGCCACAGCCACTGAGCAAATGAAACTCAAACGCAGATCTGTCTACTTGCAAAGTCCATACTCTTTACACATGCCGGCTCCCACAGGAGAGCGTTCTCATTGATTTTGGAAGCCGACATTGTGAAGATGAGCAATAGATATTTCCACACAGTCCATATCAGTCCTGCAAATTAAACCGCAAGGACCAAAGAAGAAATGCCATCTATAAAGGTGACACAGGAAAAAAAAAAGACATAGAACTTCTACTTATCCAGCATTATTATGCCTTGGTTTATTTAATTTGTTTATTTCAAGGTCACCTCCAGGTTTTGTGAAGTAGAAAGGACTAGAGGAGAGGAAATGTGGGTCAATTTGGAAGACAAAAAATAAATGGATGGGGGAGAGCTGATGTGGTGTTTGTTGGTTTGTTTGTGCCCTGCAGGTTTGGGATAGAGAGAGAAAGCTTGTGTGAAAACTTGGAAACTTGGAGATTATATTCCTGTGGGGAAGGGGAGAGGAGAGAGTCCAAGCGAGGGAAAAGGACTACCCAACTGAAGCCTGGTGCTTGGCAAAATTTGATAACCCTGTGAGATGGGGTGGGGGAAGCTGGTTGTGATGGAGACTTCTGGAAGTCCATCCAATGTGTCTTCTCCTCCCTTTCTGGGCACAGAATTGCAGTAAGGCTTCCACTGATCTGCTGGACCACATTTTCCAGACCCCCTCACAGTTGGCCGGCCAGGGGACAAAGTTCTCACCTGTGGAATGTGCCCAGAAGTCATGTGCCTGGTTATTGAAACACTGGGTATCCTTCCTCTACACTTTGTTCTTCCCACTGGCCGGAACCTGAATATCATGACAACCCAGCTTTAACCCTGAGATGATGACAGTGCAGTGGGTATAAAGGAACAATGATTTGGCAGGAAGCTGGATCCGTGGAGCAGGGCTCGCCTGCCTCAGCAGACCACTCACATAGGGCCAGGTACAGGAGAGGGAAATCAACTCCTTTGTCCTTTATGTCTCTTGTATTGTGAGGTCTCTTTGTTACAGCAGCAAAACCTTACCCTAATCAGCACAGCAAACTGATGCAGGGCACTCAAAGCTTTGCTCATCTTAAGCATCCATGTTACTCCCCAGAAATGGACCAAAAAATCATAAAACATACTCTAAACCACGGACTTGGTTCAAAGAGAAAATTACTCTCATGAATCAAATCGCATAAACCTAAAATCATTTCTTGATCAAAAATTCTATCTTACTTTTGACCCAACAAATATGCAATAGGTAAGTCCATTAAGTTTAAAAAGTTGCTTTGTTCTCACCGTCTCCTCTGACCACTGTTGTCATGCTACATTGATTTAAAGAGCCATTATGTAACACCGAAGGCAGGCTGACTTGAGAGTTTCATTGGCTGGCATTTTTTTGGTGTGTGAAAATATCAATCTGAACCACAAATTGAACCTAAGTTTTACTTATCTTAATGCTACTCTGTAATAAATCCATTTTGTCAATTCCTTGGAAAAATATTTATTAAAAGTAAAAGCATAAAATCAATTTCTTAAAAATATATGAAGACATATAGTCATAAAATGCCTGGAAGTCAAAATTACGTATCTATTTTCATATCTGTATCCATATCTCCATGTTCCATCACAGGCATGTTCCCACCCCCCCACCCCCTCTCTCCCCTGAGCTTTTCACCATCTCTTTAAGGTTCTGAGAGGAGGGCTACAGGCGTGTTTAAAGTCCTGGGGACACAAAATGATTGCAACAGTAAGCATTTAAAATTCACATTGGCAAGGTGAACATCTGGAATGCATTCAAAAGAGAGAGAAATTATGAAATGAGAACGTTATTAATAGCTAACATACTGGAAGACATGAATCAATGGTCAATCTGTTTCCTAGATTCTTTCGGGGGCAAAAAAAATATCTGAAAGGAAAATGCCCAAGACTGCCGAATATACTACTACCCTGGAAGGAAATATGATTTACAACATCACCTTTCAGAGGTAAACTTTTTCATTTATTTAAAATGCTGATAATGTCTGCACTCTCTTCTTTCCTCCTACTTTACATGTTGCTGAGGGAAGATCTTTGTAGTTAACAAGGAGTTTTTTCTTCACTAGCAAAGTGGGATTTTCACACTTGTGCTTTGCAGTAGCAAGTCTCAGCCCTGCAGTTTATTTTTGTAATAATTAATAAAATATCACACTTTCTGGCTTTCTTGCCCCTGCCCAGGGACTGGTTTGCTGCCACCTTTCAGGGTGCTGTTTTGGGAAGCAAAGTGATTACATGAGGATCCAGCTTGGGGAAGAAAGAATAAGAAAGTCCTTGTGTTCCTACTGAGTGCTTTCTCAGTGACAGCTTCATCAGAGGGTGACTCCAATGGATCCCCAGATGTGTAGTGTGGTGGAGACGAAGACTGGTATTTATGGGGCCTGGTGTCGATATACCCAAACAAACTATTTTATTAAGAGAATAACAGTTCTCTGTTACTCTTATTTTAGGTGTAAGGAAAGGAACTCCACGGCAATGCACCTGGCAAATGTGTCTCCAACCAAACAGAAAAAGCAAAGGAATCACTTTGGGGAGTAGAAGAGTCATTCATATGTTTAACAAATATTTAGTGCCAACTAGACACCAGGCACTATTCTTGGCACTGGTGATATGGCAGCGAAACAGAGAGACAAGCCCTAAAAAAAAATGAAATAGGCAAAAAAGGCAGAATTTGGGGAAAGAGACCTTTAATCATCCAGGTAGGAGTCACCATGAGGACCCGATCACATTGTTAACACCAAAGGAAATCTAAGAGCAATGTTCAGAACTTTTCACATCCTATCTAGCAGGCAGCCTAACCCACCTGCCACTAATTCTGCATCAATGCCATCACCATCATCATCACCACCATCACCACCATCACCATAACTACAATCACCATCACCATCGCCATCAACATCATTACTATCACCATCACCACCACCATTATCATTCCCATCACCACCACCACCATCACCATCATCATCATCATTGCCACCACCACTGTCACCACCACCACCACCATTACCATCATCATCGCCATTGCCACCTCCACCATCACCACAACCATCATCACCACTACCATCACCATTGCCATCAACATCATCATCGCCATCACCATCACCACCACCATCACCCTCATCATCGCCACCATCATCATCGTCATTGCCACCTCCACCATCATCATCATCATCACCATCATCACCATCATCACCATCACCACCACTGTCAGTATCGCCACCACCATAATTATCTTCAGCAATAAACATGATAGTGAGATTTTCTGAATGCTTACCACATGCCAGACATTATACTCAGTGCTGTATGTGCTTTACTCCTTTACTCTTCTTGACAATCCCATGAGTTCGGTGGTATTACCAGCCTTATTTTACCAGTGAGGAAACTGAGGCAGAGATGTGTTAACAATAACTTTGCCCAAAGCCACACAACTTATAAGTGAGAGGCCCAAGATGAGAACACAGGCAATCAGGCTTCTGAGCCTATTGTCATAACCACTATTTCTCTTGTTCTACCTCTCCAGTGCCCTCAGCTCTTCAACCCCCAATGAATCATGCATTTTTATGTCCCTGCATGTGTTCTCTTTTGCCAAGCCCTAGAAAATTTTTCCTATGTAAACAATAGAGAAAGTGTCCCACTAGAACCAAGATCAAAGAAAGTATCTGGGACCAAGGACCCACACAGGTCCTCCGGTTATCCTACCTTCTGAGACAACACAAACCTCAGAAGGAAATCCACGCATTATACAGTACGTAGACTAGTGAATGAACAAAACACGAGTCTGAAGGTGACGTTAAACATGAGAGAAGGCTCTGCCCCAAACTTGAAATAAGAATATGAAACACGTACTTTTTATTTGATTAATTAAAGAAAGACTTTGTTCAGTCTTTGCTGCTTGGGAACCCATAGTACAGGTCTTCAAGTAGCTTTTAATTTTATTTATTTATTTATTTATTTATTTATTTATTTATTTTTAAGGATTTTATTTATTTATTTGACAGAGAGAGACACAGCGAGAGAGGGAACACAAGCAGGGGGAGTGGAAGAGGGAGAAGCAGGCTTCCCGCAGAGCAGGGAGGCCGATGAGGGGCTCGATCCCAGGACCCCGGGACCATGACCTGAGCTGAAGGCAGACGCTTAACGACTGAGCCACCCAGGCGCCCCGAGTAGCTTTTAATTTTAAAGAGAGAAGACATACTCCAGTAAAAAGAGGACCTCTGCCATCTGGCATTTAATATGCCCCTCCTTAATGTTTTCACAATCATCTGAAATTCAAACACCTTGGAAGGTAGGAAGGACAGCAGTTATTATTATCACTTGACACACGGGTGGGGAAACTGAGGAACAAGAGAATGTGAATCACCAAAGACATGTTCGAAGTTAGGTTCCTGACTTCTATTTCTTCGGCATCCTTGCTCAGTAATGAAATCTCCCAAGGAGATGGGCCCCTTTATCAGCCATATGTCATAGGCACTCAGCACCTCGGCTTCAGGTCATGCTGGAGCAAATGTGCCCACAAACAGCCCTTCTTTTGCACCATAGTCCGTATGGCTCTAACGCCCAGAAGAAAGCAAATCTCAGCAAAAGTGACCTGCCACATGCTGCCACACTGAGGAGCTGCCTGAAGACACTTGCATGAGTTTGGGCAGCTCAGCAGCTAGACTTTCATCATTTGTTCACATTAATGTACTTGGCAATCACACAGAAGAGCTTTTAAATCTAATGGCTCAGACAATAACAAAGCAGAATTACATGGGCATTTTCAAAATGATAGGGCTATGACCCTTTTAGGTATGTCAGGCGGTCTTAGCCCGGGAACATGCTGGAGTTGCATTACAGACCTCAAGGCTGGCCCCCTTGCCAAAGTTCCACATGAGGCCTTCATCAGTGGAGAAGATGTGGAACGTGGGGTTTCTGCAAAGGATCATGTAAATGCACACCCGTGTGTGCGTGTGCATGCGTGTGCGCACACACAAATTTCTCTGGCCAAAATTGAGATGGGGCCACTTGGAACAGAGGTATTCAGGTTTAATACTGACTCCACTTCAGGCTGTGGATCACAGTAGAGGGGGCTTCTAGGGGGCTTGGTTTGTGTTCTCTTTTCTTCTCAAAGGTTCTAAAACCTCTCTCACCCTCCATGGGTAGTGATCAAGAAGTTTTATTTAGATTTTAGATTTTCTTATTTAGTATTTAGACTTCAGGCAGCTAAGTTTGTGAAGTAAATCTAGACTTTCTTTCATCAAGTGTGAATGTCGGAAAATTGTTTTTTTTTTAAGAGAAGTATAGAACGTCTATCACAAGAAGAATTAGTGAAACACTTTCAGGGTTCTCCATAATTTTTGAGGCATTTTTTTAAAAGTACCCCCATACTCCATTTCCAGGTGATACCATCATTGGTCCTCTTATCAGTGTCAATAATTCCATTTGGCAGGCAGCAGCTAATTCTTTTCATGTGCTAATGATTAATCAGACAAGCCTATTTACTAATGTATCAGAATGCATTAGAAACATAAGGTAATGGTGGACAGAACATCAATTCAGATATAAATGAACTACATTTACATTGGATACCTATTGACTTATGTCACCGAATGAAGTAGAAAATGCAATTTGCTTGTAAACCATTAAAATGAATGAAAATAGAATTTCAAACTCCATCTTCAAACATAACTTTATTGACTTGGCTGTGAGCCTTAAGGGAGTGTCTAAGTAAGTTTAAAATATATAAGTAACCCAATAATTCATTTTGCCATAAAAGAGTTAGTGTCTCAACAACTAAACGCCACGGAATTTACTTAAGTTGGCACTAGCACAAGATAGAGGTCAGACAGAGCATAGTGCGAGGGCATTAGGGTTCTCAGGTAGGGGCATCTGATTTAACTCTCCTCTGATCTGCTTTTGTCCCCAAATTCTACATCTGCACATGTCCCCAAGGGCATTGGCCCATATCCTAGTAAGCGAAAATTCAAGATTAAACCCCTTTTGAGAGAGAGAGAGCTAGAGCGAGAGTGAGAGCATGAAGGAGGAAGGAAGGGAGGGAGGGAAGGACGGAGAGAAAGGTGGGCTGATGGGGAGTTAGGTGAGATAAAGTGATGTGCGTACCCATAAGGTAGACTACAACACTGAGAACCAAGCTTCAGGTGCCTACATTGGCTGACAGGGGATATCATAAGATACTCAGAGAAAGACAAGAAGCAGCTTTATGATTGCTAGAAAGTAGGTGGATCTGAACTACTTCGTATGAAAAACAGCTCCACCTTGGAGATGATTTTTTTCCTTTTTTACCTAGATGGTGAGCATGAAATAGACGGGACTTCTGGACTCAGAGCTTCTCAAGTGTACAGGTACAGGAGAGGCATGAGAAAACTGGAGCTGCTCAAAGAAATCTAATTAAATGCTCAGCTATTGTTTGTATCTATGGCAGCTCAGATCCAGCCAAATGACCAATTACTGCCTTTGAATTGGAGGCTTAGGCAATTGTTGCTGTTACGGAGAACAAGGCTTGCGGGGGCCGGGGGGGGGGTATGGCTCAAAGATGTGGGAGAGTATTTTAAGGGAAACCCTAACCCACCTGACTCTCCTTTCTTTTGGAGCTCTCCTTCTCAGACTAAACTGTGAGGTGTTAATGAAATGTGCTGTGCACCTAGAACAGCGTTCTCCAAAAGCATATTCCCAAAAAAGCCAGTCGGGAGCGAGAGGTTTGCTGATAAAGAATTTCAGGATCAAATAGACTTCGGAAACTCACATTAGTTTCTCTCCCCAGGCACTTGGAGATTCTCAGGACATCTTACCCTATTTAAAGCTCTAAAAAGTCCTGCAGTGAAGTAGACTTTTAAAATTTCAGCCCTTCTCAAGCTTAATTATAAGGGTTTTCATAACAGGGATTTAGTGTTCCAGAGAGCACAGGTTGGGAAATATTAACAATGAAAAATATAACAACACTGAGAAAGTTAAATAAAATATGTTAAGCTAAGTAAATCTATTTCTTTCCTGAACAAAAATGGAAAGCATGTCTCACTGCTATTATTTTTCAGGAAAGGACACCGCTACAGGATATCACTGCTCCCCTTCAGCGTCAGCAAAGGAAGCTCTACACACATCTGAAGCCAACACTCCCTTTTCTGGTGCTTGGGTCCTGTCTCCTTACAAGCACCAGATACACTTTGCATTGAGAGGCACGTGCCAGAACGAGCCCAGGACTAGGTGCCCCCACCAAGAAAAAACAACCTTCAACACCTATGAACCCCCTCCACAGGACCTTAGGCAGGCTTTACTGCAGTTACCAAGGAAAGGATTCGTAACAGCTTTGTTTGTGTCCAAAGAAGAATATAAGAGCCCCTCCAGTTTATTCCCAACATTGAATCCATCGAGAAATTGTCCCAAAGATAAACTGGAGCTAGGCTGACTTTTGTTAATAACGTAACGATTTTGAAAGTGCAGCTTTAATCAAGGGGAAAATTTTCCAGAATTTGACAATCTTGTCCATTCCCTCTGGTATGGACTCCATCTTTTTTTTTCAAAACTGTCTAATGCTGTTTCTTAGGTGGTGTTCAATAGAAACCAGTCTATAATGCAATGCACTCTCTTTATGTGATGTTTAGATATGAGATTGATCTCAGTGGACACCCTGGAGTTCTGAAAGTAGGATTATTGGATTTTGTGGCTTTCTCAGATGTCGAAGATCTTTAAACAGTGTCTTGCAAAGTTGCTACATCCCGCCTGTCTGTGAAACACTTATGAACTCATCAAAGAAGGTAGACTCCATGTTAATTAGACATGGTGGGTGAAGGGGGACTGGAAGCCGACTTCCTCCCACCCTTGAGTTAAGTGCTAGGACCACGTGTACGTTCATACCTTGAAAAGAAAAATAAGTTCATCCGTCTCCAGATCAATAGGGCCTTAACAGGAAGATTGCTGACACAGGATGGAATTCAGAGTTCAGAATAGCAGCGGGGGACAAAAGACACAGTGGTAAAAGCAGAAATTTGGCAGCCATGTTATCTCCAGATTCTTCGAGAAGATTTTTAATGGCTTTGGATTTCAGCTGAATCAGATTTGGAGCAGCAAAATGACAGACTGGCCTCACGGATTCTGGCTCACATTTAAGAAAAGCAAGGTAATTAGGACACCATAAATTTCCTGTGACTTTAGAAGTGCTACAGGTAGCTATTGTGGAAAGGACACTGTTGTGGCCCACACTCACCCCTGCCTTTGTCACCACTCTGAAGCCCCGGTGTCAGGCATCAGGATTGCCTGCAAGCAAACTGGATACTGCTCCAGAGGAAAAGAGTAGGGATTCTTAGAACACAATCACCTGGAAACTGATGCTCCACAAGCCAAGCCAAGGATCTTACTACTGTTATCAAATACTGGCTCTACTTTTCAGATTTGCAGCCCATGGATACTATAGCAACCAATCCATAAATGCATGCATGAAAAAGAAGTGATAGATTTTCTCACTTCAACTTTTTCCTCCCATAATTTCTCCTAAACTATCAGCACTTGTATTCCCGTGTCTGTATTCAAATATAGTATAAAATCGTATCAGATCTGGTGCAAGATTGCATGGCCTCATTTCCCAGGTATATACATAGAACATATGTTTATTGGCCACCACCTTGGCTTTGGGGAAAGAAGAGATCTCTGAGATGGCTCAACCGGTCCCACTCAAATACTGAGGCTGAGGGTTTCTGTCCTAACGCCACTCCACAACAGTGAGATACTACTACAGACCTATTAGAACGACCCAAATCCAGAAAGCTGACAACACCAAATGCTGTCAAGGATTTGAAACAACAGGAACTCTCATTCATAGCCAGTTGGAGTGTAAAATGGTACAGCCACTTTGGAGGACAGTTTCGGGAGATTTCTTACAAAACTAAATTTAGTCTTGCTATATGATCCAGCAATCTTGCCTCTTGGCATTTACCCAAAGCCGTTGAGAACTGCTGTCCATAAAATAACCTGTACATGACAGTTAGAGCAGCTAGATTCATGATCGCCAAAACTTGGAAGCAACCAAGATATCCTTCAGTAGCTGAATGGATAAATAAGTTGTGGTACATCCATACAATGAGATATTTTTCAGCACTAAAAAGGAATGAGTTATCAAGCCATGAAAAGACAGGGAGGAACCTTAAATATATATTGCTAAGTGAAAGAAACCAATCTGGAAGGGCTAGGTATGATGAGATTTCAACTATTTGACATTCTGGAAAAGACAAAACTATGGAGACTGTAAAAGATCAGTTGTCAGGGGCTGGGGACACGGATAGATGAAAAGGTAGAGCACAGAGGATTTTTATGGCAGTGAAAATAGTCTTTATGAGACTAAAATGATGGATACATGGCATTATACATTTGTCCAAACCCATAGAATGCCCAACACCAAGAGTGAACTCTACTGTAAACTCTGGAGTCTGGGTGATAATGATGTGTCACTGTAGGTTCATTAAATTGTAACAAATGTCTCACCAGGGCAATGTTGATGAGAAAACAATGCATGTGTTGGGGGGGGTGGGGCATATATAGGAAATCTCTGCATCTTTTTCTCAACTTTGCCGTGAACCTAAGACCATTCTTAAAAAATGAACTCTTAAAAAAAAAACCTCAAAACAAAAACCAAAACCCACGCCAGCACCTTGTGGATGTCCAGGGTGCCTCCGATGTATGCAAGTGTCCCATGATATGGAAACGGGTGTTGGTCACATGGGATAGGTCAGATGGGGTCTGAGTTCAGTCTTGGGGCCAGTCACCCCACAGCTTCCTTATTGGGTCCCAGGGGCTCATCCAATGGGAAGGGCAGCCACTATAGATCCCCAGGGCAGGCTCTGTGTCACACTCAGCTGAGTGGTAGCTGGGCTCCTGCAGATAAAGAAGAGACCC
Source organism: Zalophus californianus (assembly GCF_009762305.2). Lineage (NCBI taxonomy): Eukaryota > Metazoa > Chordata > Mammalia > Carnivora > Otariidae > Zalophus > Zalophus californianus. The sequence goes on along the minus strand of NC_045611.1, from coordinate 31,644,188 downwards.
CCATTCATCTCCCAAGAGCAAACCACAAATAAGACCTCTTTGGAGGATGCTTTGGCAGAGGCTGAGGAGCCTCTGGATGCTGGCTCTGCTCTACCCCACATGCTCCCTTCATTCAGAGCCTATGCCACAAACCCACAAGCTCTTTCCCTCTTTATTTCCCTGCCTTCCTCTCCCTTCCCAAAGTCTAGGGCTCTTTTTTTTTGGTTCCTTGCCTATTACACTTTCCCCAGATCTATGCTCAAATGATGCTTGTGGGTCTTGCCCTCACCCTCCAGTCCAGGCTTTGGGAATGCAAAAGCCAAGACAGGAGTCCTCCTTTTTCTCTCTCCATGAGTTTGGGCCATCCTTTTCTTGAGCAGCAACCACAGAAATGCCTTAGATGACCGGATAGAAGGGCCAAAGGGGAGAAGGAAATGCCCCATGTGTCCTCAAACACATAATGCTTTCAACTTCTAAAATGTCATGATGTTCCACAAAATGCTCCATGACATCTAGAGACTATGGCTACTGAACATGCTTCAAATGACAGAAATGGTCTCAAGACAGTGTTCTTTTTTTTATTATTATTAATGATTCCATTCATCCATTTGACACAGAGAGAGAGAGAGAGAGTGCACACAAATAGGCAGAGCAGCAGGCAGAGGGAGAAGCAGGCTCCCCGCCGAGCAGGGAGCCCGATGCAGGGCTCGATCCCAGGACCCCAGAATTATGACCTGAGCCGAAGGCAGACACTTAACCAACTGAGCCACCCAGGAGCCCCCATGACAGTGTTCTTTTAGTTGACTGTGGAAAATTTAGTTGAGTCACTGAGGTTGGGGTGAATGCGATAATCCTGGGGGCCCCTGGAAGATGCAGGGCAAAGGGATGAGGAGCTATATAACAAGGGGCTCTGCACCACCGCCCCCAATACACAGATAGACACACTGACACAGACACATGTGTGCTCCATCTCAAAATATGATTGTCTGTACATGACTGTACATATACCACAACCGTTTGTTTCTAAGCAAGGAAATAAACCAAAGCCTCTATGTCACAGTGCCAAACACCACAGCAGATTTAAGATGAAAACTCCTGGAGTCAAGACTTGTTTATCCCTTAAGAACTGTGTGACCTCAGGAAAATCCTCTTTTATTTCTGAACCTCAGTCTTCTCATCTGTTAAATGGGGATAATAATCTCTCTTTACTGCTAGTCTCAAGGATTGGGAATTTTCCATGAGATCATGAGCACATAGGTGTTTTATAAACTGTAACATAGTACCCCCTTCCCAAGGCTCTGTGTTGGGAGGAACTATTAAAAGAAACTACCAACTCTGGGGAAAGAGAGAGGGGGTGAGAGGAAGAGCACACCCAAGGGTGTGTGTTTAGAAAGCATTCGCTGTAGCTCAATCCGCCCCCCCTTATCTCCAGATGGGGCCTCATCTCCAGCCATGCTTCACACTGACAGGAATCTAGCTCTGAGTGAAGGAGGAAGGAAAGGCTGGTGCTTCCAGCAAAGCCACTCCACCCAGAGGCTACTTCCTAGAAGGAAGTATAAAAGTAAGTTTAAATCTGCTCTCTGGATGTTATTTGGCGCTGTCTTATTCCTAGTGGGTAGCATTTAGGCTGAGCTACCTAGGTATTTAGTAAAAGCCTCAATTTTCTGTGCATGCCATCGACTAGTGATGTGATTCGCAGACAGCCAGCATCAGAAGCGCCAAGAACGTTGTTAAAATGTAGAGTTCTAGGCTCTACCCCAGGTTGTGGAATCAGACCGTGGTCCAGAAATCAGCATCTTAAGTGATTATGTCCACTAAAATGGGGAGACATGGCATTTGAGGCTGGGGATAATAATAATGATGATAATCCCAGTCATAAGAGTTCAAACGAATTAAAGTCCCCTTTACATGTCTGACACTATTGGGAGTGCCTTGCATGCATTCATGCATTCATGCCCACAATCATGTTATGAAGCAAATACTATGATTATCTCCAACTGATGGGTGACAAAACAGAGCTCATAGATGTGAGTGACTTCCCAAAGGTCACACAGGGAAGAGGTACCAAGGCTGAGGCTTCTACCCAGGTCCTAGGCTCTCCATGCATATTCACGCAGTCACTCACACCTACAGGCAATGTACAACAGCAAGGACAAGAATGTATGGCGTCCCCATCCACGTGCAGATTATACCCCATCCCCCGGCGATGTTGGGGCAAAATCAGCAGCTTCCAGGGTGAAGATCCCTCTCAGTGCCCACAATCCCCAGAGCTAGCCAACCCCTCTCTCTTATTCCCATTATGTTTTGCTGCTTGAGATGCATTTGTGATGTTTAATTTATATCCCCTGATCATAAAGTGATTGCATCACTAAAAAGGCTGTGAGGTTGATTTATACGATAGTTGCCTGTGTCTGTTAATTAGAGAAATATCATGTGGCTTCCTACAGAAGAAAAACAATAAATTATATAGGAGGAGGGAGGGGCAGTTGTCCCCCAAACCTATGCAGGTTACTCCCCTTGAATCGTATTTATGACCCGAACCAATTTTCCATTCATACCAACAACCTTTGGAAAAGAACTGTAACTTGGGTTGAGAAGGAAGAAATAGTAGAAAAAGGTGGGCAAATAAATGTAGAGGTAGACTCCGTACATATACGGTACAGAGAAATAGGTCAGCTCACTTGGAGTCTTCTTCCTCAGACCCCCTCCTCACCCTCCCCCAGCATGAACATCACTGTCTCTGGGGCGGGACGCTCTCCAGCAAAACCAACGAATAACCTGCAAGAGAAAGGGATCGCTTTGTAGGATCAGTGGTACAATATCTTCTACGTAGTGGACTGCGTGCCTGGACGGAGACTGCCTTTTTCTACAACGACTGTTATTGATCTTGCTTATGCCTGAAGGGGAGTACAAAGAAAGATTTTTTTTTTTCATTCATTCAGTCGTTCACTCATTCAACAAACATTAACAGGTACCTGCTACATTGCAGGCCTTGCGTTAAAGTTGGGCATACATCGGCCCGCAGAAATGGTCCCGGGGCCAGACCTCACAGAGCTTACTCTCTACTGGAGGAGATAAGATTTTATTTATTTATTTAATTGACAGAGCGAGAGAGAGAGAGAGAGAGAGACAGCGTGAGAGGGAACACAAGCAGGGGGAGTGGGAGAGGGAGAAGCAGGCTTCTGGCCGAGCAGGGAGCCCGATGCGGGGCTCGATCCCAGGACCCTGGGATCATGACCTGAGCCGAAGGCAGTCGCTTAACCAACTGAGCCACCCAGGCGCCCCAATACAGAAGTGGCTTTTATCCCAAGCCACTGGGAGGTTTTAAACTAGGGCAGGGGGGTGGTAGGACCAGATTTGCATTTTGAAAAGGTCACTGTTTTACACCTTGAAAAGACTTGGAGTTTCATGAGATTAAAAGGACTGCACACTTAGGCTTGGGTAAGCAGTCCCTGGGTGGGGTGAGCTGTTCTGTAATGTCATGGCACATGGCTAGGCTTGGGCTTCAACACCGCCAGTAGGAATGAGGGTGCCTTCTTCCCAGCCCCTCATCCCTGGCCCACCTATTGTACCCATCAACATTCACACCCGGAAGGGCCTGTACCCATCAACATTCACGCCCGGAAGGGCCTGTACCCATCAACATTCACGCCCGGAAGGGCCTGTACCCATCAACATTCACGCCCGGAAGGGCCTGTACCCATCAACATTCACGCCCAGAAGGGCCTGTACCCATCAACATTCACGCCCGGAAGGGCCTGTACCCATCAACATTCACGCCCGGAAGGGCCTGTCTCGGGACCGGCGGAAGGTGAAAGTGGAATAGGGAGGAAGACAGGGTGATGGAGGGGAGAAGTGAGAGCTGGAAGCTGGCCGAGCAGAGGCTGGTGCGACCTGCTCTTTCTAATCCTCTCCTCACAAAAGCCTTCCTTTGACCACTCAAGTTAAGGTAGTCCTCAACAGGTCTCCCCGTTTCCATGGTGAGATGACTGGATGGATTTATTCACTACTCTGTTACTTGTGCCTAGACTAGAATGAGGGCAGAGGTCTCCCCTGTGTTCCTCTCTTTGTCAATACAACATAGCATGGTCCCTGCCACATAGCAGGTGCTCAAAAAGCACTGAAGCGATGAAGGGATGGTGGATGAAGTATGGCTTCAGCAGCATCAGAGGACATTAGCTTTCCAGAGCCCATGCGAGCAGGCTAAAGAAAAATAGGAAGAAGTTAGGGTAAGGAAGACAATCAGTGAAGGGTGCTTTCATTCCAGGGCAGCCAGGGAAGCCCTTTCTGATATTTGAGTAGATACTTAAAGGGAGCGAGGGACAGAACCATAAAGGTATTTGGGGAAGAAACATCCCAGGCAAAAGAAGGGGCAAGGATGAAAATGACAATGAATTGCTATAATTTACGAGCGAGTTGGCTCCCATTGTTTTTTCTTGCCCGAGGATTTGGACGGATGGGATTATCAGTCCCCAAGCTTAAGACCCTGCACACAGACGTGAGCAGGACTTCCTCAGGCTTGATCGGTCGAGACAACTTCAAGTAACCTCACAGTTAAGATTTCTGGAAAGGGGAGCCAGAGCCAGAGATAAAAAATGGAAGAGGTCAAGTGGAGCTGTTGCTGTCAGACTGGGTGTTACCAGAGGACAGGGGAGGCACCCCCCGCATTGCAGCACTGGGAGAGGCTCCTGAAAATGTGTAAGTAGGAAGTTAGGGTACAGTAGGAAGTTAGTGGTCAAGGAACGAATATTTTTTGTAACCACCTGCTAGGAAGTTCCTTTGTCACGGGGACTGGGGGTTAAGGAGAAAAGCTGAGTTCTGAGACATGGAGGTGCCCCTCACTCACCTGAATCCTTGGAAATTTCCGACATAGGGTAGTAGGCACGAAAAACAATACGGTGAAAGAAAACACACAGCCCACCTGGCAAGCCCTCTAAGACAGAGATGGAGGATTCTGTGATTCTACCCATCCCCAGATGACACACTCTTAAAGCCCCAGACCACGTCTCCCAGTATACAGCCCCTTGCCGTCTGCTGCGATCCCACTGGGCAACTTTCCAGCCTTGGAATTTACCCTGCCCCTTCCATCTCTTGCACATGCTGTTCCTTCTTTCTAGAATGCTTTCCCCTCTGTCTTAGCTAAGTTAATGCATCCTTAATGTTATACCACATCTTCCAGTGCTTCCATTTTGTTCAACTTCAAAAGCAATACAATTATGTAAAATGACTTGATATAAAAAGCTCTAGAAAGAGTCAGAGAAAACTCTTCCAGCTTCAGTACGTAATAGGCTAGAGTGTTTTAGGTGTTTCGGCAGTGATTCCCCCATAAGTATTAATTACCTACGGTGTGCAAAGTTCTAGGCACTGAACAGAGTTCAGTGTTCTCATGTGGTTATGACTTAAACCCGACTTCCCTGACTGTAGGATTGGGATATTGGGGTCTACAGCCCAGTGCTGCCCTGGCTTCTCAGAGAAGCCTCTTCTGTCTGCAGCCCCAGGGCTGTGTTCTTACTTTAATTAAGTCGCTGTTTCAGACCCACGTGAGGGCAAACAGAGGTATCAGAAAGGGCCCCCCAATGTGTGTGCATGTGTATACACAAGCAGCAACACTTACTGAAGTTCTCAGTTTTCCTCTTAATTATGCAACCCTGCCTCTTGATCTCATTTCACCACAGAAAGATGGCCTCGGAAAGGAAGAAACAGGCAACTTTGGAATCCATCTGGGATATCATACCTATTTCTACTTTCCAACCAAATTGTTATGTGTTTGGACGACAGAAATCATTCTGTCAGAGAGAGGGCCCATCCCAGAAATAATCTGCTGTTGGTTGAGTTGTGTTCCACAGAAATGTTGCATACTCATCTGTTGAAGTCCTAACCCCCGGTACCGCAGAATGTGACAGTATTTGGAGACAGGGCCTTCCGTGAAATGGTTGCGATGATGGTGTCAGGATGGGCCCTGATCCAATCTGACTGGTGGTGTTCTTGTAAGAGCTGGAGATTAGGACGCAGCACAACAGAGGGAAGACCATGTGAGGACCCAGGGAGAGGATGGCATCTACAAGCCAGGGAGAAGCCAACCCTGTCGTGGACCTCCAGCCTCCAAACTGTGAGAAAATGAATTTCTGTCATTTAAGCTACCGAGCGTGGGGGGCGGTGTTATGGCGGCCCTAGCAAACTACTGCGGCCACCTTCCCTCCCTGGGCAGACGTCATCACCCAAGCCCCTGCTACTGAGACCGAATATATGAAACTCACCTCACTGCCACCCCCACCCCCAAGATGCCTGAGGGTGAAGCAGTCTCACAAGCTTTGTCTGCTGGTGGGACATGATCCTGTGAAAGTCTTAGCACCCTCTGAACTCTCAGCAGGGGCCGAAGCCCAGCCCACCTGTAAGGATCTCTTCTTCCAGAAACACCCTTGACCTCACTGCTCTTCTTTCTGTATCTCCTGTGAAGACCCATGAGACACACCCTGCTAGGATTCTCCACTAGAAACGCACAGAAAAATGATCTTGTTAAATTATAATCATCAAACATTCCTATGCTGGTTCTACTTCCTCAGTTAGAATCTCAGGAACCCTAAATGGGGACACACACACACACACACACACACACACACACACACACACACACAGAAGACATGATATAATCGGAGAGACAATGGATAAGCAAGTAGTCCACATGGTAGGTATTTTGTAACACACAATGAGGTCTTAATATGACACACTTTTATATTGTTCATTCTTCCAGAAATTCATTGTGAATTTCTCAAGTTTCAAGCCACGTGGGAATCTTTTACTCCTCTCTTCAGCACCTGGTGCTTTGCATACGACAGGCCGTGAATACTTGCATAGTCACTGCTGAAACACCCACAATACTATATCCTATTATGTATGAAGTTGAAGTTTTTTCCCGACTTTTTATAGAGCTTTTTGTATCAGGTCTTTTTATAAAAATGTATTACATTGTCTTAAAATTGAACAAAAAGGAAACCTTGAAAGTTGTGGTAGAACGTCACTTGGGTGGTTCCCAATGCACCCCTCCTCCCAGCATTCACACCTTCGAGGAGCCGCTTCCCAGGATGAGTCTGCCTTGGCCATGTTGACCAGCTTTGGTTCCTGATAAATTAACAAGCACGACACAAGCAGAGCTCAGGGTAAGCTCAGGGACCAGCACAATAGAAATATAATGTGAGCCACAGATGTAATTTCCAATTTTATAGCAGTCACATTAAAAACAAAGTGAAAGAAACAGATGAAGTTAATTTTAGTAGTGTATCTTGTTTAGCCCAATATATCTAAAATATTCTTCAAAAATGTGATTGATATTGAAAAAAAGGTACTAGCGGCATTTTTCCTTTTATTGTTTGGACTGAGTTTTCCAAACTTGGTGTGTATTTTGCACTTAATGCACATCTTGATTCAGACTAAATGTAGTTCAAGTGCACATGTAGCTAGTGGCTACTGTACTGGGCAGTGCAAGCTTGGACACTGGGACTTGTCTCTTAGAACACTTGCCCTTAGGATGCTCCCCCGGGGAACCTACCCACCATGCTGGGAGAAGTCCAGCCCAGCCGGGAAGAGGGCCCATGGGGGAGAAACAAGACAGGGCGGGTAGCCCCAGCAGAGCTCCTTGTTGACTGCCAGCATTCCAAACTTGCTATCCATGGGAGTAAGCCATCTGAGAAGTGGACCCTCCACCCACAGAGGAGCTATTCCAGCTGAGGCCACAGGCAGCAGAGGTGAGCTCTTCCTTTTGAACCCTGCCTCCATTACAGAATCCAGAGCAAGTGCATGGCTGTTGCTGTTTTAAGCCATCAGCTTATGTGGTGATTTGTTAAGGAGCACTAGATGACCAAAACAGAAGTGATCAAAGATACCAGCTAGAGGGGAGGAGGGTGGGGGGATGGGTTAGCCTGGTGATGGGTATTGAGGAGGGCACGTTCTGCATGGAGCACTGGGTGTTATGAACAAACAATGAATCATGGAACACTACACCAAAACAAATTATGTAATATATGGTGATTAACATAACAATAAAAAAAGTTTAAAAAAAAAAAGAAGACAGGCAAAGATACCAGCTGCTGGAGCACTGGTGACTTTCTTCTGTCCCTTGGGCATGCATTCACTGTAATTTTGCCTCTCTTGCAGGCTCAGTTGGAGTCCGGAAGTTGCAGAAGACATAAAAGTCTCGATCACCATCTGGAAGGACTTTAGAGGCTAGCTCAGAAGTCACTGCTTGGTGGCGAAGGCTAGGTTCCCATCCTGCCTTTGCCACCCTATCAGGCTGCCTGACCGGCCATAAGGTATCACAGACTGGGGCGCTTAAACAACAGAAGTTTATTTTCTACAAGTTCTGGAGGCCAGAAGTTCAGGATCAAGGCCAGCAAATTTGGTTTCTGGTGAGAAATCTTCCCCTGGCTTGCAGATAGGGGTCTTCTCGCTGAGTCTTCACACAGTCTACCCTCTGTGGGTGCATAGTGAGAAAGTGAGAGGTGTCTGGTGTCTCTGTCTTATAATGACGCCAGTCCTGTCGGATGGCGGCCCCATTCTCATGACCTTTTCTAATATGAATTACCACCATAAAGGTCCTGTTTGCCAGTATAGTCACACTGAGGTTAGAGCTTCAAAAAACCGAGTCCACAGCAGCCCCTAACCTCCTATGTAGTCTTAGCCAATTCAGGTCGCCTCTCTGAGTGATCTTATTGCTCTACCCTTTCTCCTTAAGTATGATATGAGGAGTAAAGGAGATTGCAGACATGGAGAAGAGGTGGGAGAAATCATCAAAAATACTCAAAAATAATGGAGGCTATTCTGGCCTTCTTTCCATCTTTGCGCATTCTGGGAATCAATAAATGATGCTAAATAAACAGATGACTGAATGAACAAATAGCAAAAAAAATACAAACCAATGTGATTCTGTTTATATATATATATATAAATTATATATATATATATAATTACCGAAGCAACATGTTCAGCAGCGCTCTGGGGTAGGTACTACCAGGTGAGGTCTCGAGAGAGGGACCAAAAGCTGAGACATTTCAAGTCCATCAGAGGGGAAGTTAGAAGTAGGAAAGGAAAACGTGGAGACCACCTTGAGGCTCCGTTGGGTATCTGAGTGAAAAAGCTGCAGCAAAGGGAAAGACAGAGACAGGAAGCAGGGGAAGGGTTTCTTGTTTAATGCCTTGTGGAGGAAAAGGATGATGGGGGGAGAGGAGCAAGTAGTAAGGGTGGGCCCGGCCCCAGCAGATGTGGCAGCAGGCGGCACCAGCTTCAGTGGGGGCCAGCCTCCTGGGTAGGCGGCCCGAGCAGCTGCACCAGGCTCCTGCTTAGAGGGCCCCCCCAACCCCTGCTCAGAAGGGCTCCAGGCTCCGTTCAGGCTTCACTGTCACCACCTTGAAATTCTTCATTTTTGATCAAGGAGCCCCACGTCTTCATTTTGCACTGGGCCCCACAGATTATTATAGAGGATCCTGGCACTGTGGTAGGAAAGCTCTCGGGCACTGAGCCTGCACTCTGAAGCGCTGTGGGGATCACTGTGCACATGTGACCTCACGTCCATGAGGCTAGGAGTGAGTATGCGTGCTGTGAGCACAGGCAGTGAGGACCCAGCAGGACCCAGGGAGAAAGCCAGTAGACCCCAGGGACTAAGAAGAGGAGTAGTCGGCAGAGCCTGTGAACACAACCGCCAGGGGGTCCTCCCCTCTCCAGGGAGCTGCCCAGTGCTCCCAAAGAGAAAGGCACGTTCCTGCTGCCTACGCGGTCAGATTAGAGAGGCATCCTCAGGAGACAGAAGCTGACATCCCAACGGCCACATCACAAACAACAGAATTCTGTTGTTCCTAAGATTTTGCACTTGCCCTGCTAAGCCTCTTCCTTCACGTACAGAAAATCCCAAGGCATCATTCATTCATTCATTTGTTCATTCACCCAACATTTTATGAACTCTCGGGGGAATGCCAGGTGCCAGGCTGGTCTTAAAAAAGAAGCAAAAATAAGTAAGCTCAGCCCTTCCTTCAGGAAGCTCTCAGTTAATGATCTCACGCTTATGACATGCTTCCAAAGTAGAATGCAAGGGACAAAGTGTTAAGTGCTAGGATCTTGGAGTTAGCCTACAGACAAGGAGGCCCTCTGAACTGGCCCTGAGTGGCAAGGGAAATGGTGAAAAATTGGGGCCTGACTTCTTTTTTTTTTTTTTTTTCCAAGATTTTATTTATTTTTTGGTCTCAGAGAGAGCGCACAAGCAGGGGGAGCAGCAGAGGGAGAGGGAGAGGCAGGCTCCCTGCTGAGCAAGGAGCCCGATGTGGGACTGAATCCCAGGATGCTGGGATCACGACCTGAGCCGAAGGCAGACGCTTAACCGACTGAGCCACCGGGAAAGGGGCCTGACTTCTAATGCGAGTCTCTTCATTTACCCTGCAAAGATCTCTGCTTCTGGGGAGGGTGAGGGGCATCTCAAAAACAGTCTCCCCCGCATAGCCAGCATGAGGCCTCCTGTCCCCTGCTGCCCGACAGTGCTGAATCCAGATGACAAGGACACTTCCCCAGGCTTTCGAAGCACTGGCCTGGAACCCCAGCTGAGCAAACATGCACACACACACTCTCCGGTTGAGTGGCTGTGGGAGAGGACATGGCGTGAAATGAGAACCAAGTGTAAACTCCCACACGCTTGGAAGCAATACCGCAGCATAAAACCGAGCTAGCTCTCCCCCTCCCCAGTCTAGAAGGGACTGAACCGGGAACAAGGTAAGCCCCTTGTTGTCCAAGGAAAGGGAAAAAAAAAAAAAAAAAAGACCAGTCAAAACAAAACAAAACCTCGCGCCCTTCCAGCCGCATTCCTAGAAGTTGCAGTAAGAGGCTTCATGAAAGGGCCGGCCACTCCGATGTCTACCTCCCTACTCCCCGAGCTTTCGTAAACACTTGCCATTTCATAAAAGTTACAGTTTTACACATGATTTCTAAGCTGCCAAAAATGTACAGTGCGCCTGGCCCCGCCTGTTCCAACATGTTTTATAAACATAACAAGCTGTAGCCACCACCCCAGATGTTTGCCCAACTTTTTTTTTTCATAATTTAAAATCTGTTCGACCTGATGTTTTTTGCTCCGCACACATTTCAACTGTAAAAAAGGAAACTGAAATATTATTCATGTGGTGCTATGCTGCTACACCTAATTTCTTCTCAAGTTCACACTAAACTGAAATGTCTCTAGGAACCTTAAAAAAGGCAGCAGCCGAGAAAGTGAGGAAATATGTCAAGGACTTGTAAATAAACAGCTGGCTCCCAACATATGGATTTTCTTCTATATTTTTCAGGTGCCACAATCTCCCATCCGTATCTGCCAGCCCTGCAGCGCACGGCATAATTCAACTGTAATTGATAATGTAAGGGCAGATGGAGAGGACTGTCAGCCCCTCCCTTGGATCTCTGGGGACGCTGCAGAAATCAAAGCAGATGGCCCAATTGCATCTTCTTTATGTGTTGCTGCAAGCTCCTCTGTCTGCAGGATAATGGATCATTACGGCCTGCTGTGTACAAACACCAATATGCTTTTAAATCTGGTTCTCAAGCTTATGAAAAAGCACTATATTTCATATTAATTTGTGAAGCTGCACTTAACAAGGTCCACCGTTGTTAATTTACGATTTGGAAGCCGGGGGGAGGGGGGAGGTGGTGGGAGGGGGAAGTTCACATGGAGAGCTCCCCCCTTCACCCCACCTTCTTCCCTCCCCCATTCTGGCTCCCTCTCTTAGCCCTGCCCCTAGCCCTGCCTCCCAGCCAGCCCATGGTGGTCAGCTGAAGGGAACACAATATCCAGATCTACTGCTCTGATCTTTAATTGACGAATTGGATTCCAGCAGTAGAAGGTTTGCTGAACATGCCATTGTGGAAGAGGCTGGGTTTGAATTTCCCGTCCATGGCATGGATAATGTGAAGGAGAAAATTCTCCCAACTGTTCTTCCCACGCTCTCTCTTGCCTCCCTTCTTCTCGCTTGCCCAATGAGGAAAAAAACAAACAAACAAGGACGGGGGAACTCGGCACCCCTGCTTTATCACGGTGTTCTGTGGGGAAGGGTCCACGGCAAAATGACAAAATCAGAACAGTGGTCAATGGTACACACGCAACCGTGTTGAAGACGTTCTTCCTCTTTGTCACTTCTTAATTGGCACATAGTTTTCACCCCTTCCTGTGTGCCAGAAAATATCCTGGGTCCAGAGGAGCCCGAGGAAAAGACAAACCACCCCAGCTCTAGCAGTTCATGGTTCTAGATAGCTCCATTGTAAACGTGAGAGGAGAATGTGATCGAGGGGTCAAGTTAGTCCCAGGCTCAGATAGGAACGTGGAAGTGGGACAAATAAATCCTGCTCAGGGACCTAGAAGCTGTGGCCTAAGAAATAAGTAAGACTTGACCAGGTGTCAGGCGCCTGAGTGGCTCAGTCAGTTAAGCATCCAACTCTTGGTTTAGGCTCCGGTCATAATCTCAGGGTCGTGAGATCGAGCCCCGGGGTCAGGCTTTGTGCTCAATGTGGAGTCTCCTTGAGATTCTCTCCTTTTCCCTCTCCCTCCCCGCTTGCCCCAAATCCCACTAGCACATGCACGCACACACTCTCTCTCTCTTTCTAAAAAAGAAAAATTAAAAAAAAAAAAAAAAAAAAAAGACCCGACCAGGTGACAGAATGTGCAGATGTTGGGGACTTGCAGGCTTTTATACAGTGGGGTGGAGAACCTTTGAGGAATTCTGAACTGGAATGTAGAGGAATTAGATTTCTGCATTCCGGCTCAGGGCCTACCTCGTTCTCTGTCCCATTCCAAAGGAGTCTTAAAGCCAGCTGCAAACATCTCCTTTTCCTGAGATGCTAGTAACTAATGGCTTAAGGCAGGGGTTACAACTCAAATGCCTGCAAGGATCCAGCAGGTAGCAAAACTGTGGGCAGCTAGCCAGCTGTGTGGCACAGAGGATGAGTAGAGGGTTAGGACGTGGCTCGGGAGAGCGCGGGCCTCCGGGTTGTATCCTTGCCTTCGGATATTACAACCAGTACGTCACATTCATTGCTGCTTTGTTTGTCATGTGTCACCCCAGAGTCCCTCAAAGACTACACAACAGTGTGGCATTTCTATGGAAGAGCCATGGGCTTGGCTCGCAGGGCTCTCCGTAGATGGGCAATGGTGAAAAACAGACAGGAGGCCACTCTCTGATCCTCTCGTCTCTGCCAATGCCAGCCTTCCCAACATGAGACAGATGCTCATGTCTTGTTTGAACCTCCCAATTTAAAACAATACTTTCAATAATAACAACAGCTGACAAAAATTTAAAGTTGGGATATGTCACCTCTACGACCAGTTTCTTAGCCTCTTCTAAAATTTCTGTGGAGATCTGACAAGCCTGGGCTGCATCATCACTGAGCGCTGAGTACCGCCAAGGCCCAGCCCACTCCCTGGGGCTCTGGCTTCCACGGACATAGTCCGAATCCATCAGGGAGCGAAGCTTGTCCACTCACAATGAACGATCCTCACCCTCCCCTTCTTTCCACATGATGCACAAGGCAGCTTTAAGCTCACAAGGCAAAGGCTTTTTCGTCGGCCTTCAGATGGTAAATAATACATCATTACTCTCACAGACAAATCAATGAAAAATGAAAAGAAAACAAAGCTACATATGGCAGCCCCTAAATGTGTTTTTTCTTACTCACATGAATTAATTACGTAGTGATCATAAGTGAGACACGCTGTTCATGTTTATTACCTCATTTGCTAACTCTTTTTTGGTGAAAATATAAAATAGTTCATGGTTTATCATGAAACAAGCTTGAGCCAGGATTATACTCAGTTGTCTGGAGCCAAGGGGCTATGTCCCAGCCCCCAGAACCACAGCACTGAACAAAAGACATGAGGGGAGCTGGTCTCCCTGGATGAACAGGACAACAGCACAGACGGTAAGTTTTAATAGTTGAGAATCCCAAACCTTCCTCTCCAATCCTTTTTTCAAAGCTCCAACATTCTTTCTCTTCCTTTCTTTCTTCCTCTCTCCCTCAGTCTCTTTCTTAAGCAGGTGAGGAGAGGGGACAATGTTGTCTCATGACCTAATCTTAGTGGAAAGCTTCTTGTGTCTCACCATGAAGTATGTTATTAGCCGTAGAGAGATATTCTTTATCAAGTTGAGGAAATTCCCTTCTATTAAGGCTTTTAGCTTCATGTCTTTGTTTGTTTGTTTTTTTTAAAGACTTTATATCTTAAGGCAGTTTCATGTTCACAGCAAAACTGAAAGGAAGGTACAGAGATGTCTCATATACCTCTTGTCCCCTCCGGTCCCCACAGCCTCCCCCAATATCAACATCCCCCATCAAAGTGGGACATTTGTTACCAATGATGAACCTACACTGACGCATGATAATCAGCCAAAGTCCATAGTTGACATTAGGGTTCACTGTTGGTGTTGGACATTCAATGTGTTTGGACAAATGTATAAGGACATGTATCCACCATGATAGCATCACAGAGTAGTTTCATTGCCCTATAAATCCTGTGTTCTGCTTATTCGTTGATTCTTCCCCCTCCTACCCCATCAACCACTGATCCTTTTACTATTTCCATAGCTTTGCCTTTTTCCAGAATATCATATAGTTGGAATCATATAGTATATAGACTTTTTTTAGATTGGCTTCTTTCAATTAGTAAGCTGTATTTAAGGGTCATCCATGTGTTTTCATGGCTTGATCGCTCATTTCTTTTTAGCACTGAATAACATTGCAATATCTGGATGTAACACTGTTTGTCCACTCCCATAGTGCTTCCAAGTTTTGGCAATTATCAGTCAAGCTGCTATCAACATCTGTGTGCAGGTTTTTGTGTGGACATAAGTTTTTAACTCCTTTGGATAAATACCAAGGAGCAAGACTGCTAGATCATATGGTAAGAGTACGGTTAGGTTTGTAGGAAACCACCCAACTGTCTCCCCAAGTGGCTGTACCATTTTACACTCCAACTAGCTATGAATGAGAGTTCCTGTTGCTCCACGTCCTTGTCAGCATTTGGTGTCGTCAGTCTTCTGGATTTTGGCCATTTTAATAACTGTGTAGTGATGAAAATTTCTCTTTTCTTATAAATGGCCTTTTGTAATAAGCAAAAGTGCAATTTCATGTGTACATGTTGGTACAACTCATTCCTTGCTCCTTAACATAATGGTGATGCTGATCTACAGCAACTCTTTTTACCTCATTTTCCACCTTTCTACCAAAAGAGATAGAGCTAGAGTTGATTCATCAGCCCATTTTATGCCAAAGGTACTTTATTAACCTCTTTAGGTCTCAAAATTTATTCACTCACCCATTAATTCATTCAACTCACATGTATCGAATGCCCACTGTGAGCCAGATGCCTTCCTGCTCAACAATTTTTTTTAATGATGAACTGAATTCATCTGGCTTTAATGCATGTTCATTGCCAAGCAGACATTTCATTCATTCTCTTCTCTATTGCCTCCATTCTAGTTTTGCAAGGTAAGAGACCATGTGTGCGTTCACCTCCAGCAAATGAGGAAGAGAAGCAGGTAAATGGGGCTTGGGAAGACCCTTGGAAGCATATTCTGAAAACAGATTTGGCAACCTCCCTGTGGTGTCTACACACAGAATTATGAGGGGAGACCCAGTTGGTGGTCAAACCACCACATCACAAATATTAGCTTGCTTGCCTGTCTTACACACTGATCCCATATGTTCTTTAAGGGTCATGTGGCAATATGTAATGAGAGCGGCCTTTGGGGTCAGAAGAACCTGAGTTCAAATCTTGGGTCTGTACTTACTTGCTATGTGACCTTAGATTGCTTATTCAATTTCTCTGGATCTCCAAGAGAGTTGTAGAGTTGCAGAGTTGTTTAGGAAGAAGCAAAATAAGGCTAAAAGCACACGTATCACATACCTGGCACATAGCAAGTGTCATCTGTGATCATTCCCATGTCTCCAGGAACCAAATCTCATTTGTCTATGGCCCCCAATATGCACAGTGCTCAGAGAATATGCTTTAAACTAAAAGGATTTTTGCCTTGCCCAGCCCACCATTTGCGTTGGTTTCCTTTCAATGGGAATTAAAGATGTCAGTGTTTACTTTTATATTCTCTAAGTGTCTCTAATGCCTCTCCCCAAACATCAGAATTGTGGCCAATGTTTGCTCCTGAAATGCAAGGATTTTCAAGCTAGGAAATCCAAACAAAGCCACAAGAGATCTGGGCTTTGTGGTTGGGGAGGGGTTGTCTCAATTTAGGAGAAAAGACAAATCCTAAATTATAGCATTGTTTGGCAAATATGGGATGATTTCAAGGTTCTTCAGCTGGAGATTTTCTGGCGGGGCGGGGGGGGGGGCTGTGGAGAGGAGACAGGTTTTTACCCTGAGCTGGTCATGAAGTCTTTGCAACCGTCCCCTTGGAAGCATTCTCTGTACCATGTGAGCTTGAAGGCTCACACTGATACTGCACAAGACAACTCGTAGTGCTTTGTGGAAATTACTGCATGTTAATTAAGAGCTTGGAAGGACCCTGTCAAGATTCTAGTGGCATCTTGCCCAAAAGAATATGTGCATGGGTATGAAGTATCTCACTTCCTTCTAAAACTGTCCCTCACTTTCCCTGTCCATTAAATGGGATGTCACTGTCCCATCCCATCCCTAGAATGTTTTGAAGAGAAATTGAAACCCATAAATGAGAAAGAGTTGAAACATATGCATGAAATATCTCCATTATTATGGGTGAGGTGATAGGGCAATTTTTCAAAGAACATAGGCCCTAGGGTGGAGAGAATTAGGTCCGAAGCCATTTGTGGGCCTCAAGTTCTTCTCTGGAAAATGTAAACCTTCTAGGGGAATTGCTAGGAAAAAGTGAGATGTGTTAGCAAAGTGCTCAGCATCACGCCTGGCAAGTAATATTGACATGGCGAACAAGAATAACAGAAGAGCCATAGCATTAACATATATCAAACATTTTTCATGCTCCAGATACGGCATCAGATACTTTGCATGCCTTATCCATTTATTCCTCACAGCTACCCTGAGATTTGCATTGTTATTACCTCCACTTCATAGAGTAGGACACCGAAGCCTAGAAAAGTGAAATAACTTGCCCAGATTCAAACCAAGTGCACTGAGCACAGCGTGGAACTCAGAAGAAAGATGCTACAGGGAGAGACACCATTTCCCATCATCACTGTTAGAGCCCAGCCGCGTGCCTACACATATTCCCTTTGCAAATCTACAATGAAGCCAAATCCTCCCAATTCTGCTCCAATGATCCCGATGACTGGAGCCTCACTACTTAAGACTGACCATCCAGCAGCAAAGCTCTATAGCCCTAACATTCTTTAAGAGATTCCGGGGGTACTTCAAGACGGTCAGCAACAAGGGAAGACCCCGGGATAATCACAGATCAGAGGAGACTAAGGAAAAAAAACAACGATTATGCAATGATTGGATCCTGGAAGAGGAAAAGGAACACTGGGGAAAGGCTGATGAGATTCACATAAGGCCTGTCATTGAGTTAATAGTACTGGCCCAGAGTCAATTTCTTGGTTTTGATATTTCACGGTGATTGTGTAAAATGTTAACATTAAGGGAAGCTGGGCGAGGGGTAGATGGAAACTCTCTACTTTGAGAACTTTTTCTATAAATCTAAAATTAGCTCAAAGTAAAAAGTTAAAAAGAAAATATCCAGGAAACAAAGCAAATTTGCTCAAATACTGAAAAAAAAGAAGAAAGATTTTTTTCTCTAGAAGGAGAGGGGAGGCACATCAGGGATCCCCTGGGACTTGCTCTCCACCGAACTCACATCAGAAGGCAATGGACAGCATCAGCAAGCCAGCCTGTGGGTACCCTCCCAGCCTGGAGATGCAAATGTTCCGATATCAGAAGTTTCTCTCCTTGTGCTCAGCCCCTCTACCTGCCCTCGGCCCCGGCTCAGCTTCCCAGCCCATGACTCCATCACCTCCAGCCTCAGGAAACCCGAGGAGCGTGAAGAACACAGAGCTGGTTACAAAGCCCTCCTCGCCACAGAAAAGTTCAGACTGTGTGCAGGAGCTAACATAACCTCAAAAGAACTGACAGCTGTAGCCACCAGGAGAGCAGGGCCGTATCTTTGTCATCCTGCGGTTCAGCACAATACCTCATGGCACTCCATAAAATTCCAGGAATGAATATATGCGGGGGGTGGTTATGAACTTACCACTAACTAGTCCTCTGGACCCAACAAATGCAATGTTTAAGATGAACTTCGAAAATAGCTTCAGAATAAAGTTACACAGATGACATGCCTCAGAAGCACTTTATACTGAGTACAAAACAAGATCTGAAATTTTCTATGAAATCGGCATGTGTGTGGAATTTTAGGAATTAAAAACCTTTGCAACATGCCATACTTATACATTATGATGCATCAAAAAAAAAGACAACACCAACAAGAGTTTCTGAATGACCCCCTTCAAAGAAAACTAGGAAGCAAGAATTTGGTTATTCTTCAACTTTTCCCTTTATGTGCCATCCTTCTGAAACTCAGATCAGATGCTATCACTTCCCTGCTCAAATATCCCCCTTCCCATATTATGTATTTATTTGCCATTGTCTAGCTCTATCACCTAGCTGCAAATTCCCTGAGAACGAGGTCATGTGGCTTTCTTTGTTCAATGTCAGACCCCAAGAGTCCAGGACAATTTCTTATACCAAGTAGGTGCTTGATAAACATTGATAGGATCACTTTTCATTTACAGGCAGTCACTACAGTTTTTTTTCAAAGATTTTATTTATTACTTGAGAGAGAGTGAGAGAGAGAGAGACAGAGAGAGAAAGCACAAGCAGGGGGGAGGGGCAGAAGGAGAAGGAGAAGCAGACTTCTTGCTGAGCAAGGACTCTGATGTGGGACTCCATCCCAGGACCTTGGGATCATGACCTGAGCCAGAGGCAGACACTTAGCCAACTGAGCCACCCAGGCATCCAGCTACTAACAGTTAATAAGGTCCTATCACAAATTTGACCTGTGCTCCCAGCAGCCCAGGGAGGTGACTGGACACTGAGACACCAAGAGATTAGGTCAAAGTCACACAGCCAACAAGGAGGAGCCTGCACTCCAACTCAGAGCTTCAGACCCCCCACTGCTGCTGGCTTCCCTCAAATAGCACCATGTAAAGCCACCACAACCAAGTGCTGCTCAACTTCCAGCATCTCCTGCCAGACACCTAGTTAGATGGCTGCTAATCATGGCCAGACTGCAGATCCCCTCTTTCCTCTTTACTGTGCACCAAAACGTGTCTTCAAGGAACGAACGAGCTGAGCTGGTTTTTCCTTTTCCACACCACACAGAAAAGCATCTTGCCTCCTTTTCACGTGGTTTCTGGCATCAGCGTCATTTCACTGAGTGCACTGTGACAATCCCGGGACACTGCATACCATATTGTCTCATCTCCCTGGAGAAGAATGCCCTCTATTCTTAACTTGGCCTCTTTCTCATCGTTCCCGGGCTCAATGGCATTTATTAAGGCAATTTATCACAGATGAATAGGTATCTAAGCAATGAGTCTAATAGGCAGGGACTCACTGTTTTTAAGTCAACAGATGCAGTGATCATATCCTTAATGGGTACTGACCCAGCCCTTTCTGAATAGGAGGTCAGGGCACTCCTTGAAGACTTCATAGATTAGAAGAAAAGTCAGAAGCACCCCATGGATTAGAAGCACTCCCAGGATTAGAGGGATCGGTCCATCCTACCCCCTGCCACCTGGGACCTATGGCCTCTGATGAGGGGGAAGTGCCAGAGCTTAGGGAAACAAGAAGGTATCAATGGGTCTTCTTGACCAGCCGGTAGTCCAATCAGCCACCCAGTCTTAGCTTTTAAATTAGCACCAACCTGTAAACTTCTATCCTTATAGAGCTGCACACCCATTCCCCCACATTGTTTCAGTGTCCTTGCTCAAAGTTCCCATCCAGACACCACTGTCTTCCATTCATAGGTGGGGAAAACAGAGATGTGGAGAGAGAAAATGGCTTGCCCCAGTATGAAGGAAAGGGACCAAGAAGAAAGCCTTGGGTTTGTCTGTCCTTCTGTGAGTTTCTTAGTCTGTTTAGGCTGCCATAACAAAATACCACAGAAGGAGTAGCTTATAAATAACAGAAATTTATTTCTCCCAGTTCTAGAAGCTGGATGTCTGAGATGTAAGTGCCAGTGTGGGCCAGCATGATTCCTTTCTGGTTCATGGACAGTACCTTCTCACTGTGGGGTGAGGGAGCTCTGTGGGATCTCTTTTATAAGGGCACTAACCCCATCCGTGAAGCTCTACTCCCATGACCTAATCACCTCGCAAAGGCCCCACCTACTAACACCATCACCTTCTGGGGTTGGGATTTCAACCTACAAATTTTAGGGGGACACAAACATTCAAATTACAGCAGAGAGCATGAGCTCTGGAGTCAGACTGCTAGTGTTGGTATCCTGGGTGCTAGGCTACCTAGCTGAGTGGCCAGTCCTGGTATCTAACACCTCTATACCTCAGTTTCATCATCAGTGAAATGGGGAGAGTCACAGTACCTGGCTCAAACAAAACAGCACATACAAAGGGCTCAGTGTAGAACCTGGATCACAGAAGCAGTCAGTTACTGTTGGCTTTCACTCCTGTTGTTGTCAGTGCTATTCTGTCCGGGTAACTGGCGCTGAGGAAATAGGATTGTAGACTTGGGCGCCTGGGTGGCTCAGTCATTGGGTGTCTGCCTTCGGCTCAGGTCATGATTCCAGGGTCCTGGGATCGAGCCCCGCATCGGGCTCCCTGCTCCGCGGGAAGCCTGCTTCTCCCTCTCCCACTCCCCCTGCTTGTGTTCCTGCTCTTGCTATGTCTCTCTCTGTCAAATAAATAAATAAAATCTTAAAAAAAAAAAAAAAAGGATTGTAGACTTAAGGGTCTCCATGAGTCTGCACGAGATGGTCACTTGCTGTCAGCCAATCAAGAGTATGTTCATTTTTATCCTATTTGTGATAAAATAAGGCTAGGGTTTTGCTCTGTGGTGGTTTCTCCCTAACTTCTGTGGGGCAAACTTATAGGTGAGCTCCTCTTCTGATAAGGTTTACGTGATAGCTAAGAAACTAAACTTACCTCTTAATCTTAAAACACAACTTCTTCTCATGGAACTTTTTTCACAGAAAAGCAAAATTATTCTGTTATGACAGAGAGGAGCAGAATCAAGCATGTACTGAATATCTAAATCCAACTACGTGTGATCTCTCTTTAGATAATTAAAATACAATTGCATACAGTGACATTTGGCACATTGCTCAATTATATTCTACAGCTTATGATAGCCTGTATACACTTTGTGGTGACACATCCATATTATACACGTCCAGAATCATAGCACAATACCTAGATTTCTGTGCTTCCTCACTGGGCAATTTATAACAGTGGCAAGGATAACTGACCATTCAAATTTTGATCAGTCTTTTGCACCCACCTAACCTCTATGTAAGATGCAACACTGCTATATCCCACTGTTTTTGAAGTGCCTTTCTGTTCTGGAGCTCAAAAGCCATTGCCCCTGAAAGCCAAAATGATGTAGGATGGTTGAAAGCCTGTCATCTTATTTCACAGATGGAATAACAGGCCGAGAGAAAAGTTCCTCTCTCTTCCATCCATGATGTTGCGGTGAGTCCGTAAAAAACCAAGAGAACACCTAGGTGAGCCGACATGGGAGAACAGCCATGGCTCCAACACTAACAAATGGGACACACTGGCTGTGCATTTTCTAATGTAAATTCTAGAAGGGAACCAGGGAAGGAAGGGTCCCAAAGAGAACAGATGGGATGGAATCAGAATCAGATTCAAGATAAACCGTTAATAGTTAATAGAGTCAGCCACCCACACGGCAGCCAGACCTGGGATTTTCCACCCTCACTCCTTGCCCGGCCTTCGCTAGGGACCACATGTGCCTTAGTCCACAGTTCACGGAACCGGTTCCTGGTGCTGCTGAGAGGCAGAAGTAACAGGAGTCTCTTTCCACCCTACAAATTGCATGCCTTCCAATGGAATACTCCAGAGTCAGGGCGAGACTCAGCTTCGAGAGCGATGATAATAGTAACAATAAACAATCATATCCATCTCACCGCGCCCCCCCCCCCACCGCCACCATCAACACGGCCAACGGGTACTGAGGGTTTATGCCAGTCCCATGTAAGGAGTTTAAGAATTACATCTCATTAAACATTCATGACTGTCTCTGAGATAAACATGGGAGTTAGCCTCATTGCTGAGATGAGGAACCTGAGAACCCAAGTGCCCGAGATCCTGACCTAAATCACCCAGCTAAGAGGAGAAGGAGCTGGGCTTGCAGTGCATTAGCTCCAAAGCACCATCATACCCTATGCCAACACTGCTTTAGAATGTTGAAGACTATTTTTAAATTCAGTTGGATTTTTATCTCTTTTGCATGTGCCTCCGAGGCTACAGATCTCTTTCAGGTCTGAGCATTCCCATGTCAGAGACAGGACAAAAATAACAAAGGCTCAGATCAGTATGCAGAAGAACAGGTCCAGAGGAGTACGGTGAAAGAAGAGAGAGCACAGGGACTCAGCCCCAAGGCCCACGTGATGCCCTCCCCAAAACACGCCCACCTAGAAAGGCAGGAAGGAAGGTTTTGGAGTGTAAAGATGTCACAGCCTGGGATTCTTTGGGGTAATGTCCATCGGATACGGAGTGACTTCACCCCTGGGTGGGATGAAAGACAGAGTGGCGGGGAAGGAGAGAAAAAGATAAGCAGAAAGGTGCTCCTGGTCCCAGATTCCCTGCCCAGGCCCAACACCCGACAAGCACCTCCATGGCCACAGAGCTCCCCGCATGGACAGCCTCAAGACAGTGCCTCCTCACATTCTCGGACTCCACTGCCTGCCCCAAAGTTAATATGAAACCAGCGCACTTGGACATACTGTACTTCTCCATAGAAATGAGGGATTCATTGAATACAGTCACGCCTGCAAAAGCTCTCTCTTTTTTTAAAGCTCCATTGACTATCAGGATATTCAAGCCCTGGGGTTGCAATGGAATCCCTGTGGGGAAAACTCAATTAAACCCGCGACAGAATGCACACAGAGCAAGAAGGAGGGAAAAGAAAGAACGGGGGGCGGGGGGGAGAAGGACATTTCTTTTGAATAATAAAGTTCCAGATTTAAAATTAGACTGTATAATAACAGCCCTAATTCCTGGAAACCCAGATGGGGAACCAAATACATAATATATTGGGAGGAATTTATTTTCACAGACTTTGAGGATGTAATAGGGCTTTTGGCACTTCACATCGCCTTGGCCAGTATTCCTGACGAAGGAAGAGGCTGTTAAGCACCTTTTCATGGAAAACATACCTCCATCTCGAGTCAGAGGTTAAGTTATTCTCTGGCCAAAAGAAGCAATCCATCACGCTTCATCATCGGGCAGATCTCACAATGAATAGCATTTGGCAGAGATGGATAAGTTCCTATGACTCCATTCAGCAGCACTGTAAACGGATCTGTCATCTCCAAGACTGGTAGAGGTGGTCCGACGCCACTTGAGGGCCCAGGCAGAATTCCAGCTGCTGCAGGGGAGGCGTGTGGCTGCCTTGTTCACACCCGAATCACAGCCACAGCCGGATTAACTGACGAGCCTTTAGTTAAGCATCTACTCAGTGTCAGACTGCCGCGTACAAGGCAAGGTTCTACCGCTGATAAACTTTATGATCGTGAGAGGGTAACAACCCCTAGCTCAGTGTCTTTATCTATCAAAATGGGAGTAACAACCACCTGTCATTGAGGGCTGAAAGGCACGTGACCCTCTCAGGATAGTGGAAAGCATACAGTAAATGCTGCATGAGGGTTAGTAGTTATTATCTTCGCCATCTCGCCAGGCCCTGAACTACGGTGAGGCCGAGAAGTCTTCTCCGGGGCAACATCTCAGGGACATTCACTTTCAGGACCATGCATACATGCTTCTGGAAATGTTGTACCCTGGCTGCCCCTCTTGTCTCCCCCTAGTTCCCCCCCACCCCCAGATCTCAGATTCGCAGATGCTGAAATGAAGCTCATGGAAGTGAAGGAACTTGCTGGAATCCACCCTGTACGGTCCCTGCAGGACCCAGATTCCCGGTCTGTCTATCCCATGACACTGCCTACTTCCACATTCTGGTCAGTGTCATGAGCAGAAACAAAAATCCAGAAACCAAAACCAAACGTTGAGATCAGATGGAAATGCTGGCCTGAACCGACAGGTTAGTTTGTTGGCACAGAGTGGACAGAGAACCCCCCAAGAGGAGGAGGCCTCTGCTGAGTCTCTTTCAAGGCCCAGTGTTGGTGCTAAATAATGCAAAACTGCTTACCCTTGAAAAGTGGCTGGAGTAATGAGAACCGCATCTCACTGGTCAAAGGGAAAAAAAAGAAGAGATACATGATTCTCTAGCAAAACCTTCCTTATCAGCTCTGTTGGGGGAAGGAAAAAAAAAAACAAGGCAAATAAATGACAAAAGCAGAGGAAGCATCAATCACACTGTTGTTGGTCTGCCAGGCCTGGCTGCAGGCGTGCAAGGCGCGGGCCACCCTTTGGCTCCAGTGAGGCTCCAGGCAGGAGAGAGCGGGGGAGCGTGGCTGCAAATCAGAACCTCAGATCCTCCTTGCAGCTCTTCTCTGTTGACTTCGGTGAAGTGGCAAACCTCCTCTGTTTCCCCATCTCTGGCGCTTCACACACGGCCTCAGAATTCCCCCAGTTCCAATCCCCACAGGCCCTGAAATTACGAGCAAAAAGAATGTTCTGAAGTGGAATCTCTCACATGAACCCTTTATCATCTGGAAAGTGTTCTAGATCCTTGGCATCTGATGCCCCTCTGATTTTTTTTGTGGCGGATCAGTAAAATAAATGGACAGATTCTGAATAGACGCAGTGAGAGATTTTATGCTTTCAGCATGATTTTCTGAGTGCTTTCGCTGATATGGGCAAGGCTTGCTTACCCACATAGGACGTTCCCACTTTAAAGCTTTGTCACACATGTCATTTCTCTGTTCTGACAATTTCCACTGAGCCAATGAAGAATTGAGATCAGAATGATTGTATTGGCTTCATTTGTACCTCCAGCCAGCCAGCCAGCCAGCCATCCATCCATCCATCCAGCACACACTACTGTGGCTCTTGAAGGCATCAGACTCTGTGCAAGGGGCCAGAAATTCAGAGACAGATGAAACAGAAGCAGTGTAGTGAGGTCATCGAGCACATAAATTTGGTGGAACTCAGTCCAGATCCTGGTTTAGCTATGCATAAGCTCTCTGACCTTGGGTAATTTATTTTAACTTCTCTGAAACTCAAGTTACATTTCTATAAAATGGGGGTAATATCATATGCCACTTGGAGAGCAAGTGAGGATTAGATGATCTAATAATGTAAAGCACTTAGCACACGATCTGGGACACAAGCAACATAAAGAGCCACTTTTATTATGAGCTTCAAGAACATGCTGAGTTGATGGCTGAGCCAAGCATGGAGAATGGTTATTTTTGTTTGATCATTTTTTTTTATTGTTGTTTCTTTTTGCAGAGGGCAGATCTCCCAGGTACTGATGCATCTTGTGGCAGCCAAGAGATGGAGAGCAGACCACCTGCATGGTTCTCCATGGAGTGCAATGTTGGGGAATGGTGCAGACCAGCCTCCAGTTCCAGGCCTGGCAATGAATCTGAGGAATACTCACCAACTCGTATTTTTTTTTTTTTTTTAAAGCTCTGTTTCCTTCCTGAATCAAAGGAAATGCTAGATCACTTGGCAATGCAACCCAAATAACTTCAGCAACTCCCACGGTGATTCAGACACCACCCCCTCAGCAGGCCGCTGTCTCTCCTTCCCTCCTAGTGCCAAGCCCCAGGGTTTGCCCAACCTGACTGGGGATTCCTAGGCCTGGCCCATGAAAATCTGCTCAGCCCCAGCGAGTGAAACCTTGAGGTGGATCAGGGCACCAGACTGGGACAATCTGAAAAAGTCATCGTCAAGGAAATTCCAGACACAAGGCGCCCTGTCACCATAGTGAGGGGGACACTCACCAGAAGGGACTGCATCAATCCCCTCTCGCAGTCTGAGCACTGTCGGCATGCAACTCGGCCCAGAAGGTTTTGTCATTTGGACTGTAATAAACCCCACTTCCTGAACTCTGTGCCTCTCCGGGCTCAACATCAACCACACCGTCTGTCCCTGCGTGTACCCCTGCACTGTCAGAGCCCTGCGCACCTGCACCACCATTCCAAGGCCTCAGGTGCTGCTCACATGTGCTAATGAAAAGCGCTCCCTGGCCACCCTGGAGGACAGGGGCAATGTGCTCCAGCTAAGGCAGTGGGTCTTGACATTGGCTGCACTGGAGAATCCCCCGGGAGCTTTCACAACCTGATGACCAGGCTGCAGACCAGACCAATCAAACTATAGTCTCTGGGGGTGGGACCCGGGCATCAGTATTTTTTTTTTAAGTTGGCCAAATGATTCCAGTGTGTGCAGCCAAGTTTAAGAACTAGTATCAATGTTGGGCTGGGACTCCAGAGGGCGCCCTTTCCTTTCTTTCTCCAGCCCAGCCCTCCCTCCCTTTCTTCTTCCTTCCTCCCTATCACCCTCTCTCCCTCCTTCCTTTAGTATTTACTGAGGCAGCATATTCTGTGCTTAAAGCCCAGGGTTTACAGATAGACCATTCTCACTTTGAACTCTGGCTTGGCTCCCACTAACCAAATTACTTCACCTTTCTGAAGCTCGGCTTTCTTAGGAAGTGGGGAAAATAAAAGGACTTACCCCAGAGATTCCTGGTTAGGATTAAATATCATGGATAAATTGCTTAACGCAGCACCTAGAAATTAGTACGTGCTCAATAAATGTGCCGTATTTTTCTTCTGGCTATTGTTGTCATTTTTCCAAGAGCTATGCTAGATGTGGGGGATACAAAAGAAATAACGCGGGCATAATGTTTATTCTCACAAAACTGACTCTTCCCATTCGATCCCTTGCTGGGGAATGGCCTTATGTTGTTGGGCAGGGCAGGGTGGGTAGATTTCTCCTAATAGTAGTAGCTATTATGTATGGAATACACCCAATATGCCACGCACAGTTCAATCATATCTCGAACATATAGGGACACATGCCAAAGAAGTACAGTACCAAACATGACTCCATCACTGGCTCTCCACCAACCAAGAGGAGATGATGCTATTGATATTTACATTTTGCAGATGAAGAATCTGAGGCTCAGAACAATTAAATATTTCACCCACAGGTAGACAGACACTCAAGCTTCTGGGCACCGCACGTCTCTGCTTCCTACGTGGATGTGGGGTGTGCCTACAAGTGAATTCTGAGGGCTGGCCAGAACAAGGAGGATAAAGCAGACCCTCCAAGTTGGAGGGCTTTAGGGGAAGGACGCAACCAAACGGGAGTGAAGCCAGGGTATGACGGACCAGGAGCAGAGGAAGAGAAGTACGGCAAATAGCGGTGAAGAGGAAGGGGTCTGGATGGGTTCAGGAGTGGGGGAACAGTGATGAGTGGACAGTGAGTCAATTTAAAGGATCCAGGGTGGAATGGAATGTTCCCAATTCATAGAAATCTTGGCCTAGTCCAATGACCTTGGTGTTATGTCAAGCTATATCACCACTATAGGTCGCTGAAAATTAAATAGCAAAATACAAGTGATGAGTACACACCTTCAAACACACTTTCAATGGTTATATCTGTCAAAAAAGGACTTAACTTTGACACAGGCTGAACAGCAATCCATCTGCGGAGAGGTGGGGGCAGAAATCCTTAAGAGGCATCATTGAGGCTCCAACCAAGACTGAACCAAGACTGGTTCAGTTAGGAATGCAGACTCTTAGGTTTAATTTAAGTTCTGGTTTACATCAAGGCTCTGCCACTTACAATGGTGTCATCTCGCTGGGCCTCAACTTCCCCATCTGTAAAATGTTGCTAACGATGCAGCTCTCTCTCGGTGGGTCATTGTGAGGATGCCATACGGCCAATCCTCTTAAACACTTAGAATGGCCCCTCACAGATACTAAGCACGTGAATCGGGGGCTCTGGGTTGACTATCTCAATTGTAGGGTCGGCCATCCCGTACTCAGCAATCGCTCTCCCTCAGCCCAGGCCCGCTGCTCTTAGATCCCCTGCTATGTCCAAGTTCATGTGGCTCCTCTGCCAGAGCCAGTTGTGTGTTATTTGTTTTGTAGGGTATTTGTTTTCCAATATTTTTACTAAGTAGGACAGCTATATCAATGAGGTCTGCTGCTTTATTGGTTGCTAATTGCTGGGGCATAATTGTTGCAACATTACTTGGTGTTCCTATAATTCTCTGTAGCCAATCAAGGTGGCCAAATCTCTAATTACAACACAGTGTATTCTCAGGCACCAGCATCCAAATGCTGAGCGCTCAGTTTACAAGAACTCCTTCCAGCACTTTTACAAGAAAGGGCTTAACTGACAAAGGCAAGAAAGTCATGTCAGCAAATAATTTCGGAAAACAATTTTGTAAGTATCCATATACATATAAAATAATAAACATTTTATAATTATAGCAGCATGTGTATTTTTTGAAAGTAGTTCCTAAGATCTGTCTCAAGATCTTTGCACATTCAACTCCATCTCTAGCAGGACGACCAGAGTCGGGGTTTGTTTTTGTTTTGGTTTTTTTTTAAGATTTTATTTATTTATTTGACAGAGAGAGAGACAGTGAGAGAGGGAACACAAGCAGGGCAAGTGGGAGAGGGAGAAGCAGGCTTCCCGCTGAGTGGGGAGCCAGATGTGGGACTCGATCCCAGGACCCTGGGATCATGACCTGAGCCGAAGGCAGACGCTTAACCACTGAGCCACCCAGGCACCCCAGAGTCGGTATTTGCAATGATCATAATTCTGAGACAGATCTCAAGGGGCCTTTGCACACATCAGACATTAACTACACTCAGCCTTGTTCTAGCACTAAGACGACAAGCATTTTGTTGTTTTCAAATGCTGTCTGGAACTTTAGCCCATCTATGTCCTCTCCGCAAGTCAGGGGATCAAAATATTCAACCCACTAAAATTACGAAGAAAATGGCGGCCTTGGAAGTACTCTGGGGGCTGCAGCATAGAAGGGGGAAGTTATTACCAGTAGTCAACCCATGAGCTGTATTGGGCAACATCACTTCTTTGTTTCCATCTTCCTTAGCGTAAAATCCATGCCTTTACTTTGGCTTCCAAGGCCCTGCACACTCTGGTCCTTCTGGCCCCCAGCTTAATCACCTCCCGCCTTGCCCCACTCCCTCACACTGCTCCAGCCCCACTGCCCTCTCCCTGTTCCTCAGACAGACAGAGTGGTCCCCCGCTCGGGACCCTGGCTCTCGCTGTTCTCTCCGCCTGCTGCTCTCCCCTCAGCTCTTCTGGGGGCTGTTTCCTTCTCAACTGTGCGTCTCGCCTCTAGTGATGTCCCCATGGCGAACCCTCCCTGAACACCTAAATGCCATCCTCACGCTAAATTTCATATTATTTTGCTCTCATCTTGAGTAGCCATTATCACAAGCTGGTATTATCTTGTTAATTAATTCATTTGTCACCGTTTGTCCCTCTAGTATGTAACTTCTGTGAGGACAAAGTCTTATTCACCATGGTATCCCCAACACCTGTAACAAAGATGGCCCCATAAGAGGTACCCAATCAACAGTTGTTTAACAAAGAACATGAGTGAATGAATGAGTGAACGAATATATATTTTCTGCTCTTTGTTTTAATCTTTTCCAATTGACTTTTGCTTTATCTGAGATATGTAATTATATTTATTGGTAACTGCCTTATTTTGGATCACTACAACGTTTCTTATTGTCATTACCACTAGTACTCAGTCTATTGCATTTATTGCAATAGACAGTCACAGGGGACAGCCCTGCACCAAATGCTATGGAGCTAAATGAAGTCAAAAGCCATCACCACCACTGTCAGAAAGCCTTCCGTCTAATTGGCAATGAGAATAAGCAGATTTGGGCAACATGTGGGCAGAGATAGAGCACTGTGGGAGACATTCTCAGTTCCTCCCTCTTGTGGTCTGAGTTGTGCCCCCCAAAATTCATACGTTGCAGTCTTAATCTTCAGTACCTCAGAATGTGAGTATTTGGAAATAGGGCCTTTAAAGTGGCAATTAAGGTCATATGGGTGGGTCCTAATCCAATATGACCGGTGTCCTCAGAAGAAGAAGAGATCAAGACACAGAGGAAGGACCACGTGAAGGCACAGGGGGAACACGAACGTCTACAAGTCAAGAAGAGAGGTCTCAGAAAGATATCAACTCTGCTAACAACTTGGCTTTGGACTTCTATCTAGCCCCTAGAACTGTGAGAAAATAAATTTCTGTTGTTTAAACTGCCCGGTCTTTGGTACTTTTTTATGGCAGCCTGAGCAAACTCATACACTCTCCAATATTCATTTTCACTTACTTGTATAAGTAAAGGAGAATGCTGAGGACCTGGCCACCTAGCTAGGGGCCGCATTTCCTGACCTCCCCTGCAGACAGATATGGCCATGTGATTAATGAGCTGTAAGCACAGGTGCCATGTGAACTTGGCTCTACCCCAACACCCTCACCCTTCAGACTTCAATCTTAACTCAACTTCTATTGAGTTGGTGGAGGCTGTTGGTGGAGAGTGCAGAAAGGGAAGGAGACACCAAGAGGCAGGAGTGAGGTGAAACTCTCCCAGATGGCAGACTACACAAAGGCCTCTCCAGCCAAGGCTCTCTTCCACAATTTCCACCTACACTGTGTTGCGTTGCTAAGCTGGTTGATCCAGAAATTCACCAAATAGAAGCCTCAAAAAAAAAAAAAAAAAAATCCTGTAACTATCTGTGTCAGGGCCAAGAGACATCAGCCACTTAAGCTTAGTACTTCTAAGTCCTACAGGAGGCAGATGCCCTGAGGAAATGGGGGCTTTGTGGCGGGGCAGGCAGGTGGGGTTGAGGTCCTCTAATGAGAGTTTCTGACAGGGAGTGAGTCCTCAAAGGTGAGAAGGGCCCAGTAAGGAAGGGAGAAAAAAAACAAAAGTAAACTTAAGTTCTTTAAAAGTTCCTTTACGGGTTAGTCTTACACTAGAACGGACTGCAAAGACTCCCTCCTGCCCGGTCTCCGCTCCCAGATGGACACATTATACCTTTAGCTACAACATACCTCATAACTGGTTTTGAGGGACCCCCACAAAATCTTACCCACTATTTTTCACATGATACTTATGGATACCCCCCAAAAAAGGCATTCAGAATCTCCAAGAATCAAACAAGCTTTTGGAATAACTTACTTAAAAGTGCAGACTCCTAGCCATTGTGCCAACCAAACAGCAGAGAACGAGCCCAAGCCCCAAAAGAATACAGAGCGCCGAGAGTGAAATTTACTGAAAAAAACAAATTACACTTATCTCCTGGATGTGGGCCTCCAGAAATCCTCTGTGGTACCAAACACACCCCATGGTGTGTCCTGTTTTCATGCTGCAAAGCCTCGCATTTTCTAAACGCGGGCCCCTTCATTGACTCCTGTGAGCCTCCCCCAGTCACATGTCTGGGACTCATGGGCCACAGTGGAGTCTGGGGAAAGCTTCAGGTGGAGAGTCTGTCAAAGATAAATGGCCAGGCCCAGCAAGTGGCACTGAGCTGGAAGGAAACCCGGGATGTGGCGCCATGAATCAGTGTGTTCCCTCAGGAGGAGAGGCGGTCTGCTTATTACACTCACCTTGTCTTCGATCGAAACCATACAGACATCAGGCCTTGCCCCGCAGGCGGCCAGAGCAGCAGTTTCCAATTTATCTGCAGCACGTTGACTCCTGGAAACTCCAAAGTACAAGCAGGTCCATTCAAAGTACAGGAGCCATGAACCACCCTTCCCTGTAGCACCTTGAGTGGGAGGTGGGAGGTTCCTGAGTGTTCAGTGTCATTCCTGACCCCAGCAGCCAACGAGAGAGAGGTGGGCAGCCTGAAGGGCATCTCTCCTCACCCCTGCATTCTCAGGGCCCAGCCAGGCTCCAGTAAATGTCTGTCCAGCAAATAAATACAAAAGCAAACAACTGAAATACCATGTAGGGATTTAAATCATTCTGGAGATTCTGTAATAATATGGGCAAATAGCTTACTCTGCATTGTTCAGTGAAAGAAATATAACATCATAATGTATATTCTGGATAATCCCAATTGGATGACACCTACATATAACTTTGATAGTACATATGCCAACATGTTAATAAGAGTTACTTCTTTTTTGCCATTATATATTTCTTTTTATGTGTTTTTACCTTTTAATGTTTCTGTGTTATACACTCATCACTTGTTATAACAAGTAAAAAATAAAAGCTAAAAATGAAACACAGTCCTTTCTTCTACTGTGCCTCCATGGTGTGTGGCCACCTTATTACTGTAAAGAGTCCCCGAGATCTGTCGGTATAATGCCCTTGACATGCCATCTTCCCAAGGGTGAGGGCCACTCACAGGAGAAGCCAGTAATCCAAATGTCAGCACGATGTCACTACTCATCTGGAATGTTTCCTTTTTAATACAAGCAAAATGTGATATTATAAGGTCTACAATTTAGCTCATGGCATTTTGTCTTCCCACTTCCCACAAGGAGGTGGAAGTCTCAGTCGCTCTAGATACCACCACGCTCCATTTTGCAAGACCTGCCTCTCTTCTCCCCCTCTGCATAGGGCATCCCTGCTGGCCCTCCAGTTTGGAACCGGAAGTTGGCTTCTCTAGCCAGATCTTCCCCTAAAAGGAAGCTTGGTCTACACATTGGGCCAGATAAGATTCCAAGCTATAAGTATTGACTCTTGCTTTGGTTGGGGTGATGCTCGGTGGGGTCAGTTCAGCTCAGGTTTTCCTTGCTGCCTGTGGATAAATACACAGCACTGTGGAGCACCCCGCTTTTGTACCTAGAGTAGGTTTAATGTGTATTTTAGGTATCCAAGTGGAGTAACACATGCACGGGATTGCAGTATCATGAATGAAGTTTAGCACCATAGCCAAAGCTATGGCAGCTTTGGTGGATCACCCAGGGCACATGAGCACCTCATGTAGAAACTAATAATTTTTCCATAATGCTTGCACCATTAGCATTTCTTCCCCTTTCCAAATAGAAATATAATTACATGCCAAGGAGTATGGGAGAATGAAGGTGGAAAATCTCAGCAAGGCAGCCAACCATGAATCCTAACCATCACACGTGAGCTGGAGCATGTGATGACAAAAGAGAGAAACAGCCATAGGAGAAGCACTTGTCAGTAATGAGAGAGAGGCCTTCAGGCCCCATTCAGCCTGAATCTTTCACCTAAAATCAGTGAGGGTTCTACAAACCCCCCCACACACATAGGTGTGGATCACAGCATGTTTTGTCTTTGTTATGCTAGATTCCATGCGTCCTGGTGGAGAGCCAGAGTCCAGTGCTTCCAGGCTTTCAAGGATTCATAGAACAGCAAACAAGCCACAGAGAGGGAAGTGAAGGAGCATCGAGACAAGTGGATCTCCAACTTGGATCATCACATCCCAAT
This sequence comes from Zalophus californianus, assembly GCF_009762305.2. NCBI lineage: Eukaryota > Metazoa > Chordata > Mammalia > Carnivora > Otariidae > Zalophus > Zalophus californianus. Next base: position 31,610,676 of record NC_045611.1, on the reverse strand, counting down.
CACTTGGACTCAACTTCCAGAGCTTCTGATTCAGAGGAGGTGGTGAGGCCTCACCTCCGTTCTGCTTGGCTTTCTAAGGTGGGGCCAAGGGAGGTAGAAGAAGACATTTCTCAAGCAGGAAGGACCACCAGATCAATTTCACCCCATCAGCTATGGAAGAGTAGTCTCTCCCAGAGCAGAACAAACCATCCTAGAAAGACCACACCATGGGGAAGAGTAGCCAGCAAGCTCACATCTTCTCCCAAGATGGCACCATGCTGTAGGACTGCATCAGGCAGGAAAGGTGAGGGTAGATAAGCGTGGCACCAAAATCTCTGCACCTTAACACAACAAAGTCTATTTTTCACACAAGGCAAGTTTGTTGCTGGTTGGGTTATACTCCTGGATTGGGTTATCCTCCATGCAAAGTGACTTCGATCTCACAAAGCTCCATGTGAACCTTTACCTCCACGATATCTGTGGCAGGGGCATCAGGAACTTGGTGAAGGCTTCTGCTCCCACGTCACAGGCCAAAGCAAGGCATCAGGCCATGCCTAACTTTCTGAGGGAGGGGCAGTGTAACCTTCCATGGAGGAGAACAAGATTCATTGGTTAATACTCACTGTGTATACCATAGTGATTCAATGGCCTATTTCTTCTTGATCACATTTCATCTTCTCCTGGAGAGTCAAGAGGGCGCTCGAAGCCTCAAGCACTCCTGATATGAGTACACTCCGGCCCCAATGACAGAATGGTTGTAAAGACAGGATAAAGGACACAAAATATTTTGTTATTTTATTATTCCAATCATTTAAAAGTTAGAATACTGCAATTGTTGCTACTATTTAGTGACTGAAAGCACAGCAAGTAATCTGTACCCGTGATAACATTTTACAGAACAATACACACACACACACACACGCACACAAGCACACGAGCTCATGTAAAAACCGGTAACACTCACTAAAGCCAGTATTCCAGTTACTAGTATTGTACCAACATCAGTTTCAGGTTGTGATAATGCATTGTAGTTATGTAAGATGTTAACATTGGGGGAAGCTAGGTGAACAGTACATGGGAATATTCTGTACTATTTTTGCAACTTCCTGTAGGTCTATAATCTTTCAGAATAAAAAGTTAAAAAAAAAAAATCTTAGGGGAAGATTCTCCATCCAGATCCTCTGCCTCACGTCTTCTCTACAAATATCCCACATGTGAGCTGTGAGAGAACTTGTCTCAGGAAAGTGATTTTTTGCTAGAAAAGCGGGAAATCTGATTAATGTGCCAGGGAGATGTCTGCAGACATTTACCTGCCTTCTCTGCACCTTCAGCCTCTGCAGAAATATAGATGAAATCTCTTCTTTGAAAGTTAAAATAAAGGCCAGTCAATCTCCATGTGTGCCCCCTTTACTGCAGGTAATAAGTGGGAGCCCAGGTGAATTGCTATGTATTTCCCTTTAAATTCTTGGGATTTCAGTGACAGACCAAGGCTCTCATCTGTCAGCAAACTGTTCCAGGCAGACCCATTACTTTAGCACTACAATAAAACGAAGGACATCAGGATAATCCGTCAAACAAAAGCAGCTGGGAGCATCATCGTGTACCAGAGCTGTATTCATTTGCCCAGAACATTTAAAAATCTATGCCCCAGCTCTTCTCCCCAAAGTCCTTATTTCACCCAGTAAAATAAATTTAAAGTGCATAAATGTATATTAAAAATATCTAAGCAAACACTTGCAGCTAAATAATGTTCACCCAGATGTGCCTACATTTTTTTATCGTTAGACATGTTTCCTGTTCTCCCAAGTAAATATTTCACTGAAAATGCTCCCCAAGTAGCTGTTATCTCGATATTTTCACAATAGAATATTCTGTGCTCTACACATATAAATACTGTGAATAACCAGACATTTTCCCTAAGAGACTGCTGATTTCCCTGCATTTTGCAAAATGATTCTCTCTCCGATGCTAGCTCTGCGAGCAGACGCCATGCTTAGCAGGGTGTGAACTCCAAAATCCAAGGCACCAGCTCCGAGTAATTCCTTGGAGCCTGAAACAAGGTGAGTCCCTACACAATCTGTAAGTATGTTTCATCCAAAGTTTCCAGGGGAACAGGGGAAGGAACTCAAACATTGAGGTCACACGGACCCCAAATGTGAAGGCTATTTCTTCCACTTTGTGACTTTGGCCAAGTTATTTATTGTCCCATCTGTAAAATGGGAAAGAACAGTAGTACCTGCTGCTTCTGTGTGGGGAACTGCTGGCCCTCCAACAGTATCTGGTCCTCCTGCTGGGCTTAACCAGCCCTCCTTACGGAGCAGGCCAGCCAGGTGGCAGCCTGGGGCACCCACTGTGGTGATAAATATCCCTGCAGTTCCCCCACATTCATAAAGCCCTTGTCGTCCACTCTGGTGGGGATTTGACATTCAGTGTCCCATGAGGCTCTCGCTGCAGAGGTACCCTACAGAAGTGGTTCTCAAACTTGAGTGTGCAGCAGAATCACAGCGGGCGCCGGTGGGGGGAGGGAGAGGGGGCGGGGAGAGTTTGTTAAAACAGATTTCTGGACCCCACCCCTGGAGTTTCTGATTCAGTAGATCTGGGTGTTAACCTGAGACACTGCATTTCTAACATGTTCCCCGGTGATGGTAATATTGCCTGTCTGGGGCCCACGCTTTGAGAACCATTGATCTAGAAACGGGGGATCTTCCAACTTTTTCTGCAAAAGGCTAGCAGGCCTTACGGTTTCTGTTGCAACAACTCAACTTTCTCATTGTCACATAAAGCAACTAGAGATCACACCCACAACATTCCAATGAAATTTTATTTACCGACACTGAAATTTGAATTTCACAGAATTTTCACATGTCATGAAATAGTATGCTTTGTTTGTTTGTTTTCACCTGCTTGAAAATGCAAGAACCATTCTTATGGTATTCGGCCACAGGAAAATAGGTAAGTGATTGGATTTGGCCCTCAGGCTGTAGTTTGCCAATCCTGACAACTAGAACACCAGGAAAATGCAATGCTTTCAGCCCCTGCTAAAGAAAAACGTCTCCATTTTTCCACCCCCATCTGTTTCTGTGTCTGACGAGCCCACTCTGTACAGCGTGCTCCCCACTGGCACTCCCCCGGAGGCCACCTCAGCTGAATCAACACGGCCTTGGCCACCACGAGGCCTCGAGAGTTCTCCCTGCCCCCTTCCCACCCCAGCCTTCTTTCAGCTTCTTTTGCTCTTTTTATAGCTTTGCACAAATTTGTCTCTGTGGCAAATTTACAGCACGCACTGCTTGTCTGAACTATTTAAAGGCACAATATTCTCGACTGTGCCATAAAGCTTTCCCATTCTGTGTGTTTTATTTCTCTGTTTGAGAACCTTTTATGAAATCAGCAGCTAGGCGGAAGGAAATCATTTGCATACTTGGCTCCATACACCTGGAATTCCTTAATTTTGGGGATTAGCAAAATGAAGTCTAATAAAAAGTGGAGGCCCTTGTTAATCATCTCTGGAAAGTCCCTTCATTACCTGTTCCTTGCACCCCATCGGAGTGCCCATTTCAGAAAATTCACATGGTGCTGGTCACTTCTGACAATTTTATGAACTGATGCGTAATTTTACGTAACACGGTTTGGGTCTCTAGTGTTCCTCAAAGTTAAAAGGACAGTTCTCTTCTCCCATCCCCCTCCTGAGAGGACACATCTCAGGGTGATCAGAGATGGTTCAAAGGTGACAGGTGTGAGAATCATTGTCACACTGCAGTCCTGATTATGAGAGCAGAAGCTGAGCATCAACCACGCTGTTCTTTGAGATGATCTGGGTGCAGACCCTGCTAACATTGCTGCCCGAGTGGAGAACATGTATATCTTCTTCTGTTCTGTTCTACACTCGCTCCCCAAAGCAATCTGGAAGCTTCCACGAACTTCTAAATCCTACTCAAACCCTGCCCTACAGCATCGAAGAAAAATGCATCAGTTACCCCTGTTCTTAAGGAGACTCTGATTAAGGTCGGGTCAACAATGCAGTTGCCCTAGCTGGCTTTCTGCAAGGGCTGGAAAACACCACGTATACCGATTGCCAACGTGGTTTTCTGAGAATTCAGGGTTCCACAAACGACTCCTTACGGAACTGACAAAACAGAAATTGGTCTCACAAAAGAGGACAGTTCCCATAGTTGGGGATTAAAACAAAATAAAACAAACAAAAATCCTCTCTGAAAAGACCACTTTTTCCCCCTAAAATACAACTACTATGTCACCAAGCCCAAGAGCAGAGAAGCCATAGCTGCCTGAAGTCAGCAGTTGCAATCAGGATAATTCTGAAGCTGAATAATGCATGCTGGAATGCTGTTTACAGGAAATGAGCAATTTATTTTATTATCCAAATTTTAAACCCTTTTAATATGCCTCCCAAGAAGACGTCTGATTTAGAAAATTGCAAAAGAGAACTTAAGAGAGGACAAGGGATACTAAAAAAAATTTCACCACCATAAAGGCTAGATAAAGAAACTTTACAGGCAGCTTGAACAAAACTTAGCAAGTACACCCGCATAAATTACTTTACGTTGGTGGCTTTAAGCGACCAACATTATACTGTTTTGAGGAACAAAAAAAAAAAAAATGTAAAATGAAAAGTTGAAACATAAGATTATACTCAGTGGAAGTGAAAACTGGTTAAAGTCCTTTCCTGCAATTAATGTGTGCGTGTGTGCATGCACACACATGTGTACCGGCAAATACATAAAATGTTTCCAGAAGAATCAGAGCAAACTGCTAGCAGTAGTAAAAAGGGACGGGGGGAGGGATTTCCCTTTTCATTACGTTCCTTTCTGACCTGTTTACAATTGCTAACTGTAACTACTTTTTGGATCATCAGAATTTATGTGGGGACTGAAATTGTGAACAAGATTTTATGTGTTTCTTCATGCTTATCTGTATTTTTAATGAACACATATTTTAAAGACATATCATCTTTAGGACCTTAATAGGTCCCTCATTTGAACATGAAGGTTGAGGTATATGAATATTATACTTATAATTAATTGTTCTTTAGTTTTGAACAAATCAAATTCTCACACATGCACTGCATATATGACTTTGTCAGGATCATGTTCAAAGAGGCACCAAAAACTATCAGCCTTCCCAAGACATTCATGTTTCTCAGTCCCACACTGCCCTTCAGGACTGACTTTGCAATTCTGACGATTTCAGTCTTCATCCATCAAACCGGACCAGCTTCCCTCCCATGAAGATTGAGAAAATTGTCAAATACGTAAGTAGGAGGGTAACCAAGGCCCACTCCCACGTCTAGGAAGGACACATGGTCTCATGGCCTCTCTTGCCACCCACAGTAGCCATGTTTGCACTCATGAGGAGCACAGACTAAGGGCAAAAAGGCCCAGTGGAGATGATTCAGTCCACCTTTTTATATGGGAGACAAGGAGCTGGTGCTCAGAGACACCTTGTCTCAGATAACTCAGCTGGTCAGAGAGAACTCACAGTCAGGTTAGCCTCTCACCACTACTAACTAGCTTAGGGAGCCTAGTTGGCTAGCTCCCCCCAGCTGTGTTTAGCTCATCCAAGTAACCCATCACATGTAGAAGAGAAGAAAGGGTCTTAAGAAAAAAAGAGCAGGGAAGATTGGTATTGATGGAAGCCAAAGCATCCTATTGATGCCCCCAACCAAAACCAGGAATTAGGGAAGAATCATGCTGAAAAGTGCAACACAGGGAGAAGTTGGGGGTCAAATAGATATTTTCTGAATAAGGAGAAAGGAAGCAACATGTGTTGGATGCCTACTGTGTGCTAGGCACTTTGCATTCATTCCCTCAAATAAGAGATGTATCATCATCCCCATTTGACAAATGGTAGGAAAGAGCAGGATGGATATATCACACAGCTCCGGCATGAGCTGGGTTTTAAACCCAAGCTTATCTGAGTCCAGAGCTCAGATTTGAAGTCTCTACATCCAACAGCCTTTCAGATCAATAGATCAGGCAAACTTTGCTTACCTCAAACTTTTACTAAGCAAATACATAGATTTTCAAAGTTTGCTGCCCACTGACCATGCTGAATAGGAAAGAAATAGAGGGAAAGACTCTTTGCCTGTTAGAGAAAATAAAGGGAAATTTGTGCTTACTGAGCACTTAATGTGTATTAAGCAATACTGTGCGTACTTAACATACGCTGTCTCATTGGATTTAAATGAGGTTGGAGGTCGATAGTGTTTTAGGGAACAACCAAAGAATGGCCAACAATTCCCACTCCAAAGACACAGGGGCTCACAGAGGTAGAGAGGGGAGTTTTCCAGATGACTTCATCCAACACAACTATGGTTTTGACTTATGAGGTTCCTGGCTTGGGAGAAATGATAAGCAATAGTATGTCTGAGCTTCTCAGATTGGGTACCAAGCTGATTCTCTGCTTCAGCACCATCTAGAGGCTTTCTTTGGACACTCCAAGCTGATGAACCGTTATTCTTTAATAGTAGTTAATAGTTTTGGTTAAATACCCAGAAGTGGGATTGTTAGATCATAAGGTAGTTCTATTTTTAATTTTTTGAGGAACGTCTATACTGTTTTCCAGAGCGACTGCACCATTTTTGCATACCCTCCAATAGCACGCAAGGGTTCCGATTTCTCCACATTCATCAGCACTTGTCTTTGGTTTCTTTTGGTTTTGTTTTTGATAATAGCCATTCTGACAAGCATAAGGTGATATTTCACTGTAGTTTCAATTTGCATTCCTTGGATGATTAGGGACATTGGGGATTTTTTCATATACTTGCTGGCCATCTGTAGATCTTTTTGAGAAAATGTCTATTCAAGTCTTTAGTCCACTTTTTAATGTAGGTATTCATTGTTTATATTGTTTCTTGCTATCGAGTAGGAGGAGTTCCTTATATTGTTTTTGGAAATTTACCCGTTGTCAGATAGATGGTTTGCCTTTTTACTCCATTGACAGTTTCCTTTGCTGTGCAAAAGCCTTTGAATTGCAACTTCTGAGCATTTACCCAAAAGAACTGAAATCGGATCTACAAGAGATACTAGCATTCCCATGTTCATTGCAGTATTGTTCGCATTAGCCAATATATGGACATAATCTACATGTCCATCGACAGAGAAGTGAATAAAGGAAATGTGGACTATATGTACAATGGAATACAATGAAACTTTTAAAAAGAAGGAAAATCTGCATCTGCAACAGCATGGGGAGGCTTATCCTAGTGGAATGAGCCAGTCACAGAAGGGCAAATACTACATGATTCTATATCAGGTATCCAAAATAGTCAAATTCATAGAATCTAAGAGTGGGATGATGGTTGCCAGGAGCTGGGGCGCGGGAGAAATGGGGAGATACTAATCAATGGGCATAGAGTTTCCATCACCCAGGATGAATAAGCTCTTGAGAGCTGCTGTACCACACTGTGCCTAGAATTGACAATATCCTGCACTTACAAATTAGTTCAGAGGGTAGATCTCACATTGAGTGTTCTTATCACAATAAAAGAAAATTTAAAACAAGAAAGTGCTAAGTTGGGCACCTGGGTGGCTCAGTCGTTAAGCGACTGCCTTCAGCTCAGGTCATGATCTCGGGATCCTGGGATCAAGCCCTGCATCGGGCTCTCTGCTCAGCGGGGAGCCTGCTTCTCCCTCTCCCTCTTCCCCCGCTTGTGCTCTCTCTCTGTCAGATAAATAAAAAAATAAATAAAATCCTTAAAAAAAAAAAGAAAGAAAGAAAGTGCTAAGTTGACTTTTGGCCTGTGTTTCCCGAACTAAATCAAGTGTTTAATTCACGCCAAGTCATCATCCTCAGCTAAGGCCTATCGAATGCTCACTATACTGAGAGCTTTATATCTTTCCTCTTGTTCGGTGCCCTCGACATCCCTATGAGGCAATTGCTTTACCAACTCCTTTGCACAGATAAAGAAACTGAGGCTCAGAGTGACTAAGAAATTTGCCCCAAGTCTCCAAACCACTAAGTGGTAGAGCCAAGGTTCAAGCCCAAGGCTGAGTTTCTAACCGCTACACCCCACCCCCTTTCTAGAAAGAAGATTAGTGAAGAACCCCGGCCAACCAAATAGTTGTTGCTTAGATCCTACTTGTAATTTTATGAGATACAGTTTGTGGTTTTGAAAGTTAAGAAATTTAAATAATTTTTATTCCTCTCTTCCCCCACATCCTGCTTACCCTAAGTCAAACAGGGAAATTCATATCTGCATCCAGACCCTGCCATCCTTCCCCACCTTCTCTCCTTCCTTATCAGCTGAAGAAAAGCCACAGGCCTGGTTGCTTCTCTATACTCATATCCCATCATCTGAATACTGAAGAAAGACCAGTAGGACTGTAAATCACCATGATGAAAAGTGAGGTGCCAACTCGTCCCTCAGGACTCCAAAGCAACACCCCAGTGATGAAGCGATGACAGACTAGATGTAGTTTTGGTGGTTGGCCCACAGGCCAACTAGTTTGTCAGGAAACCCATCTTCTCTCCCTCCTGGGCACACTGCCGGACTGCATCACCAGCCTCGAGTGTAGTTACTGGTGATGAAAACCAAGGCTGGTCCATGGTAAGAAGGAAGAGGTAACAAGTGCCACTCTCAGGACTGGTACACCCCCCTCCCAGTGCCCCACCTCACCCCACAATACTCTCCCTCCTCCCACTCTGCAAGCTGGAGCCCACGAACAGTGTGATTTTGAAAGCCACATGTCAAAGATGCAGAGCCACCAGACCGGAAGAGACGGTATCCCCGCATCACTGTTTCTGGAGAAGAGCTCTCTGCTGACCGAGAACCCCAGTGTGGGACTTGATGCGAGCGAGAAATAGCTTTTACTCGAAAATGCACTGATGTTTGGTAGTTGTTGACAAGAGCTTTTCTTACCCTAATGAATGCAGTTATGGCTTGATGCTATCAATTGTCTCAGTTAGGAATGCATTTAGTTCAAATAATGGAACGCTGCTCCTCAGGGCTACGAGTGGCTCAGGATGGTGGCCCAGGATCTTTCCTTTTAGATCCTCTGCCCTCTCTTAGGAGGCATCTGCCCCTGTGCCTATCACCTCATGGTGACGATATCCCTGCAGCTTGACCTCAACACTATTCTAGGCGGGAAGAAGAAGAGAAACTAGAAGGACCATATCGCTATCAAGAAAGAAAAAGCTTTCCACAAACTTCTTGGTTTATGTTTCATTGGCCACCACTGAGTAACATGCTCACTTCAGGCAGCTAGCAGTCTGATACAGTGAATAATTACAACGGGGCACACCAAGGGTCTGGAAAAATGCCACGTGTTTTGTAAGGAATGGGGGAGGGGCGGCTGGAGAACTAGCAGCGTCTTCGTCAATAGTATACAGAACTAGGATTCAGGAGTTGAGCAAAGAAGGATCACTAAGAGCCCCCTGCCTAGCCATTACCTTGCTGAAAAGCCCCCATAACTCTCTCTGCCCCAACGTACACATTTTGATCAACTACTCTACTTTTCTCCCACCTGAACACCATGTCCTTTGCCCTTGGCATGGACACCCCTGTAACACACACAAACTTCTTTAAGATTTCAGTTCAAACTCGCAATGAACTAGATTAGGATGCTCCTTTGGCTTTTGATGAAACGGGCCACGTCTTGGGAGTCAGAAAGCATGTCTATAGGATAAAGCCATCTCACGAAGCCACACTTGCCTTGTCCCCTCAAACCCTACTTCCCTCCTGCCTTCTACCAACTCGGCCCCCCTCTCCCTCTCTCTCTGTCATGAGCTCCTGACTGTGCTACTCCACAAACAAAAGGACAGATTCACATCTCATAGATGGAGAGCGGTTGGGCCGAGTCAGAAGACTTGGCTAATGAGTCAACTGGTAAGAGCAGCCATGTTGAAGAAGACCCACTTGGCAATGGAAGGACAAACCATCCCGAGCTGTTTGGTGGGGAGTACATTCGGGAATGGAGCCAGGAGTCTGTTTTTACAGATTGTTTGTTTTGATTTTGCGAAAGAAAAGTACCTGCGTTTGAATTAGGAGCAGATATTCCTAAGAATAGTCACCAGCCTAACCCGATATACCACCACTTCCACTGAGGATCTAAAATTTTAATCACCATACTCTTGTGAACAGATTTATCACATTGGCCACTCTAGCTGAGATGAATGACCTGCATCAGACTACAAACGTGGAATGGGTAAAAATGTTGCATCTGGTCTATTGGGGGCTACACATTAGGACTGTTCGAAAAGAACCAAAATAGGGGCACCTGGCTGGCTCAGTCGGTAGAGCACGTGACTCTTGATCTCAGGGTTGTGAGTTTGAGCCTCACGCTGAGTGTAGAGATTACTTAAAAATAAATAAATAAATAAAAGAACCAAAGTAGATGCACGTATGGTATGGTGGAGGCCAGTATCTTGAAAATGATTTTGAATCTTAGAGCCAATATCAAAAGTCACGGAAAACAAGGGATGCTTTCTTAAACTCAGATGCTCAGCATCTTGCTTATTTCCATTGTGAATCTAAGACAATAAAATAAAATAATGAGCCCAGAGAAGTCTTGGTCATTTCAGCCTCATTAGCCTGATCAACTGTATGAAAGTCACTGCTAGTGCTATTGTGTGGGGCTAGACCCTGTTTGGCTTTCTGGAACGGGCAGCACAAACCTGGGAGATTTCTTCCATTTTCTGTTTTATCGCCCCTAAAATGAGAATAATAACATCTGAGCTAGTTATACACAGGACATAGTATAATGAAGTAATGTACCAATAAGGATAATTATTAATTCAAATGCACTATGTGCCTAGCTCAGTGTCATCTGCTTTATGTACAATTGCAGTGAATCTACACTAATAACAGCTGATTCAAATAGAAGATCGGTTTCTCATTCCTGAAGGTGAGTACACCTGAGACTCAGAGCATGACTAGCCTGTCACATCACTGGTATGTGGCTGAGCTTGTACTGGGACTTATGTCTCTGTGACCACAATGGCTTGGTTATTTCAAAGCCTTATGCTGACGAAAGACACCACTGTGACTTTAGAGGTAAACTCAATAAAGGGTTTGGGGTGAAGTGTAGTGTTTTGTCTCTTTGTTTGCCTTAACCTTTGCCTACCAGTGAGGACGTAAATGTATTCAATTCTGTGAAAGCATAAAGAAGGGCAGTTTAGCTCAAAATATAGCTTGGGATGTAGGACCTCAAGAAGCAATCATCCGGAAACCAAAGAAACACATCCCTGCCTTCCTAAACTCACTGCCATCCTACCGTGGGGTGAGAAGATTGATGAGCTCAGTGTCCAGAACTTTTATCAAAAGATCTGGATTTCAGAATCCATTTTAGAGGTTAAGACCTTTTAAAATTCCTCTTCTTACTGGCTGATAAGTGATTTGGAAATGTAACGACTTAATATTTAGTCTATGGCTGTCTGTCTCTCTTGAAAGGTAATTTGGGAGAAGTTGACCATCTGGAGAAACTACCAGGAGTTGCCAAGAAACTCTTCTATTGACTTTGTGTTTGTCCTTCCCCTTTAAGTGTCTGTGCTACAAGCCGATGGGCATGGTTATTTACGCAGCTCTTAGGTGGAAGAAAGCATTGTCTCCGAAGCTTGCTACTCTGGCACCATACTGACTTTGACCCGATCTGGTGCGCTAATGGAAAACACCTAGATAGATGTAAGGTTGAATAATGCTCTGGTAGAGCTCTTGAAACAAAATGGCAGCCAAGTTTTTAAATCAGCAGGTCTCCTTGGATTTTAAATGAATAAGGGCTCCAGTTATATTTGGGACATAGGTAGAAATTACAGAAATTCATGGTTTTCCTGAACAAAGGAAACTGTAGACGAGTTGTTTGGTTTCAATACTATAATAATTTAATTAAAGTAAAAATGTTTGTCCCGTTCCCTTCTTCAGCTAGGAAAATCGGGATATGTTTAATAACGGGGATGAAGCCCACTTAACAAGTCTGTAGTCCACTTGCTCCTGAGGGATATGTGTACTGAATTACATTTCCACTTGCACTACTTAATTTAGGAATTGATTGAATGCAGTTAGGTAGAGAGTGTGCCTTTTTTTTTTTTCTACACATGAATGTGAGTTATAGAAAACATGAACAAAAGGAAAATCACTATATAGATAATACCTGGGCATAATAGCTGTTAAAAGAACATGTATTTTTTGCAAGACCCAGGTAAAGCCTTAAAACGCTACAGGCTCTTTGACCTAGTAGTTTCACTTCTGGAAAACCATCCTAAGGAAATCATTAGGAATATGTATAAAGCTCTTGGACCCCTATAATTGCCACGCAAAGGGAGGTCATATGGTCATCCAGCTGCCACAACCATCCCAGGTATCCTAGCTAATACCAACCACCAGTCTTATGAGATAAATCATCTTAGACTTTCTACCCAGACCTGAGCCACTGTGACTGAACTCAATTGAGTGGCCCTAGACAAGACCAGCAGAAAAATACTTAACTGAGTGTAGCCCAATTGCTGATCCACAGACTCATCATTACAAACCATCCTACGTAGTCTATTTCATTTGTGTGCTGGCTGAGGGTCCAGGCATAAAGGTGTGGCAGCTGAGGGTCCCCAGGAAACAGACTCTGTTTCTTCTGCTTGATCCTTCATCTCTGTTCCAGAAAAAGAAGCTGGGCACTTGGTGCTCTTGCATCACAATTTCAGAGGCAGATTTCTCCAGCGGTAAAGGAGTAGCTTTTTAAATCTCCCTCTTATCCCCAGCAGTCACCAGACTCAAAGATAAAGACTTCGTGGACCAGACAGTCTCCATCTTGCCAGGAAAGCTGCCTCCTAGGTCTCCCAATTCTCTCAGCGAGTGAGGGCCCTGATGATGCTGGGGTCAGGATGCAGCTGGTTAGGACGCTCCTTGCCACATGCACAAAACATCTTCAGGTCGAATGCTGGGTGTGAAGGGCTCCCCGGTGGTCAGCGACGAGGAATCAACCCTGACAAATGAAGAAGTAAAACCTAGGGAGAGTCTGTGTTTTTTCCACTAACGTCCTTAAACTGAGAGAAGCACACCAGGGCCAGTGATATGTGGGTTTACAAGAATGACTGGACAATAAAATCATGACCTAAAAAGAAACTTGAATCAACAGGTACTGCTGGTTCTACTCACGATATCCAATCAGCTGCCATATCTCTTTCCCAGGGAAAGAGAACAGAGGAGTGACATGGATTTTCTTCAGTTTAAAATATTCAAGTGTCTCCCATAATACCAGACTTCTCACCAGCCCATCTGCCACTGTTCAGTCGCTGAATATGGGTCCCCCCAAGGCAAAAAACTAAAAGACTGATCACACTTCACTGTGGCCCATTGCTTCTTTTCTCTAACACTTCTAGCATGGAGGACAAACTTACTGAGACAACAATGCGAGGACTGTTCTCTCTCTTAGACCCCCAAGCTCGAAAAAGACAGTGACAAGGACACCATGGCATTCCACACGGCGTCTTCTGAGTGTGAGAACATGAGAGACGAGCTGTTCCGAGGGCAAAGAACATGAAGGAGAATGGTCGGATCTGAAGGTCCCACCTAGCGAAAACAAGAAAAGGGTGTTCTCCCTTGCTTGTCCACCCTTCCCAGCAGATCTGGAAGTCAGCCAAGGAGACCCGTTAGGTTCCAGTGATCATGGCGGCCCTGGCCAGCCAGTTCGCAAGTGTGAACCGAACGACTACAGCGTTCCAAAGAACGCAAGAGGATCCTGCCGTCAAAGAGCTCACGGCTGCCTGAAGGAAGGGGCGGCACACGCACAAAAATATTAAATAATAATTAAGTGCATATGTCCTTCCAGATCGAGTGGAATCCAGCCTGCCTTCCCATAGCTGAGTATTCGTCAAGAGTTTGAATCTGTTCTTACCTTTGTTTTCTTTTATGCTTTCTCTCTCCTACATCTTGTCTTGAATTCTTCTCTGTTCTCTGTCAGTCAACCTCACTCTACCCCGAACACCTACTTGTTGCCTCTTTCAACTGCTACAGAGTTTACACTTTCTTTAAATATATATCATATAATACATATACATATTTTCCCCATATCAAAAACTGACAACATGGTTCTTCCATTTGCTCAATGCAAAACCTTAGCATCATCGTTCATTGCTCTGGGTCTCTTTCTGTCCCACGCACATCAGTGAAAATATGCCAGAATCTGATGACTTCTCTCCTCCCCCAACCCCGTGTCCATCTCTGGCTAACTGGCCCCCATCCTTCCCCATGTTCCCACCACTCACACTGCCAGTTCTCCATACCAACGAGTAGCCAGGGAGATTCGAAGCCTTCCTGAAGCTCTCAGACATTCTATATGACTTGGCTTCCACTACCTACCTCTCTAGCTTTATACCCTATCTCTCATGGTGCCAAAGGATTTCATTTGTACCCACAAGCAACTGAGTAGCAACTGGAGAGGCCATGGAGGGACTACATTAACTTCAAGGAGGCCAGCCTGTAGAGATGGAACCAGTTAGACAAGAGCAGGACTTCCCACTGGTAGAAGAGAGGGCAAAGATCAGAGTGGCATCTGAGCCCATCTCCTTCCCCTGGCTCCTCTGTTCCTCTGTATGAAAATTAAATCCTGCAGTAATTGTATTCATTGTGTCAATTTACATATGCATCATGTTTTATGGGATCCCCTGAGTGAGGTAATTAACACGCTCTGTTCTTCAGTTGTGTGCCCCTTTCTTTCCTTCCTGCCATCACTGGAGCAGGCAGCACATTTGCCGTGGCTGGGATCCTGCCCCCACCCCCTCGGAGGTGTGTAATGGATACATTCGTAGGGTCCTTGATGGTGTCACCAAGATCTTGCCTGACACTCACATGTGTCCTCCCCAGCCCCCACGCCCTCTGCTTTAATGGAAAACCCTCCACCATTAGAACTCTCCTGGTTTCCTCAGCCTTCCCAGAAGGAGCAGATGGATGTCTTTTCATGAACAGGCAAATAAATTTTCCCAGGCTTGGCTAAATGGATTAAATGAATTGGTTCTCATCCACACACTTTTCTATAGGGCAAATCATCCAAGCTGGCAGTGTGGGTGAGAACACAAGGGGGTGATGTGGACAGGTAGGAGTCAGGCTCCTGGGGGAAAATTCAGCTGAGTCCCACAAACAGCACAAAACAAGCACAGAGAACACGTATCCAGGGAAACACACTAAGAACCCTTGTCCGGCACTTTACACTTTACAGAGAGCACGTCCAGAGACATGCATCATGTTCCTTCCCCCATCCCTGCGAAACAGAGCAAGGACCACTCTACCATTTAGGAGTCAGGACATTATCAACTTGACTGTGGTTACACAGGTTTTCAGGTGCTGAGTTGTATTCCGGGACCCATTTTGAAAGCCCTACCTTGCCTTAAACATCGCTATCAAAATTATACACGCTAAATTTCCAAGATTTTAAAATCAGCCTTTGTTTCCTACCTTTTAGCATTTCCGAAATTGGAACACACCTTACAATTGATGTGTATGTTCAATCTGGCAGTGTTTCTTCTTTTTCTTTCCTTTTTTTTCCCTTGAAAGGCTATTACTGAATCGGTGGTGTGTCTTAGAGTCAGTGGGGTCTTAGAATTGAGGACATGGGGTGCACACACTTGTGCAAATGTGAGTGTGCGTGTGTATACTCGCCTCTCTGGGTATATCCATCCAGTGGCTCCTCTTTGCTATTAAAAGCAAGCCAGTGCAGCCCCCGGAGTCCTGGGAGAGCCTCCTCCAGACTCCACTAGCCTGCCTGCTGTCTTCAAGGAGAGCTACAGGCCTCCACAAGCAATTACTGTTCTTAAGGGGAAAAGCCCCAGCAAGCTCCAAGCAGCACCAAGAAGCCAAGGAAATGTTCCTACTGCTGTTGTTGCTAGATCCTCAGAGGCACAGAACAGACCCTGGGAAGAGTCCAAGCCCCAGGTGGTCTCTGTCCTTCTCTGACCTACCGAGCACCGCCCCCACCTTCTTTTGTGCTAAAGTTCCTGACACCAGGGGCAGGAACTGAAGACATGCAAGACAGGGCCACACTCTTCAAGTGAAGAAAATGCCTCGTGGTTCAGGCAGGAGTGCTTTACAAATTCCTTCATTTCACCTCCTGAATTTTACGCTGAATTTTGTCAGTTTATAAATTTGCACTACAGCTTGGCCCTGGGAAGAGGTGGGGGAGATCATCAAACCCACGGGCGTTTCACACACAGACACTGAAAAATAAAGACCATTAGCAAAAAGTATAATTAAATGAAAATGCCAACTTGCCAAAGAAGCTCAGTAAATGGGAAATATATCAAATTGTGATAATACAAATGGGCTATTTCTCAAGGTGTGAGAATGTCAAGGGACTAAAAACTCTGATAATTTGCTGACTTTTTCTGCTGAAGGTAGAGTAATAGTTTAAAAATAAATTGCCACAATAACACACACGACCACGTAGTAAGTGTACAATTGTTTAACCGTGTTGGTACCGCGTATCTGAGAGCACCAAGGTCTGAGGGACATAGAAAAAGCACTTAAAACCAAATAGCTGCTTTTGGGTGAGCTGGCCAGCCCCCAATCCCAGCAGAAATTTTTATTAGTCACTTTTTTTAGGTCCATTCAGCCTCATTTATTTTGAATGCATGTTTGCCAGTTAAGTTTAACATATCCTGTTAACGATAGCTGAATATTCTCTGAAAGCAATCTCATTATGAGGCCGCGGTTCTTTGTAGAATATTGAAAATTACTTTTGGCATGCAAGTTCGTTTTGTTAATTCCTCTTTTAGTGTGCAAATAACCTTTGAAAACCTGCTTCTAGGTGTTTATGTGTCAGGACAGTATCAAAAATTATTCAATTGCCAAGTCACATGTCAACACTTCAATGTACAATGCCTCAGAGAATCCCGATTCTCACGACTCTGCTGCCCTCTCGTGGACAGCTGGCAAATCCTCGCCTTCATTTCGATTTCCTTTTTTTCAAACCAAGCCTGCAATGCCAGGCATTCATATTTGCATCACACCACGAAGGTAAGTGGCACTTTAGGAGAGGTAAAATATAAACAAGAAAACAGGGACCCAACTGAAATCCCTTGGGGGAACACTTAACAAAGGTGAGTTTGTCAAACATTTTCTAAGAACCTCTCCATTTACAAGCAGTCACCTGCGGCTACAGCCATGCCTTGGGAACAATAGACAGCAGCTCCCCCATTGTTCAGGGGTGGGCTCAATAGACTATCTGCCCACAGGAAGTTTGAAAGTGGCCTGGGAGCTCTCCCTCCAAAAGTCACAGGGCACAGACCAGAATGTCAGAGAGAGAAAGGACATTTAAAGTTCACCCATCCTGACAGCTTCTCACAAGGCCTGATCTCAAGCAACCTAGCAGAAATATTCAGGTTCTTAACTGAACTAAAGAAAAGTCGTTACATGAATAACAGCACAGCTGGTCTGCAGTTCCGACAATCACATGTAATGTTCATTCCCACCATCACCCGATGCAAAGGCAGAAGCCCAGAGAGGGGAAGGAAACTGCCAGGAGCCCACAGCTAATAGCAGGCGCAGCTGTAACGGGAACCGAGGTCTCGCGATTCGGAGCCCAAGGCTCTCCCCGTTACAACAGGCATTTTTTTTTCCCCATTATCACAGCAGCAGGCCTTGAACACATTTTCATAATCAGTTGCAATGGGCATAATGAGTAACCTGAAAAATCAGAGCCAAATTTGGGGAATTTGTGAATTAATTACTTTTTAGAAATAAATTAGAGCGGATCCACATTTATTCGTATAACAAAATCACTCTTACTTGCAATCCGTGAGTGGTAGAGAAAGTGGTGGAGATACAGCTGTGAGGCACTGTCCATGTTGAGAATACAAATTTCAGTCCACATGCACAGATGAGTGAGCGGTGTAAGTTTTTGGGTTGTTTTTTTTTTTTTAACTGTTTCTATGCAGACCCTCATTTCACCAAGTGGTATAAACTTTATTTCAGTTGAATCAGGGCTGCATTGCCCTCCCAGCTCATCTGGATGGAGGTAGAAGGGCCGACGTGGTGGGAAGGCTTGGGGAGGAGAGGGACACGGCCCTCATCCTCAGTGTTGTCCTATATCCAAGATGGCACCCAGTGTGATTTCCTCGTCCCTGTCTAGTGCTCTGTTCACAGTCTCAGGGCCTGCCGGTTCCATCAACCCTCTGGGCTAAATCCAGAGCTCTGAGTGTCTGGAAAGCATTCTCCTGCCTTCGGGCATGTCCACCCAGACATTCCACACAGTTATGACCACTCTGGAAACATCAGCCTCCCCTACCTCTCCCTGGGAAGGAGCACAGTTCTATTTTACTCTCAAATCTTGTAAGCTATGTGGGGTTCCCATTACTCGCACCCTCAGCCCACACTTCACTGACCGCACCACCCAATTCCTGTGTTGGAGAGCAGGGCCTTTGCTCAAAGACCTACCAGTATCAAATTCACCTCCTCCATTCATTCACTCAGTATCTGTTGAGCAGCTCCTCCGTGCCAGGCCTACCCTAGCATTGAGGATACCCCAGGAAACAAGGTTGACCAGGTGCCTGCCCAAGGGGGCTCACAGCCTAGAGACGAAAACACCACTAAGCAAGCAAAATATGCACAAAATGATCTAAAGGATGAGTGGGGAGAGGATGGAAGGATGGTAAGGAGGCACATAACTTCAAATTGGGTAGCAAGCAAAAGTCTTCACAAGGAAGATTACGTTTGAACAGAAGTTTGCATAAATGTCCAAGTCGAGCCACTTCCTAGTCTTAGAGCCTAGACTCTCTGCTAGAACTTACCACCTATTCTTCCAAATAGCAAAACCAGAACACCTTTCCTTTGTATGTTCGCTGTCTTGGGAGTCATGAGGATTCTTAAGTGATAGGATACAGGCAATCATAGGAGGTATAGCAGAAAAACACCAGTTAATATTTCAAAATACACATACACCCTGGGTAGGCTTTGATAGAGATGTCCCCGGTGAACAAATCCGCCATCATGGGTGCTGAGAAGGGGGAACTAAGGCTGAGACCCACGGTCCTGAAGCCTCCCTTGATGTTCACTCCTAGCCTCTGAAGAGCAGAGATCCCGTGTCAGTCACTTCTGACCCCACCAGCCCAGGCCTCTAGCTTGGCACCTTGCTCTCAGTAGGCACTCACCACCAGGGTAAAGGAAGTAGTCACGCCCCACCCAAAGTAGGTGATAACCTGTATATAACATCTCTGACTCAGAAAAGGACACTGGTATTGGCTCAGTGATGGCCTTAGGGAAGAGAAGTCATTTCCCCTGCATTACTAGTATCGAAAATGAAAATACTTATGGGAGCTTAGGTAAGAGAAGGAGGTGAAGTGAGCTGGGGTAGGCAAGGTTTTTCACTTTTCCAAAGAAATAGACTCTCTCTATATATAATTTTTTACACTTACCTCTTGTTGCTTCATTATTCTGTCTTTTTTAGGAACAAAGGAAATAAACATTTACATTCTTCTTTACTATTAAGCCTGTAAAAGCATCAGGATAAACAGCAACTAACTCTAAGCTTCAGAAGGAAAGCAACAGGGTGTAGAGGGGACAATAGAGAATTGAAGAAGATACACTTCATCTAAACTGGGAGGAGCTAAAGCCATTTGTCCCATGGTGGGAACATGGACCCAGCACTACCAGACCTTATAATTATTCCAGAGAAGTTGGAACCTAACTATTCTCATGAAATATCCTGGTATTTACATATTGATAATTAATTCATATTATTTTAAAACCCCGGGTAGGATCTTTGGACCAGATCCTGGGCATGAACCAGCAATTTGGAAACTAAATTTTAATCATATGTTCCATCTTTTGGGGTATCAGCCAGACACCCTGGGAGAAACCCTGGCCTGTAAGTCCAGAGACCTGGGGTAAAGTCTTCATTCTGCCATCACTGTGTAAATGCATGCAAGTTACCACCCTCTCGTCTTCTGCTTCCTTCTTAGAACAAGGACAGAATTAGATGAGACCACATTTATTTTCATATGCAAAATCTTTAGAGTTTAAACAGCTATAACAAATAGACCCAAAAATGTATATGGCTAAAGAAAGAAAATATAGAATCTCCTTTTCTCACTTACCCAATAATCCCCAGTGGGACAGTTGGCAGATTTCCCCCATACTGTGATTCAGGGGCCATCTCTCTGGTTTCTGGGCCATCTCCTATGGCCTTGCCATTATCTGCATCTTCTTGCACTAAGGGGAGAAACAAAAAAAAAAAAAAGTATGTAAGTGCTTCTTAAAAATAATGGCCTAAAATCAGTACATAGCATTTTTACATACATTCTATTCGTGAGAAGTAAACATCCAGCCACATCTAGATGCAAGGTGAGTTATGACTCCATTGTGAGGGGGGAGAACAGATTTCAGTGGACATCTAGCATTCTTTGCCATGCTTCTTCAAGCAAAATGTGAGTCCAAAATTGCATATGCGCCCAACATACAGAACAGTTAGACATGAAGCTGCATTAGTTGAAGCCAGGGTAGGGAATTCCTAGACTCCATGATGAATATTGAATCGCCACTCAAATATCTCCCCCCTGTTCCTGGAAAAAGAATATACCTCCTTGTTGCACTGATGTCAGGCTTAGCCAGTGACCCGCTTTTGGCCAGTGAGTGTAGGCAGAAGTGACAGGTGCTATTGCCAAGCAGAAGCTTTAAAAGCCATGGCCCACCACTCTCTTCCCTCTGAAATGGGCTCAGCATGTCTCAAACAAAAGCCTCTCCTATAGCAAATTCCAGAATGAAGAAACCATGAAGCAAAGCCAGAGTTGATCCATGATGGTCATGCCACGTGAGTGAGAAATACACCTTTGCTGTTGTAAGCCATTAAGATATGGGGGTCATTTGTTACTGCAGCACAACTTGACCTAAGCTGGCAAATACACTCGCATTTCCAGCGCCCTCCAACCTCCCTAGGGGCCTAGGAAGCATAACGTCTAGAATTCAGCAACTAAGAATTCAGAATCTAGGACAGCACTGGAATACACCATTGCTGAGATCCCTCAAAGTCCCTGCATTCTGTGATTCTAAGTCTCCAGATGGCAGAGCCTCCATGTGAGTGGTTTTTGTATCCCTAGTACCTAATAGTGTGCCAGGTACACAGTAGGTGCTCAGTTAGTTTGGTGAATGTATAACAAATTCTTCTGACAACGTGTTGTAACATGGAATACTTCAATCAATGCCTCTCCTCATAGGCTATTGCTTCTGCCTTGAATACCCTTCCCTTCCTCCTCTACCTGGTGGACTCCATGCTCCAAAGCCCCGCTCAGACATTCCCTGCCCTATGCCCTATGACGGCTTCGCACTTAAGCCAGAATAAGTGTGTCCCATCTTGTATTCCAACAACTGAGAAGTTTCTCTAGGCCCTTTCACGCCATATTCTTTGGGAAGCAATACTTGGTTTAGCAATCCTCATATCCTCAGTTTCTAGAAAGTCTCCTGATTAGTAATAAATTAGCTCAAAATGTGTTTAGTAAGTAAGTGAATGAATGCAATGTTTCCAAGTCATGATATAAAAACAAAGAAGAATTTGCTGTCAGATGTGCATCTATATTAAAATATAACCATCATGTAATGTGAAGACTGTAATACAGGAAAGGTAACATCTTTCACCTGAGACAAATCACCTTTCTAAATAACCTGCAACTGTATTATACTGTCTACTACATGTATACTGTATATAACATTATGAAATTATAGCATTTGGTATGCGTTCCCTCAAGCTAAACACTGCCCTTCTAGTCATCTTTAAATAAATGTGTTTAAAGAAACTTCTCTAGGCAGAAAAGTATGTCAAACCATTTACATTTTAGTATGAATCAGTTAATTACTTCTGGACTTTGCATCCCTCACCATATCCCTGCACACACACATATCTGTGTGTGTATAATTGAAATATCCAGATCCTAAAACTCTTGCGTTTTTAAAAATGATGCATTCCCGAGAACTTTCTCCTTAAGATTATGGTCAGATTCGGACTGTGTATGCCATGTAGAGCACTGTGCTGTGGGGTTTCAGTCTGTCTCCACCATCTACTGACAGGGAATGCCGGCCAAGTCAGACAAACCCCCCTGAGCCCCAGTTTGTCAGAATGAGATAAAGGATGTTTTATAAATGGTACTTCCATACCCACATATTAGTTATTAATTAAGAAGGAGAAGAATGGATCCAGAATTGGGATGGATGAAAAATATAGCCTGAAAGACAGTGTTTGAAGTCTTCTTTTTCACTTACTCACAGCTGGATGGACTAAAAGAAGGTACCTTCAGAGGCAGGTCAGAAACTAAGGTAAAGAAAGCCTCCAGACTCCCACCGATGAACCCAGATCACCCTTTCTCCTACAACTAGAGCAACAACTTAAGTCACCTTCACCAGCTTTAATTTGGAGGGTGGGTTAAACTCTCCCAGGGCCTCAGGTTGATCCCTGAAACCCTTGTCTCCACCCACAATTTAAATGGCAAGGATTGTAATGTCACAGAAACAAAACAGCCTGGAACAAAGGAAAGCTGGTATTCCAAAATAAACCAACCCCGCATATCAGGAGCAAACATGTTCTCTTCTCACTAAGGAGATTGACACATCCCTTCTCCCCATGCGGTGGAAACGGAAATGATGACTCCTCCCCCAGTCATAACAGTTACATGCTCAACTTAAAAGGATAAAACGAAGAAAGAATCTTGTTGCCTACCCTAAGTTATAAGCATTACGGGACTGACACCTTTCATCTTCTCAACTCACAACAGATGGCTTCTGAGGAATGGCCTCTAGGGGTGACAGGATGGCTGGGGTGTGCTGGGGGCCATTCACTGAGAAACAGCTGTTTCTCAGGTTTGCTGGAAGGAAATTTTAATCAGGGTCAGATTGAACTTGGTTTGTGCAGGCTTGAGCCTACCCCATGTCCTTCTGGACAACAGACAGACAGAGGAATGAAATGGAATACGGAACAGCGTAACCTAAAACCTTTTGGCACAATTTATATGAAAAATTTAAACTCAGCTGGTGCCAGACTTCTCAATGTAGTTACCATTCCCATTATTTCAAAATAATAGAAAACCAAGGTCTTACCCAAATCTCGAATATTATCATCCTAGGACAAGATTTTTGGTGACACTCAGAAGGAAAAAGCAGTAAAAACGATTATGAGTCCGGCACCCCTGGGGTCATGGGCCACGTCAGGCTCCGGTACTTATATGTGGGCTCTAGAAGGATGCCTGGCCCGGTGCATTATTTGGAGACATGCCCCACATTGAGACAGCAAGGAGGACCATAACAAGGCCATCAGCACTAGTATCTGGGGACACGTGATTCCAGTCTACCTGCATGCCAAGAAAATTAGCTCGTTACTGAGCATCTCTGAGCACCACAGGGACATGCGGTCCGGGCCATGGGAAATCCTCAGTGACAAATTCAACCGTACTTGGCACAAAGCCATAGCGTTATTCACGTGCCATTTCTCTGGGCTTCTGCCAAGCCCCTGTATGATATGGGAGTCAGTGCACACAAACGGTTGGTCCTGCCCACAAAACTCACAGGAGGCCCCCACAGAGCATGTAGGAAAGGAAATGGAGGCACAGGATGGGAAGGAAGAAGGGAGGGGAAAGGGAGTTCCCAGAATTCTCGCCCACCATCTGTATTAACCATTCTCATGAGGAATTCCAAATAATTCCCCCTTCTCAACAAGAATTTTCAGTCCCGACTCACTGGTTCCTCTCAGTTGTCCTCATACCCAAAGACAAACTTAGAGGCGTTCAACTTTCAGTACCAGGAGAATCCACAGGACAAAGCTTCTAAGCTGGCACCCCCAGGGGAAAAATATGGCCCTTCAGAGGTGGTTTGCTTGGTCTGGATTTGAAGTTCTTCAAGCATTTCTCTCCTCTCCCAGGTTGTCTCAGTTCTTACCTGGCGCACTCTCTTCCATCATGTTACTCATCCAAAGGCACTTGAGTGGGTCACCTGGCCTGAGAGAGTCCACCAGACACCTTCTTCCCCCACCATCTTCCTTTCACAAATGAGAAAACCAAACTACTCAGGAAAAAAAAAAAAATAAATCGGAGTACATATATCCATGGAAATCTCTGCTTCCTAGAGAGAGGTGGTGCTTGCTTTGGCATCTTGAAAAGGAGGTGAGAAGTTCTCATAGCCTTTAGAGAAGATGCTCTAAGTTTATGATTTTTTACATATATGAAGAATACCTCTGTTGGAATGATTTTGATAAAAGTGGCTCTAGTAGTCGGGCTGAAAGGAGTGGGTTGCGCAGAGTACTCCAGAGCTTGCCCATCTGGAGTTGCGTTCTTACAGGGCTGTGCACTTACCTGTCTGTGCCCCTTTAAAAGTTCCTCTAAGCTAATTATCCCTGGGTAGCTCATTAGAGTTATTTTGAGTTACATTAAGTTACGTTCCTTGAGAGACAGATCCTTAACCCAAAGGAATGGCTCCCTAATGGTGAAATCTACAGCAGGATGGCACGTCAGAGAAAGAGAGAATTTAGACCCGAAGTCACCCCCACCCCCCAAACCATATGCCTAAGACTGGCAATGACTCCAGGACATAAACCAGTGGGGTTATCTTTTCCCTATGATATCAAATTTTACAACCCAGTCTGAAAGATCAATTTATTTCAAGAAACAGATCCTCACTCAAGCTGGCTTTGGCAATGAGGAATTTATTGGAAGGATGCAGGAAAATCTTGTGAAATCTATTTGAGGAAATACAGCTGGTCATTACAGCAACTGGAACGTCACCAGCCAGCTCTTCTTTTTGCCTCCTTATTTTGGGGGAATACTTGACCTCTCATTCCTGCTTCTCTTTGCAAGAATATTCCATTCTCTCAGTAAACTCTCTTCCTTTTTGAAACTCTTTTTCTGTTCCGCCAGACCTTTGCAAGTTGCACTCAGATGTGGCTACCTGTGATCCTAACTCCAGGTGGCCTTGTGGTTCCAAGGCCAGTGTGGCTCAGCTGTATGTTCCGTGCCATTCATATTTTTGAGCAGGACTGATTGGCTCAGCTTAGGTCAGGTGCCCAGCCAATCAGCTTTGGTAATGGGGCAAGGTCAAGCAGAATAAAGAAAGTTACTTGGACCTAAGCCAGGACTATTAGGAGAATTCTGAAGAGAGGGAGAGCACACACTTGCCCAAACCTTTGTCCCTGTTCTTCCCTGTCACAAGGTTGGAGCTAGAGCGTGCCACTCCAGCACAAGAATTAGACAAGAGTTTGGGGACAGTAAACTCCAGCAATTCTCCCGCCAGTTGCTCCACAGATGAATTCCTCCAGACAGAACTTCTTCCATCACTCCCCATCCTACTGGGAAAAAGTGCCCCTGGATGAACGCATTCAAATCCCCGAAGGCAGGAAGCGGGGAGAAAGACAGAGGAAGTGATCTCGGCTCAGCTGAAGGAAGGGCAAGGTATCACTGTAGAGTGCCTGTGGGAAAGGCCTATCCTCAAACCTCCAAGATGGAGCAACATGCTCCTTCCTGCAGGACTGAAGGGCCACAGCCATAGGCTCCTGGTGCCCATTCCTTCTCTCCCTCCTTTCTGCCCTCCTTCCTTCCTCCCTCCCTCCCTCCCTCTTTTCCTTCCTTCCCCAGGTGTGTATCATGGTATTTGTCACACACCTATTTAGCAGATCATCCAGGTTACAGAAGGGTTTTTATCTTAGCATCCTTGCTTCACTTGGCCCAGGCTGGCTCCAAGTTTCCCTGGCGGAGGTAACTGCCTACCAGGTAAAACAGACTAGCCAATGGAATGCCCTTCCTTTAAATGCCTTCCTGCCTGCCCTGCTGAGTTGCCACACTCTACTCTCCAGCCACACTTCACAACTAATGGCTAAGCAGCTCAGAGGAGGGTAGATATAAGGTGAATTTAACGTGATAGGACATGAAACAATCTCACAGAGAATCTGCTACATAAATTAGGAAACATTAAGTCACAGTTCTATTTGCACTGCAAACGTTTTATCAAAACAGAAATGAAAAGCACTCTGGAATGATCCGCCTCAGTCATGGCACAATCTAAATCTCTAGTGGCGGGCGCCTGGGTGGCTCAGTTGGTTAAGCGACTGCCTTCGGCTCAGGTCATGATCCTGGAGTCCCCGGATCGAGTCCCACGTCGGGCTCCCTGCTCAGCAGGGAGTCTGCTTCTCCCTCTGACCCTCTTCCCTCTCGTGCTCTCTATCTCTCATTCTCTCTCTCTCAAATAAATAAATAAATAAAATCTTTAAATCTCTAATGGTAAAGGGTGGAGCATCACAAGGGGTGTGTGTGTGTGTGCGCGCGCGCGTGCGCGTGCGTGCGCGTGCGTGCGTGCAGGAGGGGGACGAGGACAATACTGTGATGAGGTCAAGCTACTATCAGGTGCCTTCCTTTGAGCTGCAACTTTAAGAGTTGGATTTTGGCTCTGACACATACAACCTATACTTTTTCAAGACCTTTAATTTCTGGAGGAGGTAATCCCACTTAACTGATGGTTAAAACCTCTTTCAGTTCTAACATTTTCTATTCTGGTACTAACATTCCAGATTCCCACGTCAACACTCTATTTTACTGCCCTTTCTGGGTGAGGACATTCTCCGCTGGGAGTCCAAAGCCACTCCTCTGGGAGTGCTCCACAGAGCACACACGTCTGGGTCGAGATTTCAGGGAGCTCTGGGAAATTCTGGGGCAGTACCTTGGAAAGTGTTGCCTGCACCTCACCATCCCCCCAAAACTCCCTCAAGGAGAGCCCTCAGGGGATTTTATTGGTTTGAACTGTGACTCACCTGTCGGCCCTCAGGCATGCAGCCTAGCTTACCAAGGACCGAAGACCCTCAGCAAAGAGAGGCTTTTGAAGGCAAATGCCATGAAAGAGAAGGACGGTAGGTGATGCTGTTCCTAGCTACCTGGTTTCCGAAGCTCCATCCCTCACTGTGTTTGCCTTCATCCTCTTACTCCAGCCTCACAAACTCGTTCAATTCTCCTGCCCCCATCACACCCCTCTGTTTGAAATGTCCCTTCCCTTCTGTCCCTCAGTTCGCAACTACTTCTCTTTCAGATTTTAGCTCAACTGGAGGCTTTCTTTCCTAACTTTTTTTAAAATATCAATTCCAGGAGAGTTAGCATAACTTTAAAAAAAATTGGGGGGTACTCTTATTTTTTCATTATATTTTTTATTTTTCATTTCTTTTTTCTTTTTGTACAAATAAAATTGTAAGATATTTGAAATGTGCATTGTGGTAATTATAAGCATACATTGTGAATGGATTCCTACCACCTAGTTAATTAGCATACCCATCACCTAATATATTTATCTTTTTTTTTTTTTTTGGTGAGAACAAAGAACATCTAAGTTCTACTCTCTTAGCTTACTTCAATTATACAATACAGTGTTATAAACTATAGTCACGATGTTCTACATTAGATCCTCAGACCTTATTCGTCTTATAGCTGAAATTCGTACCCTTCTACCAACCTCCCCCTGTTTCCCCTGACCCCTAGCTCATGACAAACACTTTCCTACTTTCTGTTTCTATGGGCTTGACTTTTGATTTAGATTGCACATATAAGTAATACTATGCAGTATTTATCTTTCTCTCTCTGCTTATTTCACTTAGCATAATGCCTCTAGGTCCATCCACATTGTTGCAAATGGCAGGGTTTCCTTCTTTCTCATGGCTAAATAATATTCAAATGTATGTGCACATATATAGCCATACACACGCATGCACACACAAATAAAATATACTACGTCTTTTTTATACGTTCAACTGCTGACGGGCATTTATGTTGTTTCCACATCTTAACTACTGTGACTGATGCTGCAGTGAACATGGAAGCGCAGATATCTCTTCAATATCCTTTTTCCATTTCCTTTGGATATATCCACGGAAGTGGAGTTGCTGGATTATATGGTAGTTCTAGTTTTAATCTTTTGAGGAATCTCTCTATACTGTTTTCCATAGTGGCTGCACCAATGTACATTCCCACCAACAGTGCACAAGGGGTCGCTTTTCCCCACATCCTCCCCAACACCTGTGTATCTCGTCTTTTTGATGACAACCATTCTAACAGGTGCGAGATAACATTTTCCTGTGGTTTTCATTTGCATTTCCCCGAAGATAGTGATATGGAACCCCTTTTCTTATACCTGTTGGTCATACATATGTTTTCGCTGGAAAAATGTCTATTCAGTTTCTCTGCCCATTTTTTAAATTGTATTGCTTCTTTATCTATGTATTTTTACCACTGAGTTGTGTGAGTTCTTTATGTATTTTGGATGTTAACCCCTTATCAGATATAGGATATGCAAATATTTTCTCCCATTACCTAGGGTTGCTCTTTCATTTTGTCAATAGTTTCCTTAGCTTTGCAAAAGCTTGTTAGCTTGATGTAGTCCCACTTGTTTATATTTGCTTTTGTTGCCCTTGCTTTTGGTTTCAAATCCAAAAAAATCGTTGCCAAGACAGATGTCAAGGAGCTTACCCCCTACGTTTTCTTCTAAGAGCTTTATGGTTTCAGATCTTAAATTTAAGCTTTTAATGCATTTTTAATACGTTTTGAGTTGACTTTTATGTACAGTGTAAGATAGAAGTATGGTTTCAGTTTTTTGCATATGGTTATCCAGTTTTTTTCAAAACCATCTATTAAAGGTACAATTCTTTCCCATTATACCTTCCTGGCTCCTTTGTCATAATGAATTGATCATACATACATGCATTTATTTCTGGGCTCTCTATTCTGTTCTATTGATCTATGTGTCTGTTTTTATGTCAATATCATACTGTTTTCATTACTATAGCTTTGCAATATAGTTTGAAACCAGGAAGTGTGATGCCTCCAGTTTTGTTCTTCTTTTTCAATACTGCTTTGGCTTTTGGGTGTCTTTTGAGGTTCCATACAAATTTTTAGTATATTTTTTCTATTTTGGTGAAAAATGCCATTGGAATTTTCATAGAAATTAAATTGAATCTGTATATTGCTTTGCATAGCATGAACATTTTAACATTACTAATTCATCTAATCTATGAACATGGAATACCTTTCCATTTATTTCTGTCTTCTTCAATTTTTTTCATCAATGTAGTTAATTTTTAGTGCACAGATCTTTCTCCTCCTTGGATAATTTATTCCTAAATATTCTATTCTTTTTGATGCAATTATAAAAGGGATTGTTTTCTTAATTTCTCCTTCTGCTAGTTGTTAGTGTATAGTAACACAACAGATTTTTGTATATTGATTTTGTGTCCTACAACCTCCCTGATATCATTTATTAGTTCTAACCAGTTTTTGGGTGGAGTCTTCAGAGTTTTCTATGTATAAAATCATGTCATCTGCATATAGAAACATTGTTACTTCTTCCTTTCCAATTTCAGTGCATTTTATTTCTTTTTCTTGCCTAATTGCTCTGGCTAGGACTGCTAGTACAATGTTGAATAAAAGTAGTGAAAGTGGGAATCTTTGTCTTGTTTGTGATCACTGAATATGAAGTTAGCTGTGGGCTTGTCATAGATGATCTTTGTTATATTGAGCACATTCCCTCTACATCCAGGCTATTGAGAGTTGTTTTTATCATGAATGTATGTTGAATTTTGTCAAATGCTTTTTATTAATCTGTTGCAATGATCATATGATTTTTTGTCCTTTGTTTTGTTAACATGGTGCATCACATTTATTGATTCGCCATCTTTGCATCCACAGAATAAATCCCATTTGATTATGGTGTAGGATCTTTTTAATGTATTGTTGAATTTGATTTGCTAATATTTTGCTAAGCATTTTTGCATCTATATTCACTAGGGATACTGGCTTGTAATTTTCTTTTCTTGTAGTGTCCTGCCTAGCTTTAGTATCAGGGTAATGCTGGACTTATGAGTTTAGAAGTATTCCCTCCTCTTATATCTTTTGGAAGAGTTTGGGAAGGATTGGTATTTGTTCTTCCTTGAATATTTGGTATAATTTACCAGTGATGCCATCTGACCCTGGATTTTTCTTTGTTGAGAAATTTTGGTTACTGATTCAATCTCCTTACTAGTAATTTATCTGTTCATATTTTCTATTTCTTCATTTCAATCCTTTTTTTTTATATGAAGTCTTCAAAGTCTGGTGTATACTATATTTAACAGTACTTCTCATTTCTAACTGGCCACATTTCAAATGCTCAATAGCCACAAGTGGCTAATGGCTACTATAGTACATAGACAGTTCTAAATTGATGAGCAATCTTTACCATGAAATCAGTGGTAACTCCAAAAACTTAGATGATGGCTTCACTGGACTGAATGTTTTGTCCCTCCCAGTATTTATATATTGAAATCCTAATTCCAATGTGATGCTGTTTGGAGGTGGGGCCCTTGAGAGGTACTTGGGACATGAGGGTGAAGCCCTTATAAATAGGATTAGTCTTCTAAGAGGGCTATTTAGCCCTCTATCCATCATGTGAGGACACAGCAAAAAGATGGCCATCTGCAAACCAGGAAGAGAGCTCTCCCAGATCCAACCAAGTTGGCATCCTGATCTCAGACTTCTAGCCTTCAGAATATCTGTTGTTGATAAGCCACCCGGTCTATGGTACTTTGTTCTAGCAACCTGAACTGGCTAAAACAGTGGCTTTATCTTTAAAGGTTTTACAGGGGATGACAAAGTAAACCTACAGGCCGAATCTGGCATATGAAGTGTTTGTTTGTTTTGTTTTGTTTTGTTTGTTTGCTTTATAGCCTGCAAGGTCATAGTGGTTTTTACATTATTAAATGATTGAGAAAAAGAATTTTTTAAAAAGAATAATAATATTTCATGACACATGGAAATTTATAAAATTCAAATTTTAGTGTCCACAAATAAAATTTTATTGGAACACAGTCATGCCCATTCATTTAAGCATTTTCTGTGGCTGTGGTAGAGTTAAATAGTTATCTACGGCCCATAAAGCCTAAAGTATTTACTAGCTGGCCCTTAACAGAAACATTTGTCAACCTTTGGGTTTAGGGTTGCCAAAAATATACAAGATGCCTAGTTAAATTTTTATATCAAATAAACAACAAATACTTTTTATTATGTCTCAAATATTCCATGGAACATACTTATACTAAAACATTTTTTTGTTCATGTGAAATTCAAAGTTAATGATGCATACTATATTCTTATTTGCAAATCTGATAAACCTAGCTGGGCTAGAATATTGTTATTTGCTCACAACAAAGAACTTTCAAGATCTCACTTACATTGAAGAGCAAGAGATACTGATGAAAAATCCACTTTGGGGACTCAGCCTCTTCAAATCATCAGCGAACATTTTGGACACCACCACTTTGATTTTGAACTCAGTTCAAAGGCACTTGGAGGGACAGATTGCTTAGTTACTGGAAAAATGGCTTAAATTTTATTGGACTAATGTTTAAAAAGATGCAATCAATCAAGCTTATGTTGAAAAATCTCCCGTAAGAAACATTCTTGCTTTTATATTAAAATATTTAGGGTTTATGATCTCAGCACATGTTTCCAAGAGTATATATGCTTATACCTTGTTATTGGTTTTCAATACTTTTCATAGTCAATTTTGTACTTTTAAAACAGAAATCAGCATCCAGGAACAGAAATCCAATTTATAACATTCATATAGGGAATGAGAAGGTCCACTTAAAAGAGCTTGACTCTCAAATATTCTCCAGGAATAAATTAAACCCAAGTCAAGGGTCTGCAAAAACCAACTCTGGCTTCTTCTCCATTTTGCTGGAAACCTGCTTTCCACTTGAGGCTGAAAAGAAATGTTCCCTTCAGCTGAACATGAGTAGGCTTATGTAAGATACAGGTAAGTTCTCCATTACCATCTGGGCCCTGGGGCCATTAATATTTGATGCACTCCTCATCATCTCTGTTTGTGTAATTTGTCAACGCCCAACAGGTCCTCTGCCAGCTATGCATTAAAACTATTTTCAAAATATGTCATTGTCAGCCCTTGGCACACTCATTACTTATTAAGATAAGAGGCCGGATGAGGCAAGCAGGAGGTGGCTTGCTTACTTAAACATACTTGACTTAACTGTAGAGAAATCAAGTGATCTACAGGGTCATGGATAGGAAGCCTTGGAGGGCCCCATCCCTTCTTCACTGGGTAGATGGAGAAACTGAGGCCCAGGGAGGGGAAGGGACTTGGCCAAGTTTACTCAGAAGTTCTGTGGCAGAACTAGAAGTACAGCTCAAGCTTCTTAAGTTCTCGGTCCTTCCCTCCACCACCACCAGCACACTCACCTATGGGAATAAATTTGAAAAAAAAAAAAAAGGCATAACTTCACAGATATTATCTCTTTGAATAGCACAATCCTCCATAGGGACAACTGAAACAGTGTTTTCAAAGCATGGAACACATACCCCTAAAGCTACTCAAGATGATTTAAAATGTCAGTCATATAAATAAACTGTTTAAATTTTTTTTTAAATTTTTTATTGTTATGTTAATCACCATATATTACATCATTAGTTTTTGGTGCAGTGTTCCATGATTCCTTGTTTGTTCATAACACCCACTGCTCCATGCAGAATGTGCCCTCCTCAATACCCATCACCAGGCTAACCCATCCCCCCACCCTCCTCCCCTCCAGAAACCTCAGTTTGTTTTTCAGAGTCCATCATCTCTCCTGGTTTGTCTCCCTCTCTGACTTACTCCCCTTCATTCTTCCCCTCCTGCTATCTTCTTCTTTATCTTGTTTCTTAAAATATGTTGCATTATTTGTTTCAGAAGTACAGATCTGTGATTCAACAGTCTTACACAATTCACAGCGCTCACCGTAGCACATATCTTCCCCAATGTCCATCACCCAGCCACCCCATCCCTCCCACCCCCGACCACTCCAGCAACCCTCAGTTTGTTCCTGAGATTAAGAATTCCTCATATCAGTGAAGTCATATGATACATGTCTTTCTCTGATTGACTTATTTCACTCAGCATAACACCCTCCAGTTCCATCCACGTCGTTGCAAATGGCAAGATCTCATTCCTTTTGATGGCTGGATAATATTCCATTGTGTATATATACCACCTCTTCTTTATCCATTCATCTGTCGATGGACATCTTGGCTCTTTCCACAGTTTGGCTAACTGTTTAAATTTAAATGATATGTTTATTTTGATGCATTATAAAACATACATCAAAGTTATGATCTGGGCAGTGAGGAGGGATGTGCTTCAAACTCATGAATTTGTAGATACTGCTGCTTAGGTCAAAGCTAGGTCATAAAGAAGGATTGATTTAAAATTGCTTTAAGTACAGTTATCACACAACTCATGTTTTCAATTACACAGACTGCAGTATTTTTATTATTATACACATATTTTAATTATTACTTCTCATAATCAACTTCGGTATTATAAAGATAGGAATTAGCATTCAGGAACCAAAATTAAAACAGTTATACAACTCGTGAGAGAGAGCACAGGGATTTACAGACATAGCAAGAATGACAGAAGTGATATCTGAAGGGCCAATGTCCGGGGGAACCCTAAGTTATAATACTTAATTAAAACTTACTAACATAAGTGTTAGTAAGAGTTAAAAAGTATAATCTAATATTTATAAGTTATGACTCTAATTTATATTATGACATAATACCTAAGCAATATGTCATCCATACAAAAACAGAAAGATTCAGAATATAAATTGTTTAAATGGTCCATGTTTGGCTACAGTGCCTCAGCCTCTGCTTTAATTCCCCATCTGAGATGGCAGCACCCACATTCTCTCACTCATTCCCTCTGACATAACTTATTCTTAGGAAATTCAAACCCAAGTGTTCATATTGCTCTGGCTCAACGTACTCACTATCCTTGAGAAACTGCATTCATATTGGAGGGCCATGGGCCTGGCTTGAGTCAAGTCAATGAAATGAAGCACTAATGGTGGAAATTCCAGACATCATTTAGGAGTGGGAAAAGGTATTGAGGGTCCAGCAAACCAGCAACATATGCCAAATTCCCCTTCGGTCAGGGAAGTCAACACAAGGCCAATCAGCAAAATACCTGGGTATGGTATTTTGATCAGGTGAGTGGTACCTGATAGAGGCAGCTTCAGAATTCTAACGTTTTCTCTGTAGAGGCATCAAGAGCAAGAAAAGAATGACAACTTTTATTCTCACAGCAATAATGAATGATTTAAAATTATATGGGAACAATGTCACAGGATGCTCAACAGGGCTTAATGAGCTAACTAACCAACCAATTAATCAATTAAAGGAAGCACTAGCAAGCATTCAACATTTATTCACTCATTTAACACATTTTTATTGTATGCCCTCTTTGTGCTTTTAGGCCAGTGTACAATGGGGAATTGTTCCTTTCTTCACAGAGCAAGCAAGCACTCATGTCCAGCTTACACGTTACAGGATGTGTGTGTACAGAGGAGGGAGACTTACATACTCTGTGTGTGGAGTGTGTGTGGAGTGTGTGTGTGTGTGTGTGTGTGTGTGTATGTGTGGGTGGGTGTCTGTGTAGAGAGGTAGTGTTAACACCACCACGAAGAGATAGTAGAAGCATTTAATGAGATTAGGAACGTTCATTCGTAAAAATGATATTTTTCCAGGCAGTTCATCTGAGTTGCCCTCATTTACTCCAAGGCAGGCCCACCCCTAATGTGTGCGCAGCGCTGGACAAATGTTTTTTGTAGTGTCCCTGTCTATGCAATCTACTTGATTTTTTCTAACGCATTATAAAATTCATGGGCCCATGTGAGATATAGTGGCTTATCTAGGATGATGTAGAATAATGAATAGAAAAGAGATATTTATGTATTTGTTTATTATCAAATCAACGCATGTGAAGATTCTTCCTAGTGTGTAGGCATCAACTTTTTCTGTCTAGATCCAGGAACCAACTCTCTGTGTTTTCCATTATCAAACGCACCATTCTTAGTTAATTTTAAATCTCTGCTACAGGAAAAAGATAACACCGTCATTCTTCACAACACCATGGCTCCTCCCAACTTGTCTGCACTGAAACAATATGGATGTTTACCTAGCTGCTGTCCCTAATACCTTCTATTTATATGAGTTGCAACATTATTCATGAGGCTGTGTCAGCCATGTGACCCCCCCAAAATGGCTTGCAATGTCTCTCTCAAAGTTCGTTAGTGACCTTCGCTAACGATGACCTACAAATGCAAGTCTTCCCCAAAGTATACAGAATAATGTGTACAATTATCAGTGCTCTGATCATGTTAAATTTGTCCTAAATGTTTTGGGCAAAAAGCAGAACAACACATCTTCCACCTCACCTATGTCTTCTCTTGAGCTTTATAGATTGAAATTGCTGCATTTCCAAAATGTGGTTGCTTTTTCGTAATTCAAATACAATTAACATACAGTGTTACATTAATATCCAATGTGTACAATATAATGATTCAACAATTCTATATATTACTCAGTGCTCATAAAACATGATTGCTTTTTTCGTCTTTGGAGAGGAAGAGGGGATGAGGGGCAGAGGGAGAGGAAGAGAGAGAATCTTAAGCAGGCTCCGTGCCCAGCATGGAGCCCGATGCGAGGCTTGATCTCACGGCCCTGAGATCATGACCTGAGCTGAAATCAAGAGTCAGATGCTTAAATGACTGAGCCACCCAGGCACCCCAAATATGACTGCTTTTAATACTGGCTGCTCCCACAAACCCACCAGAGAGGGAGGGTAGGTGAGGGGTCTATGGTCAGAGCAAGAAGAATGAGAGATCCCTTTAGTAGAAGCCATGTTCTGTCTCTTGTCCGGTGTGGCTTAAGAATGACCTGGGAGGGCATAACTTTGCCACATCCATGGGAGGCAAGAAAGGACATGTGCAAGGACCCAACAGCAATGCTGAGCAACATTCTAGGGACATAAGTGTGACCACCCCTGACACTTGGTGGGGAGCTTATGGAGGGGGCAGGGTGACTAATTTTGTGTCAGGGTTGGAGGCTGCCACTTTCAGGGGCTATGGATAATTTGTGCATGGCTTACGTGTGTGACTAAGCCCACAGGTCTGCTGTGGATTGTTTGTAGCCCAGGGCTATGTTTTCCTATGCCTGATGTGAGAGTCATTCAAAATCAGAGTGGAAAAAAAAAACAAAATCAGTGTGTCAGCACCATTTTGGCTGCAGGATCTCATGTGATCCTATAAAAACAAATACTGTGCCAGAAGCAGGGGCAATCAACTTCCAGGCTACCTTCCTAGAAGTAAGACCATCAGTTGAGCCCACGTATAGAGCTCAGCAAGAAGAAGGTCAGAGAGTACCCTGGAGGGGTAGAACCCAGACTGGGTCAGTGTGAATCCCAACCTGACATGGGCACCCGACCGGATTAATCACAGGCATAGGCGGGATACTTAGAACCTTTCCGGCATGTTGTCCCAAAGCAAGAAGGTCTCTGAAGGCAAAGCCAGGGCAGGGGCCTGCTTGTCCATCTCTAAGCATTTATGTCTGTGTGATGGTGGGAATAGGTGAGAGAGGTGGGGGGTCTACTGCTGAGCGGCTCCTGGCATCTCAGGGCAGGCGCTGGCCCTCAGGGGAAAGCAGCTCACTGCATGGCCGGAGGGTGGAGGGGAGCCCCTCTACTCCGAACATCTGTGCTTGGCTGACAGCAAAACAGATATTCAGAGACCAAAGGGCCACAGAGGCCCTGCTCTGGTTGCCTGTTGAGATCAGGGCAAGGCCAGGCTCTGGGCATTGATGGAAACAAGTCTGCCGGGAGCCAGGAATGTTTGCTGCCAGAGGTTAAATCACAGAAATGCTGGTGCCCAGGGGCCAGCCCTCGCGGGGAGGGAGTTACGCCAGGTGGCAGAAGTCAGAGAAAGACAAATACCATACAATCTCTCTTATTTGTGAAATCAAAAAATAAAATAAAAAGCAAAAAAAGAAAACAAAAAGCAAAAACAAAGGAACGCAAGCTCATGTATATGGAGAACACGCTGCTTGTTGTCAGAGGCGAGGGCAGGCGATGGTGTGGGGGGCTGGTGGGTGAAGTGCCTAAAGAGGATTAAAAAGTTCAAACTGCCAGGGTGCCTGGCTCAGGGAGTGGAGCTTGTGACTCTCGATCCCGGGGTCGTGAGTTTGAGCCCCACGTTGGAGGTGTTCAAACTTCCAGCTATAAAAATAAAATAAGTCATGGGGATGTGATGTGAGTATGGTGGCAAGAGTTAACGTAATGTATTGCATATTTGAAAGTTGCTAAGAGAGTCAATCTTAGAAGTTTTCATCACAAGAAAAAAATTGTAACTGTATAGCGTCGGATGCGAACTAGATTTATTGTGGTGATCATTTCACAATATATATAAAATATCGAATCATTAGGTCATATACCTGAAACTAATATAATGTTATATATCCGTTCTATCTCAGTAAAAAAAGACAGTTGCTGATAAGGTTTGTCTGTATAAGTATGAGTGGTCTGCTTCCTTCAGAGCCATAAAACTCCCACAAAGAAGGAATTTGGGGTAGGTTTTATTTGTATTATCCTTTCTGGGAGTAGATCCACCCCGAATTTATGGCAGCTTTAGTTCCCAAAAGTTGCTGCTTTTAGTCAGATAAGGGAAGCTCCAGTAACACTTCTTTCAGCATCTGCTGAATCTCCAATGTCTTCAGTTTAAAATAATCTTCATATTAACTCTGGGGTTCCAAGTGGGCTCCCTCAACTATACCAAGAGAAAAAGTAAAATAAACAAATAAATAAATAAATATATATATATATATATATATATATATATATATCAACTTACCCATTTTGAAAGAAATGTTGAAGTAAATTACACAATAGGATTATAGGGATGCCAACATCATGGTGTGGGTCCATAAGTTACCAAGTGGGGAATGTCATTCCCAGCCCATGATGAAAAATGCACTGATAGGACAATCTGAACTAGACTTGATTCACGGCTAGGGCTGCACCTGAGACAGAGAGTGAGTGATCTCTGAGCTGTCCCTCCCTTGCTCTAGGAGGAAAAAGGCAGGCACATGGCTTCTCTCTAGCCAGGAGGGTGCCCAAAGCTCCCCTTTTCAGATTCTATCTCGTAAGCCTTCTGTGTCCCCTCCCCTGAACTATCACAGAATTTTTTGGTTTGCACAGATTATCTGGCACTTAACCTTGGATGATTTAATTTCCCAGAGGTATAGATCCAGTTTCCCACCTAGATGGAAAGCTTCTGGGACAAGAGCCAGGCTATATCCTCTGGCATCTCCCACTGCACCTAATCTGGTGCACCTTCTCTACACATACTTACTGACAGAACAGGTTTTAGAAGGCCTGTGAAACAGAGCTTGGGCTGGATCGTGATTAATATTCCAGCAGGAAAGCCACTGAACAGGTAGAATCTTCCATATCTAAGCAAACCACAACGGGGTAACTATAAAGGTTGTAGAAAAGCCAGGATTCACCACAAGACTCTCTGGAGAGATCTCAATGGTAACAGACCTTAAAACAGCCTCCTCTTTCTTTCCAGCTAGTTACTGAAGTCCGATCTCCTCTCTGATAAAACACAGAAAGTGTTCTCAGGTGTGGACTTAATTGAGAAGCTCCCCAAATACTTCATGTTATCCAGAGATGCCATGTTATGCTTCCAGACTGTGTCATCGCTGTTGGGTGTAACAGGCAATGCTATTTGCTCCAACCTCCCTCTTGATGGTGTCATCGTCAAAATTACATAGACAAACAAACAAAAAGCAGAAAGAGACCCATAAACACAGAGAACAAACTGATGATTGCCAGAGGGGAGGAGGTATGGCATGGGCAAAATGGGTGAAGGGGAGTGGGAGATACAGGCTTCTAACTATGGGATGAGTAAATCACCGGGATGAAAAGTACAGCATAAAGTCAATGATACTGTAACAATGTTGTATGCTGACAGGTGGTAGCTACCTGCGTGGTGAGCACAGCATAAAGTGCAGTTGTCCATCTGCAACTAATATAACATTATGTGTCAACTATACCTCAATTAAAAGAAAGAAGAAAACAAAAAAAATAGATTGTTCATTTATTAATTCTTAAGCCCACAATTGTCTTTGAACAATACAACTATGATGTCACCGACCAACATTTCTAAGTTTCCTCTTTTCTTTCTTTCGCGCTTCAATATTTCCGGAAATTTGGCTGACAAGACCATATTTTTTTTTTAAACACAAAGGCCATAGGAATAGGGCTTCATAGTCATTATAAAAATAAATTTAAAACCCATACAGGTGGTAAGGTTTTTTTAAACAAAGATTTCATTTATTTATTTATTTGAGAGAGAGAGAGAGAGAGAGAGAATGGGGGGGGCAGAGGGAGAAGGAGAAGTAGATTCCCAGCTGAGCAGGGAACCCGATGGGGGAGGACTCGATCCCAGGACCCCAGGATCATGACCTGAGCCGAAGGCGGACACATAACTGACTGAGCCACCCAGACGCACCCAGATGGAAAGTTTTTATATTACTCTGGTTTATCCAGAAAATTGGTAGTTTTCCAGACAATAGGAAAAATTGTCTTCATCCTTGATTTAGGACATTGTTTTTCAGGGGGGAAAGTCACCAGGTTTTTTAACTGATTTAATTCTTCACAAATAACTTTCAGTCGAAATGCAGAAGTACTACTCAAATTCCAAATACCCCATTATCTGACATTTGGAGAGAAAGATAAAATTACATAAATCCATGAGAGGTACTGGAAAAGCCAGCCAGCGTCTGTGACTGGATTTCAATGACCTGTGTATCTGTTTTCAGATCTGAATTGCCCCACCGTGGTCCAGCACACCTGGAAAGCGTTCCTAGCAAGCGGCACCATCTCACAGGTTGGTGGGTATTTGTATTTTCCAAAGGACTGCCACATCTGTTGTACTGTTTTGCTTCCCGTAGGATTACCAAGGTCCCAGTCTGCCCAGAACTCTCTTGAGTTTAGCCCTGAAAGTCTTGCATCCCAGGGAATACTTCAGTCCTGTGCAGACTGGGATGGTTGCTCACTATAACACAGCAACTCAACCAGTTAGGGAGGGAAGGATTTATGCCCATTTTACAAATGAAGAAAATAAGGTAAAGTAACGTTGTATGATTTCCCCCAAGGTCAGTCTAGTTCTCTCTCCACTGACATCTAGCCCATTAATCTTCCTATGGGCTCGGAGCTTTTCATGGGCAGGGATTTTTATCTTATTCATCTTTGTGTTCCTGCCCCTCCAAAAGTTCCTGGCTCTAAGGAGCCTCCCCACATGCAAAACACTAGATGTAATGGCTTTCCCTACCTAAGGCCTGTAGTATAATTGACTCAGATCAATGGAGCACTCCAGGAAAACCCAGATGAAGGGAGTTCCAATCCAGTGAGGGCAGCTATTTTACCTCCCCTACCAGAGGGCTCTGTTGCCCAGCTGCTGCATTTCCACCAGACTTCTCATCAGTCTTTTCCAGATGTTTAATTCTCCATGCTAAATATGTCAAATCCCATCCTCTGTGCCTTCTAAATTTCTCTCATTTCACACTCCCATCTCCATCCCTACTGCTGAAGGTCTGGTCCAATCCTCCCTGGACCCCCTTCACTTCTCCCTGCTTTCATTTCCTCTCTCTTCCATATGTAATCCTAGAGTCATCTTCCGAAAGTTCCCCTCCCACTCTGTCACTCTACATTGTAAGGGAACTTACAATGGCTCCCAGTTGCTTAATGAGTTGATATTCCCTTCTTATCACCCAAGTTTCCTAAAAATCCACCCCCACCCCAACCTACTTGCTCTCACTCCCCACTCTTCCTGAAGTAAGCCCTCCATTTAAACCAAGACTCTCTCTCAATATTCCTATACTGTCTCTAAGCTTGAAATGTGTGTGAAACATCTGGCAGACATTTGGAAATATAGACAGAAAAAGACAAGAGAGACTGAGCAGCTGATTGTACACACTTGGAGACACTGGTTTCTGACTGGTGGGTACTTGAATGTCATCGGAGTAGAAGAAGGTCACCCATGCAGAGTATGTCAACCACAGCTCACAAATTCAGTTTTTTTGGAATTCAATTTTTTTCAGGCACTGCAATAATTTTTTTTTTAAGAGAGAGAGAGTGGGGGGTGAAGAGGGAGTGGGAAAGAGAGAATCTTAAGCAGGCTCCACACCCAGCATGGAGCCTGACGTGGGGCCCCATCACAGGACCCTGAGATAATAACCTGAGCCGAAATCAAGAGTCCGAGGCTTAACCCACTGAGCTATCCAGGCGCCCCCACAATATTTTTTTTAATTGAAGTGTTTTCAATATTTCAAAGTATGGTTTTAATATAAAAAACAGATTTCCCGGGGTGCCTAGGTGGCTCAATTAAGCGTCTGCCTTCGGCCCAGGTGTTGATCTCAGGGTCCTGGGATCAAGCCCCACGTTGGCCTCCCTGCTCAGTGGGGAGTCTGCTTCTCTCTCTCCCTCTGCCCCCTCCCTCTGCTCATGCTCTCTCTCTCTCTCTCAAATGAATAAATAAAACCCTAAAAAAAAAAAAAAAAAACCAACAGATTTCCAGCTTCTCTTGAAAAGCTTTTCAATCTGGTTACCTGGGGCTGGTCTTTCCACCTGGCAATAATTGGCTGGATTTGGGGTGTTCTTTAGATGAGGCCTTTAATCCTCCTGTTGCCCTGTTTTCTTATTTACTTGGTCCTATAGCTTCTTAATTTGTGACTCCTTCTATAAAGGAAATGTTAAGGAGAATAAGGGCAGGGAGAGAAAAGAAACAGAGAAGGGAAAAGAGAGGAAAGGAAAGAAGCAGGAGGAAGTGGAGACCCAAGGAGTTGGAGGGAGACCCAGGCTTTGCGGCAGCCTCAGTGCAGATCCCCTACAGCTGTGTGAATAATCTCTCTCAAAAAGAAATCCCGTAGAGAAGTCCAGAACGTGAAGGAAGGAGGGAGGCACTTTGGTTGGGGCTAGAGTGAAACTCCACTGAAGACATCTGCCACGACATTGAAACACATGGGCAATGACTGAGTAGCTCTGAAATGTCCCTTCTGGCCTGGTCATCAGAGCTCATCAGAAATGCACACTTCCCTCCTATCACCTTTGTCTGTCCCCACCAGGTAAACACGCCATACCTGCCAGGCATCAATCTGCGTGTCAGTCCATGATGTTAACAGTACTCCCTGTCCTTTATTCCATTCAGCTCCCTCGTGTCAAGGTGTCAAAACAGACCTTCACAGGGGCCTGTGCCCTTGACATAGGCTAGTGGCCTGCTATGACCACAGAAAGAAGATCACCTCTGCTCAGGTGAGGGTGAAAACCAGATCTGCAACGTGGAATACTGCACCCTCCAAGATCCACTTGGACTCTCCCAATTATATTGATCACGTCCCTTTTTGTGAGGCAGACTTCAGAGCCTCGTGGCTGCTACAGTTACATCCACTTATCAGTAGAGTATTTCAAGAAGCCCATATGCTCCAAACCCCGGCTTTCCATGAAGCCTCAGGCTGACTGGAAGTTTCAGAAAAGTCAAGAGGGCAAGTGATTTGGACTACAGAATGCAGACGTGGGACAAGGCAATGATACGAGACGAGCCAAGAGTTAAGACATAAAATAAATCCTACCTCAAGATAAAGTGGAGGGGAAACTGGGCTCTCTAACCCGTGTTCCCAGCACGGGGCCTCCATTAAATAAATCTCTGTGAAATGATGGATTGGACGAGTAGAACGGCCAACTGAATGCACTGCCTACTGTTTAAGAGATAAACAGAGTTTTCATCACCTTTTTTATCCTCTGTGTTTTATACTTTGCCATTTCCGACAGCCTCTGACAAGCTCTCTTATTAGCCTAGGAGGGATAATTTTGATATACAAGTAAATATTATTCAATACTTTGGGCTGTTTGCCTAAAATCTGGATTCATTGATCGGCTCCGGTGCTCAGATGGGAGACGCAGACTGTTGTAATCT
Source organism: Zalophus californianus (assembly GCF_009762305.2). Lineage (NCBI taxonomy): Eukaryota > Metazoa > Chordata > Mammalia > Carnivora > Otariidae > Zalophus > Zalophus californianus. Next base: position 31,567,924 of record NC_045611.1, on the reverse strand, counting down.
ACATGGAATAGGCATTATGAGATTTAAGAAAAATAGCTAAAGCTGCAGTTGAGTCAGTTTAGGACAGATCATTATAAAATTCCATTATCACCGCTACAAGTTGGACTATTTGTCATCACAGAAGAGATGACAAGCTCAGAAATACTACATTTGTTATTATCAGATGATAAATGATATTCCATTAAAGCGGCAATACATCATCGGCAAAGCTGCAAAGAAGATATCAAACCTATCAGGACTTGACTTATAATTTAATTTTCAAAAGCTGTCAACTAAAATTCCAAAGGCTAAGCATTTTCATTTTTAAAGTTCATCTTATTTATTTTCCTCATCTGTTAGTCTAATTTCAGTGATATGGCAAAAATAACTGATTATGTGCAATGTATAATTCTCTTCTTTTGATTAGGTAATATATCAGGTGTCACTTAGGTATTAAAAATTAAATGACAGATAATAAAACAAGAGAGTCCCATAAAACACACCTTATTTTGATTTACTCACATTTTGAAATATAACAGTAAAGGACAGGTCAATATTTGTTAAAGACACACACATACCACAAAAAAGCATATTTACTCATTATTGAGCACTCCTTCATGCCATTTGCAGGGAAGCTGAACACGTTTTTCCATTTGGTGTTTATAAAATCTTTTCACAGATGAACAACTGTTCTTTAGCTCAATTCTATAAATCACACTCACATATTCCTTCTATATGTGCAAGTGCTTATACTTTCCCTGTTATTATCATTGTTACCAATATTAAGCGCTCCCATGCTGCCTGGGACAGCAACAACAACTCTTATCAGTTTCTACTGGTGTGAGCATAATTTCAATTTATGTGTGTCTTGCTCATGATTGCAGACTTGCAAACTTATCAGAAAATGTTTGTGAACGGCTTGATACTAACTATATGAACAGAATCTGCACATCTAAGAGCTTAAGGGCAAGTCCTAAATCATTTTAGAGGCTCAGAGAAGCAACTTGCCTTAAGTCACACAGCAAGTGAGTAAAAATGATGACAGAAGAAGCCATGATCCTAAATGCCTATTCTAATGTCTTCAATGTAACATTATGCTGATTGACAGCATCTTATGAGAAACGGGACTCTTAATACTCAGGATTTGGCCAAGGGTCCAGCTTGTCGTTGGTGTTCCTTAAAGTTCTGTTAATGGAATGGATGTACAATGGACATATGGATGGATGGGTGGACGGATGGATGGATAGATAAATGAGTGACTGTTCTCTGATCCTCCATTTGGGAGCCTGGTTCATTTAAACAAAACCTCTGCAGGCGGACCCAATCCCATCTTTGGCAAATGCAGAATGTAAGATACTTCCCATTATGATGCTGGCTATCTCTCAGATCTTACTAGATCATTCCTTGGTACCCTAACAAGGCAAGGGGATCTCTCAGCTGATCACAGTTATGTCTTCAGGCAACACAGGGAAGCAAAAGAGCTGGTGCTTGGAGGTAGTTCTCACTCCTCACAGACAATGATGAAAAAACCTGAATAAATAGGTAAGGCTGTAGCTACATCACATTGGCCCTGTGAACCATGGGTGATGCCATGCCTCTGTAAAACTTAATGCTGTATAGGCAAAATGAGAAAAATAAGGGTTATAAACTTATCCAAAAACCAAGAGACTTCCATTCAAAGGATTTTTTCTTTTCTCTCTCACTTGCTGTCTCTCAAATAAATAAATAAAATCTTAAAAAAATAGATATTTCATCTAAGTGGAATCATACAATATTTGGCCTTTTGTGCAAAGGACTGTCTTTGTAACTACAAAAGTAAAACATACCTGTTGTGAATATATAAAGTAATATATGAACTTATAATAAAAAGTAAATGCCCCAAACTTGCCTCGCCCCTCCACCCTCCTCCACATCACACTCTTCAGATATAACCACTGATAACAGTCTAGTGTATATCCCTCCTGTGTTTTTCAAGGCAGGAAGACTTAAATTTCGTAATGACTTCTAGAATAGACTGGAATCAGACCACTTACTTGTATGTGTGCCTCTGGGAAAGCTACGTCACCTCCCCAAGACTCAGTATCTGCATTTGTAAAATGGCATTGGTAACAATGCCACTTTCTCACCATTGTCAGCATGAAAGGAGGTAAGTTTTTAAAAGCACTTAGCACAGTGTTAGGTAAACAGTGATAACTCATTAAATGGTAGCTATGTATTATATGGGGCTTTGGTTTTTAAAAGCAAAAATGTGATCACATTGTTCATGTTGTTTTATAGCTTGCTTTTTAAAACTCATTCCTCATTAGTGCACACATACCTACCTCATCGTTTATTAGCTGTTGCATCATACTAAAGGACTATAGTTCATTCTCAAAATATGGCCTTCTGATATTTTTATTTTATATTATAAAGTTAATGGAGCTTGCCATTCTGGAGCCAGCACTATTTGTAGGTGGGTTGACACAATCCCAGGATTCTAATAACAATGATAACTATAAGAAATGAATTATTTAATGAACTCCAACCACAGACTAGGCATTTTGTCAGTGGCTTTGTATATCTTATCTCTGGTCCTCATTACACTGCTCTGTTTCTGCTGGAAATCATCTCAAGGGTGGATGGCCATGTTTGAGTGGATGGTGCCTACAAGCTGGCAGGCGGTTCTTGGCATTTTGAAGAGCTCCTCTATCCATCAGCAATTCACTGGGCCATGGACCAGTCCTTGATGGAATCCAATCCACTAGTCTTGGCTTGCTCATTTTCTCTTGTCAAATTTTGGTCCAAGGAGTGGAGAAGAAAGCTTGGAGCGAAGATAGCTAGTGAATGGGGACTTGGAGATAATCTATTTCTTACTCTAAGTAACACTGACCTTAACCTTCTGGTTTTGGGGTGAAGCTGAAAAGCAGAGTCTTTTTTAAATGAGTGGGATTTTATGTAGATACAAATAAACATATGGATAAAAGGCAAGGAAACTTTAAAACCATCTTCTATCTTCCCAATCCCTAGTGTGGAAGAAGGGGAGTGTCCCTGTGTAGAGGAAAGTTCAGGTTATAGTTTTCCAACAGCCAAGCAAGAAGCTGCTTATGTTGAATATGAAGAAACTGGAGCAGGGACAAATAGCCCTTAGGGTCTCAAGGAGACTGAACCTTGTCTAGCCAGAAGGATAAAAAGCACATCTATTATTACATGCTGGCAATTAGGAATGAGTTGTGACCCTGTTGTCCTACTGCCCCAGAGAGTGGGCTATCAGGCTCTTAAGTAAGCTGGGTGTTGTCCTGACTAGCGCTAAGAATACCCATTCCAGGATTGGGTGGCCCCTACTCGAGCAACTCACCAGTCTTTATAAAAATATAGAGAAATAAAAGCTAATTACTCTCTTACTCTTCAATTAGTAGATACTGAATGTATATATTAGTATCTAAATTCAAACCCCTAACATATAATCCAGTTGCATCAATCAGCTTTATATTTCAAGTTCGTAAGTTTTGATTACTTTCAATAGAAGTCTGATGAACAAAGACACTCTCAATACACAGTGACACTTCCCTGAAGTAGCCCCGGCCCTAGGAAAAGGAATATTCTCAGAGGCCTCTTGTCAAGAGTTGGTTTTTTTATTGCCTGGAATTCCATTTATCCTCTTATCTTTGAAAAATTCTTCCCAGTCTTTCCTGCCATATCTAAGTCCTGCTGACTCTACAAAATCTTCCCCATCTACTCCAACCCACTGATTTCTTCTTTTTGATTAATTCTTATGCTATATTCTGGGCTACATTGTTTGGGGCATTTAGCCTTTCTCTCATTGGTATTGTTTGGTTAGCCTGTAAGTGCCTTGGGAAAAATGACAGTTCATCATTTTCCTTCTACATCCACCACAAGTCCTACCACAATCCTAAGTGCCTAGAACGGGCTCAGTAAATATGTGTAGGTTATAATCCAGCGTCAATAACGACAGAAAAATCCCCACTCAGAAGCAGGAAAACAAGATCCCCTTTCCTTTTGTTCTTAACCCAATAATGAAATCCTTGAGCAAATGCTTTGTTATTACAGCGGAATCTTAATCGGGTGCTGGAATTTCAAGAAAGAATATCCTTTATTCGGTCTCAATTCTTATAACCTATGACTTAAATGGGCCAGGTTAATAAATATTTGTGAGTTCAAAAATGACCTCCAAAGAGAACATCCCGTAAAGAGCAAACTCAGATGCCGGGAAACTTCAGATGGGAAAACTGAGGCAGCTTGAGAAACGGTCTGTACAAAGCAGTCTTTACCAAATGCAGTTGGAATTATTTGTAAAAGAAAAGGTTTTGGTTGTCAAATAAGGTTTGGTTGTCAAATTAGGAAACCATAATTAAACAAATTTATTCGTGTTTCTTCATTGCAAGATTTCTCAAGACCTTTAATATACTTATAGCCTCCCAAGAGGGGACATTAATATGCTGAATTTCAGGTTCTTTATCTGAACCCTTTCTCTATGGAGTATCTCTGGGTCTAGAATACCCCAAGTAATATTTTTTGGACCTCTCCTCTATGATCATTCATCTGATATAAAGCCCTCCATTGAGGTCTTCCGACCAAGCACAAGATTCCCCTGATTTCCATCGAGATATCAAGTTAGAGATCATGGCTCCCATCCACTCCACCCCATCACCTGCCTGTGCAGAATCCTCTATTACAATAACCATAGTGTGTTCAGGAGAACACAGTTCACGTAAAGTATCTCTTCTACTAAATCTGTTTATTTCGCAGATTGAGTATGTGATGCCATTACCAAAATCCTCCTCCTCAGTCATCATTACAGTATCTACATAGAGTAATGTTATTATACAATCATCCAGTCACCGTATAAGACATGTGGTTAGGCCTGCCAAAAATGGAACCTCTGCTCTCAGAGCCCAGATATCAGTTCCCCAAGGATAGGATGATGGGGGTGGGGGCAGTGGTTAGGAATGGACAGCAAAGCAAACAGAAAATGCCTGAAGTTTCCCATTGTGTTTAAAATAAAAAGTACTGGGGCGCCTGGGTGGCTCAGTCATTAAGCATCTGCCTTCGGCTCAGGTCATGGTCCCAGGGTCCTGGGATCGAGCCCCGCATCGGGCTCCCTGCTCGGCGGGAAGGCTGTTTCTCCCTCTCCCACTCCCCCTGCTTGTGTTCCCTCTCTCACTATGTCTCTCTCTGTCAAATAAATAAATAAAATTTTTAAATAAATAAATAAATAAAATGAAAAGTATTACTATGGTTTTGCTGAGAACAAATACACAATTATTATTTGAGGCTGGATCCACACAAGTACATTTGCAGAAGTCAGATAACTTCCTCAGGGTCACACTCAGGTATACAGCACAGGGCAAGATGAGGGACCCCCCCACCCCGAGACCGGTCAGCCCTCTAATTCCGAGTCCGGTAAATCAGCTGGGAGTCCTATATTCTAAGAAGTCAAGTGGCAGTTTTCAAAGTGTGAAGAGGAAAGCGAGGGCAATAAAAATGAGGTTGTGCAAGGAGCATAAGAACTGGTACCGTTTAGATGGTTGTTCGGTTGCCAGGAGATCTGCCTTCTGACCTTAGTTCTAAGCACAGAGCCCGTGGGTGGGTGCTACGGGCAGACGAGTTTGGGTTGCAGGCATAAGAGGAAGAGATCTAACAGAGACATCAGAAAATAGAAGGAACTGCCTCTTGTATTTGTACACATCTCATCATGAAGGAGATTTAAACAGAGACTAGACAACTCCTTGGGCTTTACATTCAAAAGCAGATTCAAGAATGGGGTAAAGATAGAACCAAAAACGTTCCACCAGGAATGTCTTTAGGACCCACTCTAAAACTTTTTCCAGGCCCTCTGGCAAGGGCACAGAGGCTAAAAGTGGGCATTCAGGTCCTGTTCGGTCAGGGCTGGGAATGGGGACCTGCTTCCCCCACTCTCTGTGATCCTGGGATCACAGTAGATCTCTCCCAGGTCTGTCTCAGGTCTGAGACTCTCTGAAGAATCTATGATACCTTCCTTTAACTGGACTGTCGCAAGGTTATACGTCTCCACCTCAGGGAAGTCCCTTCCCATCTCTTCACCCTGATTTGTGCCCCTGTGACATGAGGACATTGCACCAAAGGCACCTGAGGTCTTTCCTCTCTGACCTGACATTTCATGGTTTTATTGATGCATATGAATCAGAGCTGGAAGACAGCTTAGAAACACTTGAGCTAAAACATTTTAACCTGAGGATCCTTCAAATGAAAAACACACCTTTTTACTCCAATCTCGGTTATAAACATCAGAATACAGGTGGAAAGCAGGGATTCAAAGAAATAAAACATGGTTAGAGGAGTTTTAGAAAAGAAGAGTGGGAGGGACAGGTGTGCAGACTAAAGAGCTGAGACTGGGCTCCGAGGAAACAGGACAGAGAGGGAAGGCTCGAAGGGAAGGGCATCCCCCCAGTCCGTCCCAGCTAGGCCCAGGTTCCTCCAAATATTCTGAGAGGAAGTAGACAGCACTGGCGTTTTCTGGGCTGCCTTTTAACAGCTACAAGCAGCCTTCTCCAATGACCAATGACCATTTATCCTCTGGCTGAATCCCTTCACCTGGTGCCATCGTGGCTTGCATTCACTCCGCTTGTTGCTTCTAGGCCTCAGCTTCCCCTAGCTGGACTCTCTCGATTAGTTGTCCCATCCACCTCAACAAACTCTGGGCTCCACTTGCACCCACAGCAGCTGAGCTGTCATGGTCCTGTGCATCCCCAGGGACCCCCTGGGAGCCGACATGCACACAGTTTCCACATATCAGCCACCTACAGACCCCCTGGGGCCTTTTTAGGAACAACACTCTATTGATGAGAAGAAAGAGCTGGGGGAGGATGGACCTCAGGCTCCTGGCCCTTGAGGGTTCCTTCAAAGAAGTCTACCAAAGAGGGTTCCCCGTAGGATTCACCTACTTCTCCGTAGCGATGCTCCTCCTTGAACTACCCTTGATGGCCTTGCCCTTCCCTGTCATGTGTCTTCACTCTCTCATAATGCTTCCTGGAATCAGCCTCCCAGCATGATACTTAGACCTAAATCCTTACGAAGGGGGCTACTTTTAGAAGGACCTCAGGCTAGAATACCCATTGAATTCAACATCTGCCATTTTGGACCCTGCTAGGTGTAGCCCCATCACTGAGTCCCCTTGCAGGGGACTTAGAAGGGAAAACAATAGCAGGGCCCAAGTGGAAGGTGCTGTGAAAACCAGAGCCCTGAGCACCATTATCATCCCCCCTACCCCCATCCCATGCATTCATCTCTGTCTTCTTTTTCAAATTTGATTTTAAATATTTACAGCATCATACATCTTCCCCACCAGATATTACTAATGAACTGTTATTGTCTGCAAAACCTACCGGATGAGTGATGGCCAACTTAAAAAGAGCATCAATGTTTTATTCGTAAAATAGAAGCTGGAAACAGAAAATGCTTATGCATTTTTAGGCCTTTCATCATTATTATTATTGATCCTCTAGTAGAGAGGAGGCACTCTGGCAATTAGCAAAATCAAACGGAACTGGAGATTCCACATGGCACCCGCAAAATTTTATAAATATGTAAATGTTTTTATCTGCTGAAATCAGTAAGTGGGACACATTTCATGAAAATGTAAATTTTCTAAAAAAAATAAAGAAAATGTAAATTTTCAACTTGCAAATTTCAAGAAAAAAGTGAAATGTTCCATATCTCACCAACAAAGAAGGAACTCCATATACTGGCCTGTCCCACCAGAGAGAAGGCTGCGTGCTCCCCCAGCTATTAGTTTGTAGTTCTCCTTCAAGGTGAAAAATCAGAGAGCCTGGTAGGCATTCACACCAGACTCCTAGAGTTGACCTGTATCCTGTTCCACATCTACCCCGCCTTTCCTCTCCTACTGCTTGCTCACAACGAGACTCCCAATTTGAGACTCCTGTTCTGACTCTGGCTCAGCAGACAGCAGAGGATGCCTAATGGTGACTGAACCCAGCGAGCCACATAGATTAGAGGTCAAAGCTCAGCTGGCCTTATCAGGGCACAGCAGGGACCCTCTCTGAATCTCAGTTTCTTTATCTTTTAGGCGGAGATAAGAATGTATCAGTGGCTGTTCCCTGCCCAGCACACGGTAAAGGGTGCCAGTCTCTACTCTCTAATTCTCTCTGGTTACGGACGTACCTGCATCTTTAAACGTTTCACCTTTGCCAAAGGAATCTCCTTTTTCCAGGTATTCAAACCTCGGCCTTCAAGTGAGTTAGAAAGCCCTTATACCATGGACTTAAGGCTTTTATCAGCAACAATTCCCTTCCAGGGTGACAAGGAGTGACCTGGGTGTCCATGCCTACCATGCAGACCTACCGCTGGTGGCTGTGTGCTCTGAGGATAATATACACAGACCAGGTCTTTAAGAGTGTGAACCTGAGGTCCAGAAGTTTTGGGTTTGAGACTTTGCTTTACCACTCTCTAAATCTTTGTGTCTGGGGAAAATAGCTTCTCCTCTCTGGGCCTTATTTTACTCATCTTTAAAACCAGCAGACTGAGGCTGTCTTAAGAGTTCCATGAGATCAGTGCATGAGGAGTGTTAGGCACAGGACCAGACGCACAGGAAGTGCTCAGGAAACGCCAGCTGTTAGTATTACTCAAGACTTAGTTCCTTGTCTATAAAACAGGATGATAGCCCCCTGCCCAGCCTACCCCAGAGGCCTATAGGGAAACTCTTCAGAGGGTGACTATGGTATCATTTTGCAGTCTCAAAGCATGATGCTCTCGCTTTTTCTGAGCAGGATTCTGGGTGACCCACCAGAAATATCATGATTCAAATGAGCATTGTCCAATCACAACAAAGAAAGACCGTGTGTGTGGTTCCACTTCACCATGTTCTAGTTGAGGTTGTTGCCTGAGTCATAGAAACTGATCACCCAACCCCCGCCCGCCCTCACAGGGAGCTGGTATCTCTCTATTCTTCCACTGTGTTCTAATTTCCTGAAATAAGAGACCCGGCTCTTTCTGGAGGGGAAAGTCCTCAGCTAGACCTTGGGCATAGCGAAGCAGAGATGAGGCCCCAAGGCATGCTGGGAAAGGGGCAGTTCTCTGCTGGGAGGTGGTAGGAGAAGGTTGATGTCTCCAGGGTCACTGTGCCCTTCCTTCCAGGTTAGGCTGATTATAAGGCAGCTCAGATTCAGTCATCAAGCCTGGCACTGTGGGTGACAGAATACTTTAATGCCTTCTCCAGGAGGGATGAGTCAGCTCTAACACAGACCTTTTACAATCTCCTGTGCAGACAGACCCTGAATCCCTCTCTCGGAGTTACTTATCCCTGTGTCCTCTAAAACACAGAGCACGGTAACTGGCACGTATGCATAAAACAAGCATTCACTGATTAAAGGAACAAACAAATATATGGGAGGGGCAGAGAAGAGGGCAGATAGATGAGTAGAGAGCAATGAAGTTGAAAAGAGAAGATGTGTCCTGGAGCTTATGTCCAGAGATAATGGCCCTGGATTCCAGATGGGGTAACTAGGTTAATCATAACAAAGCCTGCATTATTTTCCTTCATTGGAGGCACCCGTTCTATGAAAGATCCAGCAACCGGGACAGAGATGCTGTCACACCCTCTCTAACCTATGGAGTCCATTCAGGTGTCTAGAATCAGACAGAGAATGAGACTGTGGGGTGAGGCTGAGGGGCATGGTCTGAGTGGCAGACTCCTGCTTTCCAGTCCCAAACCACACGTTCCTTCTCTCACGCCCAATGCTGCAGAAATGACGCACCTGCACTGGGTTTCCATGCTGCAGATGGGTCAAAGGAGCCACATTCCTACAAAGATGGAAAACTGAAAGCACACCAAAGAGGATGAGGTTGACGAGAAGGAGCCTGGTCTCCCCAAGACTTCCCTGTTTTGGCTGGATCTCCAAGAGGCCTTGGGATGCACATCTTTTTCACTTACTCACCAAGCTTCGGTTCAGTCAATTCCCATTTGCAGCAAAGGATGCTCAGTTATCACAAGGGGCAACTCTCCCTCCTTATCTGCTTCATTCTCAGGGCTCAAAGTGCCTCAAATGTGCTAGCTACTTGCGCCCTTCTCTCCTTGAGGATAAAATGAGTAAACGTCATGTCAACAAAGGTACTTTCCTTCTGCACACCACATCCACCCGATCTAGCCTTTCCGCGGAAGCACTTCTGCTTGGCCAAAACCTATTATACACCGTCTCCCTTCTCGGGCAGCTGGGGAATTGGGTTTGCTTTCTAAGGACCTGGATTCCAGTAGCGAGAATTATGGAGGTGGTGCTTGGCATGTTTCCCTGTCCACGAGGCACTCCTTCCTCTGGAATATGGGTAATGGGCATCTAGAACTCAGCAACAGGTAGGAAGCCTCAGGTTCCCAGGCAGTACCCCCAGTCGATTCCAATGAACCAGCCACTCTGGTAACTAATACACATTTTGCCACAGCCCCTTTGAGATTGAACTCTCATGGGCTTCTGATTATAAATCATCAGGGAAATTTTAACTGGTAGCAGTGCACATACAATTAATTGAGTCATTTGTTCCGTGGATGTCAGCCTATGCTGCTATTTCTAGTCTCAACACTGACTCATACTGTTAATTTAAACTGTGTGTGTAACTGTGGAGATTTCATTACCTTTGGCATTCTTTTTTGTCCTAGAAAATCTAATTTCAGAACAGAGAGGGGAAGGTAAAATAGACTTCTACTCCCTGCACTCACATCTTTCACACACACAAACTCTCCATTGGTCTGTTGGAAGAAGTCCCCACTGGTCCCATTTTGTACCTTGTTGTTCAATGAAGTAAGGAAGATGCAGCTCTGGGAGACATGAAGTGGCATGTCATTCCTGCCAAGAGAGCCAGAATGCAGACTCTGCATCAACCTTGACTCCAAGCGATGGTTTATCAGGCTACAGGAGAAGAGGGTTAAGCTGGCCAAACTCTGTGGGCCCTTCTCGTTTTGACATTCCAGAAAAATCACCCTGTGTTATGCTATTCCTGTGTGGCCTCCACACAATATTAGTTTACTCCTTTATCAATTCATTCAATAAGTAGTTACCAAGCACGACCTTTGGTCCCATGGAATAGCTAGATGTTTAAAAAGCTATGAATTACAGTGTTTAAGAGAATGACTCTGGTGGCAGAAAGCTTAAGTCTGAATCCTGGCTTCCCATCTTACTAGCTGCACAAACGTGGACAAGTTGCTTCACCTCTCCTTGCCTCAGTTTATGTACCTATAAAATGTGTCAATAACCCTACCACATAGAATTACTGTAAATATTAATGAGTTTTTTCAGACAAAGCACTTAGAGCGATGTGTGGCGTGCGACACATGTTGGGTTTTGTTGTTGTTCTAACACTGTGAGTAAAATCCCACATAGTCACTGTCTTCGTAGGGCCTACAGTCTTATTGAGGAGACAGAGACTTTAATGATTCAAACAAAGATCAAACTGCAATAATGACAGACTTTATACATATTTATGTTACTGTAAGAGTCTATAATAATAAGTCTATTTGACATAGTCAGGAAAGATTTCTAAAGTTTAGTGTAGATCTGAAGGATAAATGGCAGTTATCCCCCAAATTGGAGGAAAAGATATTCTAAGAAGAGGGGCCATGTACCTTCAAAGGCATGTGAAGGCTTGCAGCAAGTAAAATGCCCTGGTGCTGATTCAGGTTGTCATCCTGGGAACACGCTGGGATTGTGTTTCTCTGCCTCCTTGAAGGGAGGTGTGGACACATGACTTGCTCTTGCCAATGGAATGTGAGCAGACAAGTGTGTGCCATTCCTCAGGAGAAGCCCCAAGAGCCAATATGTAATTTGCCATGCTTTCTTCTCCTGATCAGTGCACCACCTGTCACTGCCGATACATACTGGACCCACAGGATGAGTAATCGATGAGCCTTTGTGCTTTTAAGAGGCTGACATTTGGGGGTTGTTTGTTGCTACAGCTTAACCTATCGTACCCTGAATGTTAAAGAAAGTAGGTGTAGCTGACAGAGAGAGAATAAGGGGGAGCATGGAGTAAGGTGAGACAGGAAGGTCTTTAGGGGTAAAATAGTTAAGAGTTTTGTAGGCCACGTTAAGGACATGTGATGTTGTCCTAAGAGCAAAGGGAAATCGCTGAAGAATCTGGAAGAAAACAACAACAACAACAACAACAACAACAACACACTGACTTCATATGGAGAAAAGATGGGGAAGAAGCCAAATCATTGAGCAGTAGGAATGGATAGGTGGGAATCTGCTGCATAGTCCAGGCAAGAGATCATGATGGTTTTGCTATAGTTATGGTGGCAGATAGGAAGTAGTGACGTAGCTGAGATCTATTTAGGAGATTAAAATCGACGAGACTTTGGTAATGAACTGGCTATGGCTGTTGAGAGAGAGCGAGGCTCCCTAGCATGTCCAACTGGATGAATAATGGGGCCACTTATGGGATGGGTTCCAATACAAGAGAACCCCCAAAACAGGTCTTCAGTTAATGAAAAGTCCCTAGTGTCCAGGAATGGTTTTCAGCAAAGGGCTTATGCCAACATTCATTCATCAGCAAGAAAAAATTCAACCCTATCGGAAAGAGCATGTATTTTTTTAAACAATTCCAAGTATTTCATCATTAAAACAAAGAAAGAATTTGCTTCAAGAAAAAGAACTGTCTTGCCCTCACCCAAAGAAAAACATCTAGAAAAAATATTTTCTCCGTCATTTTTGTAGAGGGGGAGTTTTCTTTTCCATGATATATTATGATAAAAGTATCAGATTTCTCATTAAGAAACCAAACAAGAAAGTAAAATCTACTTTTTCTATTTTACTTTGTGGAAAGTAGTAGAAGCAATGCAACACGTAAGAGTCAGAGGAGTCTGTGTTAGAATCCTACTTTTTTACTTACTAGCTAGGTGATCTTGGGCAAATTACTGAACCTCTCTAAACCTCAATTCTGTCTTCTGAATAATCAGGGCAATAACAGTCATACCTAAGATGATTATGTGAATTAGATGGAACAATATATGTGAAGAACTTAATGAAGTCCTTGGGACATAATAACTGCTCATTAAATGTTAATATTTACTAGAGGGATTATCTAGCAGGGATATTGATAGGGTTTGCTGCAGAAGTTTAGGACCGGGATAAGACTATCCACTCCTCTTTCCCTAAGGAGATCCTGTTCAAAACACCCTAAATGCAAGGAATAGTAGCTACTTGGGATTATAGGCTTTGCTTCAACTCGTTCACATAGTTCAAAGCTGAACTGGGCAATGTTGCTCAAGCCAGAAAACTAAATGAGAGGTCTTATTTCATGTTTTCCCCTTGAATCCGAGATGGCCAGCAGTCACAGACAGGGGGAAGAAACAAAAAGAGGGGGGGGGGGGGCCAGTCCTAACTTGGAGGCTGGCTCTTCCCTGATGTTCCTTTGAGGAATGGTCTACCCTTTACCAGAGTAAGCCTGCCCACCCATAACGTGTGGACCATTGACACTGACAAACAAGATATACTGGCAAATCTAACAAGTACTATGATTTTGAAGCACTGTTGTGCATAAATACTATTTCAAGATCCCCATGACAACTGTAATAGGAAAACACCAGGGATTTCTGTAGGATGAAAACATTATAGGTACCATTAACACTCCTGTGGTTTGTTATGTAGGTTCATAATTGAAGATTTTGGGTGGAAGTCAGCAGAGATATTATTTTTTCCCATCCAAGTTTATTCACCTCCTTGCTGAGCGTCTACCCATACATCCCATCCTCCACAGGGATAAGGATCCGTGACTGTACAGATACAGCCTCTGCTTAATGGAACCCAGCAGCTCACAGGGTACCACTGTAATATATATCATTTATTAGGCACTTAGTGTATCATGCAGTGCAAAGTGCCACTGGAGTCATTTTGATCCCCACAACAAACCTGGTAGATAAACACCACTATTGTTCTCATTTTCTAGACAAAGAAACTGGATCAGAAAAGACACATAGTCTGTCCTAGGTCAAGTAGACAGAGAGTAGTGGAGGTGGGATTAGAATCCCTGCACCTGTAACTCCAGAGCCTTGGGTCACAGGGCACTCAGCAAAAGCTTTGATTCTGGCCATCCATCCAATCACCAGACCCAGGCTTGATTGCTTTCAGAACAGATCCCTTCCAGTGATATGCAGATAAGATAGATTGGTTTATCAATTTTTCAAGGTACTTAATGCCCTAGAAATATTGAAATGTTGTTGAGACTTCATCAGGTATTTAAGAGTATTCCAGGGAAACTAAAACCTCGTAAGAACATTGCTTTCTCATTGCCAACGTCAAAGTTAGCCCTTGACTACATTTACCTACTCAGTGCCAATAAAAATAAAAGCCAAAGGAACTTCAGTAGCAGAGACTTCCCCTCCAAGTATCTACCCTGAGGTTAATGGCACAAAAAATCTTTAATCCAGCACTCTGGAGGACTTCTCTTCTTGATTTGCTATTTGAAAATCAAAATATTGTAAACTTTCAAGGGTTGCTTTTCTGATGACAAACAAAAAGATTCATGGATTTATTTATGTTTGCTTTGTTTTGGCTGAAACTAGGATATTTTATATCCGTAAGAAATTCCAAGCTGCCTTCCAAGCTCTTATCTGATACCTATCAAATCTTTGAGTTTGGTTGGGTTTATCCAGGATAAAACTATAGATTGTTCATGACCAGAGAAAAGATTTTTGTCCCTAGAATTCTATACGTGTATCTCTCAGAGGATGCTCAGAGGAGAAATGATCAATGAGAGGCGGGCTGTGAGCTCATTCACAAATGTCAGTGCATCTTTTCTCTCCAGCTGACTGCCTGGTGTCTCTGAAAGTTAAAAAAAAGAAAGAAACTATAAATAAGTTCTCATTATGCCTAAAGTGGGGTTAAACAGGGATCAGAAAAAATATACTGATGAGCTGATACTGAATCCCCAAAGCTCTGTGGTATTCCTGCTTCTGTTCTTTGGTTACTATTAATGGTACACGTGGCTTAATTTCCCACAAAGTATGGGAAGCATGATTATTTTCATCCTTGGATGTCGTTACCCATTGTCACATTGCCTTAGTTTATCAGATCAGGTTTTATCACTTCTAGAAGAAGGGTTTGAATGAAAGCTAACTCAACTGAAAAACGTTGTTTATTTTAAGATGAAAGGGAGATAATGCTCACTATATTTACTAATTTCCAAGGGGACCCTTGTAGAGGGGGCATAGAATTGGGAGACATTGCATGGTCAGATGTGTCAAGGAAATTAATGGATATAACATAGACAAATTCTATAACACAGTGTGTGACCCATGGTAAGTTGTGGCAACTGGCTTTGTTTTCTTTTTTGGCTACAGACAGGAAATATTTGCCACAGGTAGCCAGTTTGATCTGGTTTATCCCAGGGAAGGTTTATGTCAAGGTTAATGACACTGGGGCATGACTATCTCTGTAAGCCTGTTTCAGGTCCCTCACAGTTATCTGATCCCCAGCTCAGCATCCTCCCTGACCCTGACCCTGACCCCCCAAGTCCAGCCCAAGTAAGTTTTATCTAGTTCCTGGAGAAACCGACTCAAGATGTTTCTTCCCAGCATCTATCTCTGCCTTGCGTCCCCCTTACCTTTAGGCTTAGTCCTTTAGAACATAAAACATAGGAAAGACTCATTTTTTTCTCTACTTTCCACTTCCATCCCTTCTTAGCTGCAGCCACTTTTGGAGCAGAGGAAACCTAACTTCTTGAATGGGGAATGGGTGATGTGTATTGGGGTGCATGTGTAGGGGCAGGCAGGGGGGATAGAGAGAAATTGTGGCAGATATTTTTTGTGAGGATGGCTTCAGTAATCCTTTCCATCCTTTTACTCTGCCCCCTTGCAAAGTGACCTTCCTGCTCCCCCCCATAAAGGGGGGGGCATCTATTTCCTTTATCCCTTGAGTCTTGGCCGACCCTGTGTCTTATCTTTGACCTGCAGAATGGAGAGAAAGTAATATTGTGTGACTCCCGAGATTCGGCCTGGAAAGACCTTGTTGCTTTCCCTTTCATCCTCTTGGAATGGAGTGCCAACCAGGTGAAGGTTAGGCCAGCCTTCCTGAGGGTGAGTACACATGGACAGATGATGGCCAGCAGGACTGCCTGACATGGTGTGAGCCTGTCATGGACCATTTGGCCCAGCTGAGCCACCAAAACACTAAACACACATGAGTGACCCCAGGCAAGGCCACGAAGCTCAGCCCAAACTGCTGACCCACAAAATTATAAGTATATAAAACAGCAGCTTTACAAGCCATTATATGGTGGAATAATGTGTTATGAGGCAAGAGAAAACTGATACAGACATAAACACCAGGAAAAGTTGGGTAATGAGTTGACTTATTATTGTGGCGTAGCTCTGCCTTAGGTTTTATTTCCAGCATTTTCAGCATCTCAGAATGTCCACACTTGTAGATTACTTGTCAGGAAATTTTACAACATTTAGAACTGGAGAGTCCCCAAGGAGTCTAGAGGAAAAGGCGGAAGGTGTAAATGACAGGGATAACCTCCTGGTATTAGTGCTAGTCCCTGGATAGGCATAGGGAATGCTGATCACCTTAGGCAAGAATTTACTGATATGCCCATTATATGCCCATACCCCTGGTACTGAGACACCAAAATAACCCCGTCCATCCAAAATTTACAACCTACTTGGTGGGGAAAAATGTGAGTGTCAACTACTTAAAACCGTTCTTCCTTCAAAAGCAGAGTTACGTCTCCTAAGCTAATGTCCCTTGTCGAGATCATGTCGCTAAGGGTCCGTCTGACAACCTATATACCGTCTCTCCTCTCACTTATGTTGTGTTACTATGGCTTTCAGGGTAAGAGCTATCAACAGGAAGCATTTGTGATTTGTGATATACCCCCAATAATTTATGTTCTGTGTAACTTCTATTGATCACGAAAACGCTTATGTGATCTGTTTGTTAGGTCTGGGTTTGCTTGGTGATATTGATCAAGTCGTTCCCTTTGTGAAAAGCTACATTGGTTCCTGGCGAGCTGTTCAGGCCGCTTGGAAAACTGTCAGTGGTGATACCTGCAGTGAGAAGGGTGAGGCTCACCCATAACGTCTTTCTGAAAGGAGACTGAACGGAAGACGGATGCAGACTACGTCCTCTTCACTAGGTAAATAACCAGCGATCCATCTCCCAGCCCCTTCCCATGGGGAGAAAATTATAACCAAGCGATGAACAGTCTCTAATGAGTGTCTGTACGGCAAAACCCACCTGAAACACAGGAGACACAGAGACTGGTCTGGTCAGTTTGAGCAGGCCCGTTCAAGCACACCGGTCTGCCCTGCTCCTCTTGCGGATGGCAACTGCCAAAACCCTCTGAACAGAACCCCAAATCCGGATGGAAGACAATAAACGTGCTTTGTCATGGAAAATACAATGTGAGCCCAAGAGGGGTTAGAACAATAGCCTTTAGGGCTTTCTGACAAAAGAACACCAGATCACAAGCACAAAGGACACTTGGTAATTCCCATTTCTTAACAACTAAAATGAATTAATAGTTTGCACATCCAAAAGAGAACAACAAATGATACTTAAATGCTGCCCCTTAACAAGAGCAGAACAAGTCTCCAGAGGTGGGGAAGGGGGAATGGGGTGGCAGTGCGGGCACAAGATTCTGACACTGGCTGGAGCAGCTCTTCCCACGGCATGTTTTTTTTAGACCTATGCCCCTGAAATGCACTTCAAAAGAGTTCTGTGATTGGCTATGTTTGACTATCAGTTGGAATATAGGTTAGCTTATCTGAGAAGTCCCAGGAATAAGAAGTCTCTGGGTTACATGGGACAGAAACTGGTCAGGCTACTTGTTACTTGTCTGTTTGATATGATCATTAATTCAATCAAGGTGATCACTCCTTCCATCCAGGGTTAGAGTTTAGGTTGCTCATCCAATAATAATGGGCTAGGTCCTGACTCTGGCACTCACTAGCGATGTGAGTAAGTTGGGTACCCTTCCAAGCCTCTGCTTTGAGGATTCATGAGAGAATACATGTGCAAGCCATTGCAAATAATAGACTTAACACTGGCTGTTACCATGTTCTTATAATGGACACCTGCCTTAAAAAATACCCAACTTAGTATGTAGAATATTCCTATTATTAAGGCAATGCTTTGTTCTATCTTTAAAAAGGGAGCAAATGTATAAACTATGCTTAATTTAAAAATGAGACCAAGAGAAAAGAACAGATTGAGCATCTAAGTAAAAACTAAAAATACTTCAAAAAGAAATTATTTTGTTGTTATCCAGTGATAACAAAATTATATAAATCCAGAGCTAATGAGTTAGTGATTTCATTTTTTTAAAGACTTTCTTTATTTAAACATAGAGAAAGTGCACATGCACACAAGCAGGGGGAGGGGCAGGGGGAGAGAGAGAATCTCAGACTCCACGCTGAGCTGGGAGCCCAACGAGGGGCTCCATCCCATGACCCTGGGATCATGACCCAAGCCAGGAATCAAAAGTCAGACGTCCAATCAGACTAAGCCACCCAGGCACCTGTTAGTGATTTTGTTTTTATCAAAGGTTTGTTGAATGCCATAACATAGGAAACAATGGGAACACTTAATCCTCACCCAAGAGGCAAAAAGAGTAATTTGACCTGAAACTGTATTCTACATATCTGTAGAATTTTCCCTGACACCAATCATACTGAACTTAACCCTCTACTGCAGAAGCACCAGAGACAAAAAGACCAAAGGTCCTGGGTCTGGGTGACTCAATCAGTTAAGTATCTGATTCTTGATTTGGATGCAGGTCACGACCTCAGGGTCTTGAGATGGAGCCCCAAATGGGCTCTACTCTAAGGGGAGTCTGCTTGAGGAGTCTCTCTCCGCGCCCCGCCCCCCCCCCGGCTCACACATGCATGCTCTCTCTCTCTCTCAAATAAATAAATACATCTTAAAAAAAAAAAAAAAAGACCAAAAGTCCAACATTACTTCCGCACTGGGCCCTCACATAATACAGAAGTAACCTTTTTTTTTTTTCAAAAGGAAGGCAATCATAGAGAAATGAGATAATTCACAGTGTTTTAAATTTGTAAAGACTACAAAGTATTTTCACAACCATTATGTATTATTTAGGACTACCATTATGCTTAGTGAGGTCAGCTGAAGAGGTCTCCATCATGTAGAGGAGAAATCTAAGACTAGCCATTATTCACCCAAGGTCACATAGATGGCTCCAAGAGGCTTGACTCAAACCTGGGTCTTGGGTCCTCCCAAGGCTAATCCTTTTTTATCTCTAACAAGCAGAACAATAACTCAAATTCAGAAGGTGACAGAAGGGAGACAGGTTAAAAATTTGCTATGATATCGTTTGGTTGGAATCATCTTAACCTCCAGTGGGTTAAATGGTAGGTAAATTACTGGGAAAGTGAGGGCCAGTGGGAGTCCACTGAGGGGAAAATAAAGGTAAAATCATCAGAATCCAAGATTAACAGCTTTATGATGTCTCCTGTCACAATTCAGATCTCTCCCTAACTGAACTATCCCAGCTCTCAAGAAGGTTGACTGTGGGCAGAACACCACACAAGACTGTTCTGTGCACACATGTGTGTAGCTCCCAAAATATTTGGCACCACGTTTTCCAAGGAGGGAAATAGTATTTTTTGTTTGCTGACTTGTTTTATTTTTAAAAAATCTTGTCAGATATCATCTTTTATCAAACCTCAAAACTGACAGGTGTTTGCCACAACCACTGAAACCAGTGAAAAAATAAAAATCCATATAATGAAAATGCTAATCGTTTATCTTTCTCTCCCACAAAAGTAAAATATACCAGCCTGGTGTTTTTCTACTCACATCTTGCTACATTTTTTTATAAATAAACATTGATGTAAGGGATTTGGGGTTGTTACTGTCATCTGGTGCCTTTTTCACATGACAACACGTTATTGACAACCCTCTGGATCAATAGATAGAGATTTAACTTATCTATTTGAGGAAACATTTAATATTCCACAATAGGATTGATACCAGAATTTATTCAATCTTTCCCGTACTGATGTACATCACGCTTTTTGGGTTTTGTTTTGTTTTTGCCTTGACAAATAATGTTGTGATAACTGTCCTTGATTATAAGCCCTAAGGCTATGATTTCATTAGGACAGATTCCCATAACAGGGATTTATGGGACAAGAGCTACATATATTTTAAATGTAAATTTTAAGGTGTTGTCACATTAGAAAAATTAAATCCAGAAGGATTAAAAACTTAAATTTTAAACATAAAATAGCAAAATCTCAGCTTCACAGAGGAACTACCACTAGCTACGTGAAGCCCCTGATTATGTCTTAAGTAAATGTGAATCCGTATCAAAACCAAGATGAAAATTCTGCCTTTAAGCTAATCTTAAGTCAGACATGAAGATAAATGCAGTTAGAGGGAGACAGAAAGGGAAGCCCCCAAAACATTAGGCTGTCTACTTTGATCATGACCAAGCAGAACACCAAGATTCAATCAAGTATCATCATCTTGGGTCTCTGGGATGAAATTTCTCAATTTCATTTGGATTTATTCTCAACTAGGTCTTGTTTTATGCCTCTAAATCAGCCAAGGATCTCCTAGTATGGTGATCTAGGCTGGTACCCCCACGGGGCATGTTTGAGGAATTATCAGTGGCCTCATTTGCTTCTCTACAGGGGCTTCATTACTTTGAGTGAGATTTCCAAAGTGAGGGGGAAAACTAAGTTGTTCTAGCTGATAGAGAAAAGCCTAAGAGGCTATGCAGGGGAGAAGAAAAGAGAAAAAAAAAAAATCAAGCAGATGGGGAGATGCTAGGAATGAACTGAAAAAAATGCTTAATGAAAAAAAAGGCATTAAGTTTTTGCTCCGGAGTGACCAACGTGACATCCTGATTTCCCCACAAAACCTTCAGAATAATCTACTTTATTTATGATACTTTAGAGCTTGACCATTATTTGGGGGAGGGAGAGGAGATGGCTAGGGGCAACGAAATGCCAAGTCTGGTCTCAATGTGGGCGGGGGGCTCCCCAAGGGAGACCTTGTCACATTGGGCCAGTTTGAAGTGCTGCTCCGAAGTTGGATTAGAAATGAAATCACATCCCAATCTTAAACCTCTAAACCTCTCGATCAATCCTGGTTTACAAAGCATCTAAAGAAAGGAAATTTTTGACCAACCGATCAAAGCAGCACTCAGAATGGAACCACTGATTGAATATTGACCTCAGCAGGCACTGTAATTGCATCTTATTGGCAAATCATTACTAGTTTATCTTAGTGATAGAAAGCACAGATTGAAATTACAGAGGCACTTACTTCTCTGGATCAGGTGAATAACTAGCAGGCAAAAAATTTCTCTGGCCTTTCAAAACACGGCAGAGGGTTGGGGGAAGGAAGGGAGGCCCCTTGCTAGGAAGATTAGAGGTTGGCTTAGCCAGCCTCCCTGTAACTGAGGCAGAGAACAGTAGCTCCAGGACCATTCTAGTCCCCATCCTCTCTTCAAGGCCAGTCACACCTTCTACAACAAGCCTTCCTTCACCTCCCCAGACCTCCTCTACTCCACTACCCTCTATGGTGTCCTGGTGCCACACAGTATAGCAGTTAGGAGAGTTCAGGTTCAAGCTATGTGAACAATTTCACACAAATGACCCCTTTTAAGCCTCACAACAACCCAACAGAGTGGCTGTGAATAATAGCCCCAATCTAGAGATGAGGAACCTAAAAATTAGAAATAGTCAAAAGTTAAAAATAAGATAAAAATAAATATACATAGAGGATCTAATATACTTTATCCCCCAGGAAGTAAGGATGCACAGTCTGGGAGCATGCACTGAACTTTGCAATCTACTTCGTATGGGGACTGGCAAACTTTTTCTGTAAAGGGTCAGATAGTAAATATGTTAGACTTTGCAGGCGTGATGTTATCTGTAATAACTAATCAACTTTGTTGTTGTCACACAAAAGCAGCCACAGAAAATAAACAAATAAATGGGCATGGCAGCATTCTAATAAAACTTTATTTGCAAAATCAGGGGCACCTGAGTGGCTCAGTCAGTTAAGGGTCTGACTAGTGATTCTGGCTCAGATCATGATCTCATGGGTTGTGAGATGGAGCCCTGAGTCGGGCTCCACACTCAGTGGGGAGTATGCTTGAAATTCTCTCCCTATGCCCTTCCCCCTCACCTCTCAAATAAATAAATCTTTAAAAAAAATTATTTGCAAAATCAGGTGATAGGCCATATTTGGCCTGTGGCTTTAGTTTGCTGACCCCTATTCTAGAATATAAATTCTAGAATATAAATTCCTTGAGGTTTGGGCATTATTCCCAACAGGTTTTATAGAGACATATAGTAAGTCTCCAACATATGCAATCTGATTCTCGAATCCAAGTTGAAAAAGGACTATCAGTAGGAATCAAGACCATTTTCTGCTCCTCCCCCAAATTTTGCCCTTAGAACCATCCCTAATAGATGATTATACAGTCACAGCTCCGATATCTCCAGTAACAGGAAGCTCATGCCTGCACGGGTTACCCATATTCATCAAGGGCGTGTGGGGGTTTTAGGATATTTTTGAAATTAGATTTGTTTGTGTGACTCATAGAATACTAAATTGATACATTCCCAAATACTGAAAACTTGACATGGTCAACTCCTTCTGTCCAAGAAGACTAGAACATTTTTTCCACTGAGCAGTATTGTGCAGGGTATCCTAAATATATTCACACTACTGAATATATGAACCTCAACTTTAAAATAGCTTCTTAGGTACCTGGGTGGCTCAGTTGGTTAAGCGACTACCTTCGGCTTAGGTCAGGATCCTGGAGTCCCTGCTCAGCAGGGAGTGTGCTTCTCCTTCTGATCCTCCCCCCTCTCATGCTCTCTCTCTCTTTCTCTCTCCCTCTCTCTCATTCTCTCTCTTAAATAAAATCTTTTTTAAAAGTAAATAAAATAAAATAGCTTCTTACCCAGCTGAGAGGATCAGTAAGAGTGATTTCACTTGTACTGCTCCATTGTAAGAGCATCTATCTATGAGAGATGCATG
The DNA here is from genome assembly GCF_009762305.2 of Zalophus californianus. Lineage (NCBI taxonomy): Eukaryota > Metazoa > Chordata > Mammalia > Carnivora > Otariidae > Zalophus > Zalophus californianus. The sequence goes on along the minus strand of NC_045611.1, from coordinate 31,544,936 downwards.
CACTGCATATAATATGCATGCCTACTTGCAAACCATTTTTTCCTATTTTTTCTAATGTGTTCTTAGAATACAACTAGTCATATAGAACTGAAAACTCATCTTGAATTTCTACAGAAGGTAAAGTTCTCTAGAACAACATCCATTCTTTTGTTTTAGTCAGATACTCACTCAACACATATTTACAAGCATCTACGTTGCACTTGGTCCAAAGGAAGAAGCAAATAAATATATTAGAGTTCCTGCCCTCTGTCAACTTAAAATCTAGTTGGAAAGTTAAAGCATGAGGTTAGGAAGCTTTAGAAAACCACATATGGTCTCTTGGTCCCATACTAGTCAGAGCACTTGTGAGGATTTCTACTGAACTTGAAGTGCCAAATGAGCTCTCAGAAACTTTACGAGTATAAAAAGTCTTAAGATAAACATATTTTCATTTTGGCCAAATGTAATAGTCATTATTTGCTTTCTAGAATGCTTTTAACCTTTTAAAATGCTTTGAACATGTATTATTTTTATATCCTCCTTCTATGAAGTAGATACAGCAAGCAGTGATATTATCCTCATTCTATAACTCAAGAAACTGAGGTCCACAAAGAGTAAATTGTTCTCTGGTGGTCTAGTGGTTAGGATTTTGCGCTCTCAGAAAGGGTAAATTGCTTGTCCAAGGTCACAAGAGTTAATGGTAGTACTGGAACTAAAACACATCTGATCCCTCGCTCTTGGTCCTTCCCTGCAGACCAAGCTATCTTTCTCCTCACAATGTAGATGAACCATTTATGAGTGCAACTGGCATTCTAATTATGTGGGCTTGGACTCTAATCAAGGCTGGAAAGAACAGGAACTCTCTCAAGCTAGCTTAAATAAAAGAGAGATGAAACACATGCAAGGGAGACACTTGGAACAAAAAGGCCAAAGTGCAGCCAGGTTTCACGGAAATTTGAAAATTCTCAGTCATAGAAGCATCTACCCATCTCTCAGGTGGGTCTCTGTTTCTGCTTCTCAGTCTCCTCTCTCTCCCCCAGCAGCTACTATTTACAAATGGCCTGACCTGGCCACCAGCCCCTGGCCCTGAGTATACATGCCCTAATTTGCCAGACCCTCCTCCCATTGACAATGACCTCTAATTCTCCTAATTCAGTTACTGGCAGACATAACCAGGACACGGGTCAAATCTTTCACAGTTAGGCGTTGAGCATGAGGTCAATATTGTTATGTCCTTACGGAGGCTATAGCAGGCTCAGCAAAGACAAAATTGGCCTTTGAATGGGTTGACTATAAAAGAGAATGAAATATTCCAAGTACGACACTTAGAGCAATACCTGGCACATTATAAAATGCTGATCAGTAATAGTTATTCCAGTGGACTTGTACCAAATATTCATTTTACTTGCATGAATTCAACCACCTCACCCATATTCAGGAAAGGGAAGGAGAGAATAAGAAAACATTTCAAGACCACAGCATTTCAGCCCAGCGCCCTACTCAAAGAATGTTGCCTTCGATGAGTATGAGATGAAAGATGGCTCCACCATTCCCTCACTGTGTCCCAGTCCCTCTGGGTCTGTCACAGAGCATCTCACCATGTTGCCTAGGATTCTGATGTTTAAAGATAAGTGTTTTTTGCACAACATGGACGATGACTTCCTCTGGTACTCAACAGCTGGGTTGAGTTAAAAAAATTTGGTGGTTAAAAAAATTTGGCTTTAAACATTTTTTTTAATTTGGCTTAAGCAATTTTTACCTTATACACGGTCTTTTTTTATTATAGTAAAATATACATAACAAAAATGTATCATCTTAAACATTTTTAAGTATAAAATTCATTGGTATTAAGCACATTCCCATTGTTGGACAATCATCACACCATCCATCTCTAGAACATTTTCATCTTCCCAAAATAAACTAACTGCATATAAACAAAGGTCCCCAACTTCGTGGTTTGTTTGTTTGTTTGTTTGTTTGTTTAGTTCGTTGGTTAGCTTTTGATTTTGGGGGTTGGTTTTTTGTTTGTTTGTTTGTTTGTTTTGCAGTGGGGTGCCTTGAACCAGACATCCATCAAATCATTTGCTTGGATTTTCTTCTCTACATATATATTCCCCTTGGGCATTTCATTCGCTCCAATGGATTTACCACCACCTACACTCTGATAATTTCCAAATCTATCCCTGTAGCTGAGACCTCCTTGTTAAGTCTTAGACAAGTCAGTTTAGGTTTTACATCACAACTTTGACTTCCATATGTAGAAAAGTGAATCCATCTTGCTACCCGCCATCTTCTTTCCTCCATGTTATAAATCTCTCTTCAAGATGTCATTAATAGGCTTATTGTCCAGATAAAAAATGCAAACATCTTTGAATCTTCATGTTCCCAGCTTATTTTTTTTTAAAGATTTTATTTATTTATTTGACAGAGAGACACAACGAGAGAGGGAACACAAGCAGAGGGAGCGGGAGAGGGAGAAGCAGGCTTCCCGCGGAGCAGGGAGCGCGATACGGGGCTCGATCCCAGCACCCTGGGATCATGACCCGAGCCAAAGGCAGACGCTTAATGACTGAGCCACCCAGGTGCCCCATGTTCCCAGCTTATTGACAATATCATTCCAGCAGTGAACTCTTCAGAGAGAAACTGCGCAGCAATTGCAATGGGTATGGTAAGTCTAAGGCTCCAGTACTAGGGATGGAAAGAAGAGGCATATCTGAGATAAGTCTGGGGAATAAATACCTTTGCAGTGTGGCAGGACAAATAAGACAAAGAGTCAAAATAATTACATGAGTTTTTCTCTTACTCACATAGCAAGATCATGGTTGAGACAGTCCTGGCACCCTGGACTGCTGACCACTGTGTAGGCTGATATTCTTTCCACTGTACAATTCTGTTTTGTGCTGAAGTTTTTGGAGAGTTTCCTTGAAACTGCAGAAGAAGCTGCAGGTAGGAAGATACCCTCCTTTTGGAGTAGCAATTATTTCAAAATAATCTCGTTAAGACCTAGCTGGTCAGGGCAGCAAAGAGAAAGCTGGGACCACCAAACCTGGAGAAATGTAACTACTAATGAGTGAATTCCATTTGCCTACCGTCATGAAAGCCAACTGTAATTCCTGTCCTTGGCTTCCATGAGATGTTCTCATATCCTGCCAATATGACTTCTGTTTCCATTCTTTGTAAACAAAGCTCAATGCCAAAGAGGTTACCTGAATCCTGGTCTAGTACATTATTTCAAAATGCCACAGAACTTATTTTTGTGACATTCCAGTAAAGTCTCTAAACTGAAACTTTCATAACAGGCTAATTACAGCTGGATATTTATTATTTTTTTACATGTGCTTTTTATCTACTTAGTGGCCCCTACCACTATTCTGCAAACAAACAGCATAACAGCAAGTATTAACCTTTGAGTGAATACAGTAATGACAGCTATACAACAGACACTTCCTATATAATATGTAAACATGTATAAGATATGTAGTTTATACACATCTCAGCAATATTCAGATTATTTTGTGGACAGCTTAATCGTAAGAGAACTGAATTATTTGAGTTAAGATTTTTTTCCCAGTTGAAATATTCATCTTCTTTAGGATTAGGTATACATCTACTGACTATTTTAATGACTAGGAAATTCATCCTCTCCCCAACATGGGTTACATCCTTTCTTACTGCACCTCTGGACAACTTTCAACCTGGGCTGTTTTAGCTGAAATGCAGCTTTAGTTATGTTCAAGGATAAGAGCAACTTGCCATTAGACTAGTCCACTCTTCCTCAACTTGTCATAATTTGGGTAATTGGGAAAGTGTTTAGCACATTTTAGGAGGAAAAAAAAAACATTTTAAGCAAGTTAGTAGCACAATGAACCCATAAATAAATATGCTAACTACTAAGAACTCTAACCTGTTCATTAGATAAGTTCTTGAAGTATTGTTGTGTGTGCTAAAAGAATAAAGGAGACTTCTGTGTGCAGATGGGAAAAAGTATTCAAGGTAATTTTGTTTAAGTGAAAAATAAAAGTACAACATAATGTGTATAAAATGCCACCTCTTATGTAAAATGGGAAAATGTGAACCTATATTTTGTCTCGAATTTCATAAGGTAAAATCTGGAAATATAAGAACATAAGAAACTAAGAACAGCAGTTATTGATGGCTGCGCATGGAAGGTATCATGGGGGAATGGGGCGGATGTAGGACAAAGTTAAGAGAAAAACATTTCACTGCTTGAAATTTTATAATGAATGTATTGGAATGAGATACATAGGAGTGTGCATTATCCACGCAAAGTCTGTCTGAAAAGCGAAGGTAGAAGAAATGGAGAGAATGGGGAAGGCAGACAAAGCAAGCATGGTGGAGATTCCCCAGAATTAACATAGCCAGCAAGGACCATAGACATGTTTCAAATGCCCCCAGGTGACTCTACAGTTTTCAAATTCTTTCCAATATGGACTCTTATTAAGTCTTCACAGTAACTCCATGATATAATTATAAAAGCACAAATAGAGCTTGAGAAAAGTTTTCCCAAAATTACAGCAACATTGAAACTGCAAATGCTGTTTCTTTTCCACTCTACCACAGCCAGAGTAAAGAACACCGCAATTATACTCTCTACATATTCTACACAACTTTGACTCTGTATTAATTCCAACTCACTTTACCCTTAGCATGTTTATTTCACAGGACTAATTGTAAAATAAAAGACCAAAAATGAGTAATGAGGTTTTTAAAGGAGATGTTAAGGCAGTCCCTGTATCAGTTCCCTATTGCTGCTGTAACAAATTACTACAAACTTGGTGGCTAAAGCAACACAAATTTATTATCTTGCAGTCCTGAAGTCTAACAGGTATCAGTGGGCTAAAATCAAGGTGTTAGCAGAGCCGCATTCCCTTCTGAAAACTCTGGAAAGAATCTATCTCCATCCTTGTCTTTTTCACTTTCTAGAGTCTATCCACATTCCTTGGCTCACAGCCCCTTCCTCCATCTGCAAAGCCAGCAAGGGCAGGTCCTTCTCCCATCATAGCATTCTGATCTCCTTCCATTGTCACACTTCCTCCTCTGATTTCTCTTCTCCCTCCTTCTTCCATTTTTAAGGAAACTTGTGTTTCACAATTGCACCCTTCCAGGCAATCTAGGATAACCACTTTATTTGGCAGTCAGCTAATCAGCAATCTTAATTCCATCTGCAAATTTAATTCCCCTCTGCTGTGTAGAGTGACATATTCACAGGCTGCAGAGAGTAGGACATGAGCATCTTGGGACCATTAGTCTGTCTACACAGTCCCTTATACAAGTCAAAGGAGAGAGGCATTTCTGCACTGAGTGGCATGTTCTATGGAATACCATTACTATATAAGAGTAACAGAGTGTTCTCTTATCAAATATTTTTGGGAAAACTATTTTAAACCAAAACGGGTTTCTTTTCTGTAGGAATTCAGAATATTTAATGTGTTAGTGTGCACGGTGAATTGCCAAGAGCATATTTCCTAAGCAGATTTGACATAGAATTCCCCTCAAGATAATCCCTAAATAGGGGCGCCTAGGTGGCTCAGTCGTTAAGCGTCTGCTTTCGGCTCAGGTCATGATCCCAGGGTCCTGGGATCGAGCCCCGCATTGGGCTCCCTGCTCAGCAGGAAGCCTGCTTCTCCCTCTCCCACTCCCCCTGCTTGTGTTCCATCTCTAGTTCTCTCTCTCTCTCTGTGTGTCAAATAAATAAATAAAATCTTTAAAAAAAAAAAAAGATAATCCCTAAATATTGATCCTTTGTGGAACTTTTAAAATAAAGTCTGTGACACTGCAATTTTTTTCTTTTAATACATGGCTGCATTCTCCTTCCTAATATTGTGTTGGATGCTTGCATATTTATTTATAATAAGAGTGTATTATAGTTTTCTTTTTCAGTGTGGTTTTTATTTGATTTTGGTCATTTTCCAGAGGAATTAGGAAGATTTTCTTTCATTATTTGGATAATTTAGGTGTTGGCTGTCCCTAAAAGTTTAGAAAGAGTGCCCTATAAAACCATTCAACCCTGGTATCCTTTATTTTCTATTTTTCATCTTATAACTTAAAAAAAAAACAGACTTTGTTAGAGCTCTTTTAGGTTTATAGAAAATTTGAGCAGAATAGACAGAGAAATTGAACGGAAGGTACATGGGTCCCCTCACCCCCAATTTCCCCTTTATTAACATCATGCATTAGTGTGGTACATTTGTTAACTGATGAGCCAATATTGATACATTATAGTTAACTGAAGTCTACAGTGTGGAGGTTCCTCGAAAAATTAAAAATAGAGCTACCCTATGACCCAGCAATTGCACTACTGGGTATTTACCCCAAAGACACAGATGTAGTGAAAAGACAGGCCATATGCACCCCAATGTTCATAGCAGCAATGTCCGCAATAGCCAAACTGTGGAAAGAGCCGAGATGCCCTTCAACAGATGAATGGATAAAGAAGATGTGGTCCATATATACAATGGACTCTTACTCAGCCATCAGAAAGGATGAATACCCAACTTTTACATCAACATGGATGGGACTGGAGGAGATTATGCTAAGTGAAATAGGTCAAGCAGAGAAAGCCAATTATCATATGGTTTCACTTATTTGTGGAACATCAGGAATAGCGTGGAGGACATTAGGAGAAGGAAGGGAAAAGGAAAGGGCGGGAATTGGAGGGAGAGATGAACCATGAGAGACGATGGACTCTGAGAGACAAACTGAGGGTGTTAGAGGGGAGGGGGGTGGGGGGATGGGGTAGCCCGATGGTGGGTATTAAGGAGGGCACGTACTGCATGGAACACTGGGTGTTATACGAAAACCATGAATCGTAGATCACTACCTCAAAAACTAATGATGTATGGTGACTGACATAACATAATAAAATTAAATTAAAAAAAATAAAGTCTATAGTTTATCTTAGGGCTCCTTCTATGATTTTTTGACAAATGTATAAAAATATGTATCCACCATTTCAGTATCATACAGAAAGTTTCACTGCACTAAAAATCCCCTATGGGGTGTCTGGGGGGCTCCGTCAGTTAAGCGTCTGACTCTTGATTTCGGCTCAGGTCATGATCTCAGGGCCCTGGGATAGAGCCCTGCATCAGGCTCCCCACTCAGCACAGAGTCTGCCTAAGACTCTCTCTCCCTCTCCTTCTGCCTCTCCCCCTACTCAGGCACGCACACTCTTTCTCTCTCTCTAAAATAAATTAATAAATCTTAAAAAAAAAATCCCCTATGCTTCACCTACTCATCCCTCCTTTCCTTCCCCCCACCCTTAGTAGCAAAACACTGATCTTTTAACTATCTCCATAATTTTGCTTTTTTCCAGAATGTAATATAGTTGGAAGCATATACTACATAACCTTTTTAGACTGGCTTCTTTCAGTTACCAATATGTATTTAACAATCTTGCATGTCATTTTGTGGTTTGATAACTCATTTCTTTTCATTGCTAAATAATATTGCATTATATGACCTTGCTTCCATTTGTTTGTTTACCTATTGAAGAACATCTTGGCTATTTCCAAGTTATGATGATTATGAATAAAGTGATATAAACATTTGTGTATAGGTTTTTGTGTGGACATAAATTTTCAATCGAGTAAATTCCAAGGAGTGCAACTGCTGATTGTATGGTAAGAGTATGCTTACTTTTTTCTTTTTTAAAGATTTTATTTATTTATTTATTTATTTGGGGGGTGAGGGCCAGAGGTGGAAGAGAGAGAAACCACAAACAGACTTCCTGCTGAGTGCAGAGCCTGATGCGGGGCTTGATCTCATGACCTGAACCAAAATCAAGAGTTGGACACTTACCAACTGAGCCACCTAGGCACCCCCAGAGTATGTTAACTTTTGTAAGAAACTGACAAGCTAGGGGCACCTGTGTGGCTCAGTCAGCTAACTGTCTGCCTTTGGCTGTCATGATCCCAGGGTCCTGGGATCAAGCTCCACATCAGGCTCTCCACTCAGTGATGAGTCTGCTTCTCCCCCTCCCCCTCCCTCTGTGATCTCTCTCTCTCTCAAATAAATGAATAAAACCTGTAAAAAAAAAAAAAAGAAAGAAAGAAAGAAAGAAACTGACAAGCTGACTTCTAAAGTAGGTGTACCACTTTGCATTCCCTCCAGGAATGAATGAGACTTCCCGTTTTCCAATGAAGTATGATGTTGAATATCTTTTTTCTGTGCATATTTGCCATCAGTAGATTTTCTTTGATGAGGTATCTGTTCAGAACTTTTGTTCATATTTTAATTAGGTTGTTTTCCTATTGTTTTAAGAGTTGTTTGTGTATTTTTGGATACCTGCATTGCCTTCACAAAATAGAATCTGTTTCTGTTTTCTGGAAGAGAACTGGTATCATTTCTTCCTTAAATATTTGTTTGAATTCACTAAAGAACCCATCTGGGCCTAGTGCTCTCTGTTTAGGAAGGTTACTATTATTGATTCAATTTCTTTAGTAGATATATAGGCATTTTCAGTTTATCTATTTTTCCTTGCATGAGTTTTGGTAGGTGTGTTTTTCAAGGAATTGGTCCATTTCACCAAGTACATATCACCACTATCATGAGTTGTTCGTAATCCTGATAGCTCTTCAAATCGTAGGTCTTAGACAAATGTTTATATTGCTTTTGTGATTATTGAAATAGTATGAATATTTACCTTTGTTGAACCAATTTTAATAATTTATTTTTTTAGGAAGTTATCTATTTGAAATTTATTGGCATATGGTTACATAAAACATTCCTTCTAGTCCTTCTAAACTCTTAACATCTATAGTAACATTTTTACTTTTTCCAAAGGTTTACTCTCTCTCTTCTTGTTTTATCTCCAGTAAATACACTCAAGGCAAAGGGGGTCACTTTGATGCTCTGAAGAAGTTGTTTTTGCTTTATTAATTGAATTTTGTTTCCTACTCCATTAAATTAGCTTTCATCATCATCAATTATCTCCTACCTCTGTTTGGATTGTTTTGATGTTACCTTTAGTTTCTTAAGTTAATTATTTAATTCATCTTGATTTTTTTTAAATTTCTTGTTTAATAACTAAAATATTCACAATGAGCTAGATGATTTTTTTTTTAAAGATTTTATTTATTTATTTGACAGTGAGAGAGACAGCGAGAGAGGGAACACAAGCAGGGGGAGTGGAAGAGGGAGAAGCAGGCTTTCCGCTGAGCAGGGAGCCTGATGCAGGGCTCGATCCCAGGACCCTGGGATCATGACCTGAGCCGAAGGTAGACGCTGAACAACTGAGCCACCCAGGCGCCCCAAGCTATATGCTTTTCTAAATGATTTGTAAACTTGGGATTGAATTTCTCCAAGACTCCTACACTTTTGACTTTATACAGTTTTCTTTATGGCTGTATGATCAATATGGACAAACTTTCCAGTCATAAGAAAAAAAACATGTATTTGCTATAGATTATAAAATGTATTTATTAAATGAGATAATAGTGTCCACCTCTTAATTATCATTCTCTTTACTTTCACTTCACTAAACACCCAATACTTTTCACTTTCCAGAAGCATCCTTTATAGACTCTTCCTTGGGAGGTCTAAACCCAGAGCATTCAGATACTAGACTAGTCATATCCTATTTGCAAAGTCCCTCTTGGTTCCCTTTCTGAGAAAGAAAAATGTCTGAATGTTCTGAAGGCCACAGGCCATACACTGACAGGGAACCCATCCTAATTAAGTGTGCAATGCATAAATAAGTTGCTTGGATACACTGAATTTTCTGAAGTAGAACTTGATCTCCACAAACTACAAAGAGGAAACCAGTAAAAGAAACAGACTGTTTTCTTCTGTATTTCCAAGGAAGGTTGAGTCCAAAAGATGACAATGCAGCCATCCTATGAAAGGGCCAATAAACAATGAACAGACAACATCTCATCTAGATTTATTTACAATATCCTTCATTGACCTCCTGCTCTATATTCCCACCATGATCTATGTGTGCTTCAAGGTCGAACTCATTCAGACCAGGACCCTTGGAAGAGCTTTATAACCGATGGTTTTGCTTTCCATCTCTGACCCTTCCCAGCATTCAGCCCCAATGACCTATATCCCAAAGTATTACTCTGAGAACAGCATTTCCTACAGATTTCCCCACAGAGTGGAGTCAAAACTTCTTAGATGTTAAAGTTCTTTGACAGTAGAGCCGGCCCTCTTTTCTAATTTTTTCAACCTGTTTATTTCCATTAGCCCTCCAGATCTTCCCAGACTGATAAATTCATGGACGGCATACCCATTTTTTTTAAAAGATTTTATTTATTCATTCGACAGATAGAGAGACAGCACAAGCAGGCAGAGTGGCAGGCAGAGGGAGAGGGAGAAGCAGGCTCTCCGCTGAGCGGGGAGCCGGACGTGGGGCTCGATCCCAGGACCCTGGGATCATGACCTGAGCCGAAGGCAGCCGCTTAACCAACTGAGCTAACCAGGCGCCCCCGGCATACCCATTTTTTATTTTTCCCACCACTGAGCATAATCAAGTTGAAAGTCTTTTGTTTCCGAAACTGAAAATTAGCAATAAAATAATTCCTGCCATACCTAAAGCCATGGTTCACTGGTTACTTGTGATGTACTAGACACTGTAGTGAATGTTTTACATTCACTTTCTCTCTTTAATCCACAGGACATTTCAGTTAGGATAGACACTTATTATCACTGCCCAGTTAACACGTGAGGACGCAGATGCTTTGAGCAGCTAAGTCAAATCCAAAGCATACTTGGTTAAGAACTACACTATCTCTCTTAATTGCCCTGCCAGGACCCAAGAGATCCCTTGCAGCCTAGGCCACTCACAGAGAGCAGGCACCCAATAAATTGTTCTTAAATGAAAGAATAAATGACTGAATGACTGAGGGAATATGGAAATATATGCTAAAATGCTTTCAAAATTATAAATTACTATGCAAATATTATTTAAAATCACCATTATTAGATTGTTTTTATGAGGGTGACTTCTTTTTTCACTTAATCCTATGATTTATATTAGTATATGTTAAATGAACACTGATTTATGTTTTTGTTCATTGTTTTTCTCCCAAACCCAGGCAGAACCTCACCTTCCATCATGTGAACCTCATGTCCAATGGTAAATAGTGACAATAAGAAAACATCATACTAAAATTAGCCTTCAAGTATGCATATTATTGGAAAGTCAGAATTAGTTCAAAACAAAAGACTGTGGAGGGGCGTGTGTGTGTGTGCACGCACACACACCTCTACTCAACATTTTCAAACATTTGGCCTTGCTATATCTTACAACGTGGACTAGTCTCAGAAGCCTCCTTCTGACCTTGTACAATCTGAAATCACACACAAGCACCAGATGTCAGTGTTGTGCAACTTTCAGGCTGACTGCTTGAGGAGGCAAGCTGGTCTTTGTCGCTTAGAGACAGAATCAACAGTCATTTATACACATGAATACAAACACTCTTAGGTGCTGTATAAATCTTAGAGTTCACTACAAAGAAACTAATTTGATAATGTACACAGCACCTCATGAAGATGCAGCTGTGAATCAAGCGCTGGAATGAATAAGCACAGGATGGACAGTGGAACCCACAGCATTCTCCTGGCCCAGAAAGAGATGGAGACATCCATGAAGTACTGGTCTGACTCCTTTGCCACAATGGCTGTGAGCGAGAACAGAGGAAGGTCAGTCTTGTTTGATTCATGGACCGTGCTTCATATTGGCAAGTAATGTGGTCAGATGGCCAAACTCCTACCATGCCCTCAAGGCCTGCCGTAATCTGGCCCCTGCCTGCTTCTGCAGACTCTCTGGGAGGCTCACTCTCCTCTTTTTTCTTTACTCCAGCCACTGATCTCTCTCCAGGCCAAGAGCTTTGTTTCCCTCTGGACCCAAAAGCTCTGCTTGTAATGTCTTGCCATCCCCTTAGCTCCTACTTCTTCCGATCTCAGCTCAAGTGTCCCTTTATCAGGAAAGGTTAGGTCTCCTAGGTCAGATCTCTTCTTTTATGGTTTTATAGTACCCTTTAATTGTCTTTCAGAGGCTTATCACAATCAGCAATTATATATTTGTCTGATTATTTGATTAATGTCTACATAGTCAATTTCAATTCATATATAAACCCCATCCGAGTGGTGAACATGGCTGTTTTGCCCATCACTGTTTTCCCTACTACCTATCATAGTGCTTGGCATAGAGACGGTCCTCAATAAATAAATGTGAAACAGATGAATGAATGAATGAATGAATGGATTCCATCCACTCTTCCTCTGGACAGACTTCCGCATACAAAGGAGCACCGAGAAAGTAGGGTGGAAAGAGGGGTAAATATCTCAGAGAGATGGAAGGGAGATGGTCACTCTGTTCCCCAAATCTTGAGAAGAACTCAGGAGGCTAAGAGACTCAAAGGAAAGTACTCTGATTTGGATCTAAATCACGGTAGCAGGGCTGGAGTCCTCCGTGCACCATAGACTTCTGTCTAGCACTTGTGAATGCAATCATCATGTCCTGGTCCTATCAGTAAAGAAAAGAGGTCAGGTTGCAAATATATGAGGCACACTGGCCTTTCCTCAGAATAAATTATTTGAAATGTATTATCTGAACCAGATTATAGACAGAGATAGAGAAGACAGCTGGGCTGAATTGGTTCTTCTAGGGCATGTGCCAAAAGGAAAAACAAACAAAAAAAAAACTGGCTCTTTTTCTTTCTTCCACAAGATGGGGCAATCGGAATGAGTTCCCTACAAAGGGAAGCATTAGTGAATGCCTTTTCCATGTTTATATACAGCTTGATTTGCTGAGACCTGAAAAATGGAGCCAGTTTTGAACTTGTTTATGCAACTGTGTAACGTTTTCCAAAAAGATCAGGCCCGAGGCAGACAAGAGTCAGTCAAGAGGAGAGAGCGTAGGGCACGTGCCCACTCTATAGTGAGGTCAAAGGGACACTGCCCAGCTTCCAGAACCCCTAGCATTCCAGCCCCAGGGAGCTGTAAGGGTCTCCAGCTCAGGAACAGCTGCTGCAAAATTGAGCAAATTTCCATGCAGAAACATTTCCTCACATCAGGAGGAAATTCTAGATGAGATGTAATGATGCCTACTTTGAACTAAATTATTTTAATATGATCAATCACAATGTACAAATTCTGCTTCTTAATATCTTCGCTTGCTGCTGAAAGTCTGCAATGATTTCATTCAGTGGAATATTCCATAATGCATTAAATCAGGCCCTATATAAAATAATTATGATACCAGAAAACTAGAGTTTTATTGAGATAAAACTAGAGTTTTCTTTTTCTACCTATGACCTATTTGCACATAACCCTTCTTGCTTCTACCTGGTTATAGATCGGTTCCCAGCTCATTATACATTTGTCCCTGGAAAGAACCTGGTGGAAATGGGCTGGACAACAATTTCTAGATTAAATTAACATTCTTCAGAAAGATAGTATTTCTGTGGTGTTTTTATCATCATTATCCCATTTGATTCTCCTGATAACCCTTTGGGTTAAATATTGTTTTTATCATCACTGTCTCTCAAACCTACAATATGGGATATTTACTTTTTCAATATGCACAGCAGGTAAGTAATAGAGGTAGGCATGAACTCAGGTCTTAGGACTCCGGTTCTCACCCTCCATGGATGGGAGTGGTGAAAAGACAGAAAGGGGAGAAAGGACTTATCAGAAGGGAGTCAGCACGTGTGCATATGAGGATCAAATACACACGGCTTTGAGCTTAGAAACCCAGCTAAACTGGCTTAAATAGCAGAGAAAATTTATTGACTCACATTCTAGAAAAGTCCATAAGTCCCAGTTGCCCAAAGGATGTCATCATGGACCCACAGTCCTTGAGGCCTTACGTTCATCTGCAAGCCTCCCCTCATAGCTTCAGTGGTCCCAGGCTATCTCCTCATGGTAATAAGATAATCTAAGTAAATAAAATAATCTAAGTAGGTCCACAGCTCATAAAGTCCCACTGAACCACATAGCTTAGGACAAAACAGTGCCTCTCCCTAGAGTTCCCTCACCTGTGACTCACCCTCTTATCGGCTCAGACTGGGTCCTTGTCTGAACCAATCTCAGCTAGGAAGTTGAGAATGGCTTATTGTCCTGATCTAATCAGAATTCCTATACTGAATTGGGGATTAGCATCAGTCGCCCCCAAATTCTCATTGCTAAGATTGAGTGAGTGGTGCATTATCCAAAAGGAGAGCCAGACGGAGGAAACAGATTCTGGAAAATCAAAATACATCTACCTTTTTTCTGGAATTTAATAAACTATAAAACATTGCCTCGAATAAACAAAAATTTGTGAGGGTTCTAGGTCTATCTTGATCGCTGCACAATTATATGAAAATCTATTAAAGAAATTCCCAAAGAAGGCCTCATGCATTAGCTTTAGAAAACTGGAAACCAAATTCATAGGCCTGGTGCCTAGAAAGCAGAGGATTGCTCAGGAGCCCTAAAGAGGTCAGACTTCTAGAGCAGGTAAGTATTGAGAGACTACAATTGCGGGGGGGGGGGGGGGGGCGGGGTTGGGAAATGCAAGAACAGAAAAATCGACTTGGGTTGGAAACTTGCTAGGTCCCTTACATAAATGTCTGCAAGGAGGAGAACTATCTAATTAAATCTCAGAGCATATTCTGTCTACCCAACCACTTAACTTCTCCAAACTATAGTTTCCTCATTAGTAATGATTCTGGGGGTGGTAAGAGCTACCTATTTCAGCATTTTATGAGAATTAAAGGTAATCATGTTCATGAAAAGTTTTGTTGATATAAATACCACACAAACGTAAAAATTATATCCTTGGACATTTTATTTATAGTTTTAAGTTGCTGAGAAAGAAAGAAGTGTCTGCCAGAAAACGGATGGATTCTCCTTTGACCTTTCCAAAATGGGTGATTGTTGATTTACATGTACCTCGTTTACACGAATCTCCCATTAGCTCTACCCCATCAATCTCAAATCTCTCAGAAATTAACCAAATCCACTCCACAGTGAACTTTTTGTACCCACTAAATAGTATACATGGGTCTATACACGTTTTCAGAATTGACTAATTAGCCTCTGTTGTAGAGCAGACTATTAAGAATTATCAAATAAAAATCTACAAGGCTGCTACATTTTATAAAAGAGCTGAAAGTTCTGAAGTGCAATGCTTTCCATTGCTTAGTGGAGCTGCACTTGAAAGAATACCCTTCTACAAGAACCCTGCCCAATTTCTTTTGGGATGTCATTTGCAATCGTCCAGTAGATATTATCAGCAGCCCTGCCTTAGAGATAGTGAGTGCACAGAGTTAGAAACATTGTCTTGGATGCAGCTAGTTGGGTATCATGGTCCAAACATAATTTTTTCTCAGCAGTTTCAGCAATTAGAGAAATGACAGTTAGCTGAGAGCTGGACCTCAACAAACAAACAAACAAATCACACAAGGAGCAAGAGTTAAAAGAAACAGAATTCCTAGCACACAGACACATTTTCTCTCATTTTATCTCTCAGTTGTAATCACTACCTTTTCTTTTACATTTTTCTAACATAAAAATGATCCACTCTGGTTCTTTTCTTAGTATCTGAAGTTCTATAAGAAATCACTATTGTGTGCCCATAATGCTTCTGAGCTTTAAAGAAAGAACAATATGAAAAATTTCCCCTTTCTCTTTCCAGGCATGAAAATCTTTGGTTAACTGCAAAAGAGTTAGGATGTCATTCTTCCCATCTTACTTCCACCAGTGAACTCTGCCACCAGTATTCTGTGACAGCAGGGTAAAAGCAAAAGAGAAGAGTCTTTTTCACATTTAATATGAAACAGAACCAGTGCTGTTCTTCAGAAATTTTGCTTGGTATTTGAGATGCAAACATGGATTAGTCCCCATCTCTAAGTTGCTCTCAAAATAGCTTAAACTAAAAAGATTGTCTCTAAATCTGTGACCATATACTTAATTCCTACCCTTAGAAATATCCTTGTCTTAGACACAGAAATTTCAGGAATTCCTCATCTAAATCTCTCTTTCTCTAATATTCCTTTGTTACTCGGTAGTATCATGAATGTTCTTCATACAGAATCACTTAAAATTATTCATTAGCTATGTTTTTCAATATCTTTTACTTAACTCCTGAGAGGTATGTGGATATGTTCTTTTATTTGGAGATCCTGTTTTTACTCTTTATATTTGAAAGCACAACTGTAACATATTCACTTACAATAACTACAGTGAGTTCTTCATGTGTGGAAGGGGTTCCAAAATAAAAATTCATTGAATAATATAGCTTTGTTTATGTAGCATGTATTATGCTCAAGCCCCATTCTAAGCACTTTATGGATATTGATTTGTTTAGCCTTTATATAACCATAAGAAGTAGCTCTATCATTGCCCATTTTACAGATGACATAACTGAGACATAAAGACATGTACCCAAGGTTAGGCAGACAGTGAATGCCAATGCTGAGATTTTTAACTTGGCAATCTGGCTCCATATTCTAAACTCTACACCAATCAGAAGAACTCTTATGACATTAAGGATTCAGAATCTTGATTTGAAAAGCAGAGAAATGATATCTCACTAAAATCTGTTCAGGAATGTAATTATCTGCTTATGTCAAGTGAGAGCTAACGATCCTCATGGTTCTGAATGATATTGACTTGGTAGGGGTGGAGGGAACACTTACCTGTGTACAGGTCAGTTTCTACAGTGAGATCTTAAATAGGTATGATCTGCTTAACTAATTAGCAGCCCTGTTCAATTCTCTATCAACTTTAGTGATGTCCACAACTATGTGGATGAGTTCGATAAGGAGCTACTGAGCAAGGACAAACATGAAAACCTGAGTCACCTTTTTGACACAGATCAAGATGATTTTTAGGGTGAGAATCTGTCACTTTATTCATTTAAAAATATGAGGGTATGTTGAAGAGACTTAGGAAAAAAGAAATGTATTGCAAGATTATTTTCCCAAGGGATGCTGCTTTAAGAATAGTTGGAGCCAGGGACACCACTGCCACCAAGATTCTCTCATTTTCCCCCAGCTCTGCTTCTCTGTCAGCTTCATTCTTTCCCCTCAAATCAGCTTTACCAACATAGTAAAAATCATGGCTAAGTTTCCCTTATTGGAAACTTCCTGACTCTCTCTCCCATTTCCAATTTGAAAAATTCTAGAGAAAGTCTAACCTACATTGTGTCATTTGTCCAATCCTGGATCAATCAAGAATGTCAGGAGGATAAGGTCTGATAAGAACATGGGAGCTGGGAACAAAATGTTTGAGAGCATAGGAGGCCCCAAAATTACAGGTGGCCTATTTCCAGAAAAGTGGCCCTGGACAGGCAACACAAAGAGGCAGGACATGAGTAAAGACACAAGTCTGCCCCTGACCAGCTGTAGGACAGAATAGGTCAAAAATTCCCCAAGTCTCAGGGTTGTTTGCTCCATACTAAGAATAATAATCCTGTCTATTTCACCAAATTGTTGTAAGAATTGCCTGAAACATGTGTGAATGTGCATAGTAACTTGAAAAATATTACGAAATTTCAAGGTATGACTGTTGCTATTACTATCTATGAAGGTATCTAAATTTCCCATTTTTCACACTGATGCCTGGAGTCAGACTGACACAGCAAGTGGTTTGAACAAATTGAAGCTCATCTAACATCACAGGCTGAGTGTGTACTTCTTCTCAAACCATATTGCCGTCCAGCTGTGCATGGTTATTATGCCAAGTTCATCAAGAGACGGTTGAGCTTCTCGGAGAGCAGGCATAGGGGAAGGCAGAATGAGACTCAGATGGAAGGGAATAACTCAACCAGGAAACCCTGGTTAGTCTACTTTCCAGAGATCTTCCTCTTACTTCCTGAGCTCGAATTCACTGGTATATACCAGAGACAATTATCAGTTCATTAATTTCCATGTGGACAAAGATGACTGTTTAATAGGTCAACTATGTGTCACCCCGAAGTGAAAACCAGCAACGGAGAAAGGGTAAATGATAAAAGGGATCAATAGTATGATGCCTCTCCTGAATCAGCACTAAATATAGGGATTCAGTTGCTGTTTGGGTACCAACTTCACTGCTAATAACTGACTCTCATAAATAAAGTTTGTTTGCTTCTGTGCTACCTTTCTCTTTACGTCATATCATCACATCAAAGGGAGAATCTCCAAATAACTATATAACATACCAGCCACATCACAAACTATAATCTCCTAAGCATGTTCCCATACATCATTTACCTAAAATAATACACTTATGGTCTATTAGAAATACTGCTGAACCTGGGAGCCTTAGGTATATGCCAGTGAACTATTTTGGTGGCTTTGGGAAATTCTCAGCTTCCACTTCTTCATTTGTAAATTGGGAATGATAACATCTATCTCAAAGTGTTAGCATGAGGCTTAAATGCAATGATTTATGAGAAGTGTTCTGTAAAATAAATGCTACATGAACATGAAGAATTTTTCATAAGGTCCTAATGAGAATCCCATCAAAGGATACAAGGAACATACAGAATCTCCATGTTTTCACTTAATGAAACTAGAACTCAAAAGGTTCCAAAGACTCGGCCAAGGTCACTCCTAGGAAGCTAAAAGGTACAGGTGTTCCAGTTCCAAATCCACTTTACTTTGTTGTCTTGGCAATGGTCCACCAGAGAAAGATGTTAATATAATTTTTCTGAAAAATGCCATTTTTTTCTCCTATTGTTTAACCTATGAAAAGATAATGTAATTAAGGACAGAATGAGCCATCCCCCAAATTATGACCACATACATAATGTCTATAATGGTACTTATGATGGTATGGTCCTAATCATTATGCTATACCACCTCCCAAGGAAGCTAAGCTTGGTGTACCATCTGATCAGACCTTTTAAGAACTCAGAAAAGAGAAAGATGGATTTTATCCAGACTCTTGAGCTGTTTCTTACATATTCCTAGAGATAATCCCACTGGTCTGGTTCCTGACTTCATATGGCTGTGTTCAAACACCCATCTCATCAACATTAATCTCAGAGGTTTAAATTCATTTGGAAAGTTGCAAAGCACAGCACTTGTCTTTCTGGGTAGCCCTACCTGCTATCTACCATGTCAGTTGGGCACACATATCCTCAGGTGTAGTGAGAGACCCCCCACCCAAGTGGAGATTGACCAGGCTTAGCAGCATCTTCACCTTCTCCAGCAACAAGGATGATCTGGGAAAGTTGATGGCTCCCCAAAGAACAGGAAAGAATAGTATAAGGGAGTCATGCTGAAACTGATTTTAATATATGCAAATAAGTTCAATCCATGGTACTCAATTAATGCTATCCATTCCAATCACCTGATAAGCCTGAAAACACAGCTACCAACACTTGGCCCACCCTAGATGAGTGACACCAAAATGCTTTGCTTTCCATACTGCAGTCATTTCCCACACCCTGCAAATATGCTTGAGATGGGAACAGCTATGCCTTTGGTCTCAGTTCCCAGGGGCCTTGCATAGTAGAAGTGTCTCATTGCACTGAGCAGAATTTAAAATATACTGTAAAATCAGAGTTAGCATATAAAATTTGTCTATCTTATCCACAACCGTCTATATTCAGCCTGTGAGGTGTGTCACAAGACCACGGCAGTGGGTACAAGTTCAGACTCAGGAGATGCAGCAGGCATTACTACTACATTTAGTTAGCTGAAGGATAAGCGCAGGAATGGTAGCCAGCACACCATTCAGATCTCATCGGTGGTCTAGGTAGCTGCCTAAGCATGTCGTTTCTTTGGCACTATCATCCATTTAGGTCAAGCATGGCCACAGCAGATGAACACCAATATGTGTTCGTCACCTTTACATGGAGAACCTACAGCCTCCACTTATTGCAATCTTTTACCATTCTGGTCACATAAGCTGCCTCCCTACTCATCACTCTCCCTTTCTAGGAGCGATCCCATTTTCACAGCACACAATGTAGACACGTCAGCTCCCAGTTATCTTAACCCAGCAGTTTGAAGAAACTTACAGTGTAAGAAGACCCAGGGGCTTCTTGACTCAGAGTTCTATATACTACCCAGCAAGGGAACTGTGGATACCTCTGGATTTGAGATATTTTGAAGGGTGATGTTGACCCCGTGAGATCTTCACCTTACTTTCCACTATTAAACCTAATGCCCTAAGGAAGATGCACTTTGGCAATCAAAAGTAGAAATGAGGTTCTGTGGGCTTCTACCAGTGAGTTCAGTCTTCTGCCTGGCTAAAGGGAGGCTCTTGTTTAATTGGGCAATAGCAAGATAATTCAGAGATGCCTGGAAGCATCTCTATCACTTTTCTTGGAAGCAAAGCCAATCACTTCTCTGGTTTGAGCCCATTACACTACCTTGGCTAGCATCAGGAGAAAGCCAGCCAGGGTTCTCAGGGAAAAGGCAGGACTATGGAGAGACCGGAAACACCAGCACTAAACTGAATAGCTGATTGGGTGGCAGTGTCTTTTTAGGAATAAGACTTAACCTGGGCTTCTGAAGCTGCTCGTTCTGGCCCAACAACAGACTCCTAAGATGGGCTTGGGAGTGTCCTGGCCCTCGGCTCTTAACTTGTCAAAGCAGAAACACGAGGGTCTCACCCTCCCCCATTCTACAATTGCTGTTGCAGCTGCAGGGTCTTAGAGATGCCCCCCGCTGCTTCATGGCAAGAGGCCCTTCATAAACTCCAGTTGTCAACATGAAATCAACTCTGCTACAAGCAAGAGGCTGTTTCACTGTCCCACTATTTGCACTTGGCTAAACCACATCCACAGGCCGAATGAGCACTTTTTTAAAAACTTATTTAATTATTTATCTTTCCCCAAATGAACACAACATGTCAGCCCTGAGAGTCTCAGGCAAAAATTTCATAAAAGCTTTAAAGTACAAATAGTCCTCTTTTAAAAGATAGGGGTGGGGCTCCTCCTGGAGAACAAAGTCCCCCTTTGAAGACCAGCGATTCTAATTTGGAGCTGTTTCCCACTCCCAATTCCAAATCTGCATCATTAAACCATGAACGAGTGAAGAGTAATAATTGTGAGCAAGCCGAGTATTTCTTAATGATTTTCTGTCTTATACCCAAAGCAAATAAGCCAAATGCTTACTCAAAAGCTGCGGGGGGAGTTGGGGTGGGACTTGGTTTTGCAATTTCTTTTTTTTTTTTTCTATAGTCTTTCTTCTTCCACTGAAAGTGTCTATAAAATTTTTAAAGGAAAGTAGGTTGCTAAAATGTACTTAATTTGCCATGATAGATTGAGTCCATGCTTCAGTGACTGTAATTGAATCTGTGACCTATTTCTTTAGTAAAGTAGAAATAGTCTCTGGGGTTTTTGTCACTACCATCTTTTAATGAAATTCAAAAAGACTGTCAAAATGTCTACACTTTTTCTACTGGTTGTTAATGTTATTACTTTACAATTTGTTACTTTTTAATTAATCTTAATAAATGTGTACACACTCTACCTGGCTGTTGGAAATGCTAGACATTGATTCTTCACTGTCAGAAGGCAAAACAAAATTAAAAGGCCAGCAAGGGCAGAGCGGCCGGGAAAAGGTGGGGACACATTTTAGTTCCACTTTCAAAAACTACTTGCAGGCATCAGTTTAGAGAATCTGCCCTGAGAAGAGGGGTGCACAGGGTGTCAGCAGCAAAAGGCTGAGGGGCTTGCCCATGGCCTTCCTCTTGCTGGTACCACCACTAACTGCTCCAACATTGCTTATGGGCTGCAAACATGACAAGCCAACAGCCTCGGGGAGCAATATTTTATTGACAAAATGTAAGAGAAAATATGTTTGGCTGCTTTTAAGCAGTGGTGTAGGAGGGTGTTACAGAACCAGATGGTTCAAGTTAGTCTTTCATTTGCCAGAATGATGGGAAAATGCTGCTTGCTCTACAACTGAAATGGTGGTGGCCGCTCTGCCAATGGGTGGTTAGCTGTGGTTTCTGGGGGCAGTTGCTCCTCCAGAGTCTAAAAGGCCCAAGGCTCCAAGGGAGTTTTAAGGTCCATCTCCAACAGTCTCCAGAGTGGGACTGAGGAACATGTCTCCAGGTCTTTGCCACGGTGGTGTCCACAGGACGATTTTGCAGTGATTTTTAAATATGGCCCCAGACCATGGCATCAGCATCATCTGACCTGTTGAATCAGAAAGTTGGTAGCTGGAATGGGGTCCAGCAATCTGTGTTTTACAAGCCCTCCCGACAGTTCTGATTCTCACTCAAGTTTGTGAACCTCTGGGCCAGAGAAAGGAGCTGGGATGGCCAGAGCATGGCAGTAGGGGGTAAGTAGTGGAAAATGAATCACATCAGGATCCAGTTGAGAACAATCGGTTGTTCCTCTTATTTCCCAGATACATTCAGGGCTTTTCCATCTCATTGCCTTTGATATTTCCTCTGCCTAGAATGCATCTTTTCCCACTCTCCCTTTTATCTCTTCCCAATCTCTACTTCTCAAAATCGTCACCCTTTTCCAAGGTTATTTGATGTGTCCCTTATCCTACAAAGTCTTTACTGACTCCCTCAGGAGTATGCAGTCTGTCTCTTCACTGAACCCCCAAGGCTGTCACTTCTCTTGCAGCACATATTTAGCTTTGTGCCCCAGGAAACAAACCCTTTGGGGGCAGGTGCTCTTTCTGGTCATTGTGTATCCTCA
Organism: Zalophus californianus; assembly: GCF_009762305.2. Taxonomy (NCBI): domain Eukaryota; kingdom Metazoa; phylum Chordata; class Mammalia; order Carnivora; family Otariidae; genus Zalophus; species Zalophus californianus. Next base: position 31,522,351 of record NC_045611.1, on the reverse strand, counting down.
TAATGCCTATTAAGGAAACGAGGAGATATTAAAATGACTTTTGAAATACAGGGAGATTCATTCAGTGGAAAATGTAGACAATACCCAGCTTATCCAATATGGGCTTGGTAAGCACTTCAATTCTCCCCTTTGTCCAGTATTCAAGGTAGATCTCCATTCATGGACCAACAGATGGATTTCTATGTAGGAATGTCCTAGAGACACAGCTAATGGCTCAGTTTGACAGACACTTGCTATGTAGCCTGCCAGGTCTCTTGCTAAGTGCTCATGACTTAGATATAAATAAAATACAGTCTTTGTTTTTTTAAATTCCATATTCTAATGGGAAAAACACATAAAAGATCATTTCAATGTACCATCATAAGTAGAGAGGCATGCACAAACTTTAATGCAAGCATAGAGCACAACCTTCCTTGGACCCCACTCTGGAATTATAAGAAAGGTTGTTGGAGAAGATGTCTGAGCTAAGTCTTGAAGGCTGAGGAAGAAGAGCCAGGTAAGGAGATTAAGAAGAGTGTTTCAATAAAGAACAATGCAAAGGTATGGAAGTACAAAGTACTTTCATGGTAAGAAGTAAGAGGTGCTTGGCTTTCAAGTACTCTAGCATTACTAGAGCATAAATTGCTAGTTGGAGACCGGCAGAAGCTAAGGCTGTATCACTGACCTGGGGATCAGATCACAGAGGGCTTTAATATCTATGCTAAAGAACTCAGAATTTATTTTAGAGGACTTGGGGAGTAGGAATAATGGTCAGACTTGCATTTTTTAAAATATTATTTTAAATGCCAGTATAGTTAACATATAATCTTATATTATAGACTTGTACTTAAATAGATCACTCTGACTCCAGTGGTGAACAGGGGTTTGAAGGAATGAGGCTTGGTGGTGATGAGACCCAGGGTGAGCTCTGGGCATTTGCAGATCTCCCCAGACATAGGGAGCAGGATTCACTCTCAAACCAATTAGAGCAATGAGTTCTATCTCATTAGGAGCAAAGCCTGAGTAGAGTAGAGTTCTTCTGAGACACAGCAGGCCTTGCTCCTAGTAAATGGAATGGTAGACAAGCTGGTCTGGATAGAAAGGGCTCATCTTTTTTTTTTTTTTAAATGATTTTATTTTGTTAGTCACCATACATTACATCATTAGTTTTTGATGTAGTGTTCCATGATTCATTGTTTGCGTATAACACCCAGTGCTCCACGCACTACGTGCCCTCCTTAATGCCCATCACCGGGCTGACCCATCCCCCACCCCACCTCCCCTTTAAAACCCTCAGTTTGTTTCTCAGAGTCTATAGTTTCTCATGGTTTGTCCTCCCCTCTGATTCCCTCCCTTCATTTTTCCCTTCCTACTATCTTCTTTTTTGTTTGTTTTAACATATAATGTATTATTTGTTTCAGAGGTACAGGTCTATGATTCATCGGTCTTACACAATTCACAGCGCTCACCATAGCACACACCCTCCCCAATGTCCATCACCCAGCCCCCCCATCCCTCCCACCCCCCACCACTCCAGCAACCCTCAGTTTGTTTCCTGAGATTAGGAGTCTCTTATGGTTTGTCTCTCTCTCTGGTTTGATCTTGTTTCATTTTTTCCTCCCTTCCCCTATGATCCTGTCTTGAGAAAGGGCTCATTTTGTGTAAGTGGCCACACTACCCCTCTCATTTGATAGGGATTTCCAAGCCTGTGCACTTGAACCTCACAGGCCATAATGGCTCAAATGGGCAGTCATCGATCATTATCATACTCTCCATAAACCTCCAACAGACTGACTTGGACTCATTACTATTCCCTCTCAGTCTTGCCATCCACATTTTTATAATTTCCTAGCACACTTCCCTCGATCAACCAAATAATACCCATCTTTAGATACTTTCTTAGGACAAATGCTGGAAAGGAGGTTTTTCAATGACTTGCCCTTCATGCTGATATTTAAACCACATGTAATAATAATTGCAGCACTGCTGAGTTCAAGTCCTAAAGAGCAGTCTGTTTGCATAATCAGGCCCCCGAGGTCCTAGATTTGTGAAGAGAAAATTAGGAATCCTGAAGAATCTTACCACGCAGTGGAAAACTAACACAACATCTCTTAGAGGATTTTGTGGTTTAGAAAATCCTCAGTGACTGCATTGTTCTGCTGACTCATCATTGTGATCATAGGAGTCCTGGTGTCATCTGCAGGAGCTCAGGGTCGACGTCTTGCTCAAGGTCACCCAGCTAGTAAGACTCCAGAATGTGAACATAGAGCATGGTTCTTACTGCCCTGCTCTGCTCTCCGCTTCACACTGGAACAGAATCACTTGAGTCAGGGTGGCTGGAGGAAGGAAGATGGTCAGAGAGAGAGAAGGAGGTACCGAGAAAAATGGTGATGATGGCACATTGTGCTTTGTCACTACTACCTGCCCCCTTTTGGAATCTCTACCCTGCAAGTGGTCCATCTCCTTGGACCACTTTCTGGAGAGAAGGGGGGATAAAGGGACAAGAAAGCACTGACTTCATATTTAATCGGCGTGAAATCCCAACATCTATTCAAACTCTAATCAAGCTTCAAGGCGTAGCACAAATCCTTAACCATTCCTTCACCCGTGGGGCTTAGAATCACTTACTTTACCCTGGAATCTATCAAAGCAGATGACAAAAAACCCAGTATTTAATGACATCCTATCACTTTGCTTACTATTATTAGTCCTGCCTCATCAACAATGCTAAAATCCCAGCTATCCAGAAAACAAATGAATCAGAGCGACTGAGTTTTCCAGATAACTGAGGGTTTTCTTCGTAGGCCCACCCAAGCTTTTTTAAAAAGTATAAACATTTTGGCCAAAAGCATGTTTATGGTATATCTTAGGTATCTGTCTTTTTAAGTAAACGGATGTTAAGTACATCTTTGCCACCCATTACTGAATTGTGCCTCATGACTAGGTGTCCTTGCACTTAATGTCCTCACTCTGGAGCCTTTTGATTTTTTTTTATTTTAATTTTTTTATTGTTATGTTAATCACCATATATTACATCATTAGTTTTTGATGTAGTGTTCCATGATTCGTTGTTTGTGCATAACACCCAGTGCTCCATGCAGAACGTGCCCTCTTTAATACCCATCACCAGGCTAACCCATACCGCCACCCCCCCTCCCCTCTAGAACCCTCAGTTTGTTTTTCAGAGTCCATCGTCTCTCATGGTTCGTCTCCCCCTCTAACTTACTCCCCTTCATTCTTCCCCTCCTGCTATCTTCTTCTTTTTCTTTTTTCTTAACATATGTTGCATTATTTGTTTCAGAAGTACAGATCTGTGATTCAACAGTCTTGCACAATTCACACGCTCACCATAGCACATACCCTCCCCAATGTCTATCACCCAGCCACCCCATCCCTCCCACCCCCACCACTCAGCAACACTCAGTTTGTTTCCTGAGATTAAGAATTCCTCATATCAGTGAGGTCATATGATACATGTCTTTCTCTGATTGACTTATTTCACTCAGCATAACACCCTCCAGTCCCATCCACGTCATTGCAAATGGCAAGATCTCATTCTTTTGATGGCTGCATAATGTTCCATTGTGTATATACACCACTTCTTCTTTATCCATTCATCTGTCAATGGACATCTTGGCGCTTTCCACAGTTTGCTATTGTGGATATTGCTGCCATAAACATGGGGGTGCACGTACCCCTTCGGATCCCTACATTTGTATCTTTGGGGTAAATACCCAGTAGTGCAATTGCTGGATCGTATGGTAGCTCTATTTTCAACTGTTTGAGGAACCTCCATACTGTTTTCCAGAGGGGTTGCACCAGCTTGCATTCCCACCAACAGTGTAGGAGGGTTCCCCTTTCTCCACATCCCCGCCAACATCTGTCATTCCCTGACTTGTTAATTTTAGCCATTCTGATGGGTGTGAGGTGGTATCTCATCGAGGTTTTGATTTGGATTTCCCTGATGCCGAGCGATGTGGAGCACTTTTTCATGTGTCTGTTGGCCATTTGGATGTCTTCTTTGGAAAAATGTCTGTTCATGTCTTCTGCCCATTTCTTGATTGGATTATTTGTTCTTTGGGTGTTCAGTTTGATAAGTTCTTTATAGATTTTGGATACTAGCCCTTTATCTGATATGTCATTTGCAAATATTTTCTCCCATTCTGTCGGTTGTCTTTTGGTTTTGTGGACTGTTTCTTTTGCTGTGCAAAAGCTTTTTATCTTGATGAAATCCCAATAGTTCATTTTTGCCCTGGCTTCCCTTGCCTTTGGCGATGTTTCTAGGAAGAAGTTGCTGCGGCTGAGGTCGAAGAGGTTGCTGCCTGTGTCCTCCTTTAGGATTTGGATGGACTCCTGTCTCACGTTTAGGTCTTTCAACCATTTGGAGTCTATTTTTGTGTGTGGTGTAAGGAAATGGTCCAGTTTCATTCTTCTGCATGTGGCTGTCCAATTTTCCCAACACCATTTGTTGAATGTCCATTTTTCCATTGGACATTCTTTCTGCTTTGTCAATGATAAGTTGACCGTAGAGTTGAGGGTCCATTTCCGGGCTCTCGATTCTGTTCCATTGATCTATGTGTCTGTTTTTGTGCCAGTACCATACTGTCTTGATGATGACACCTTTGTAATAGAGCTGGAAGTCTGGAATTGTGATGCCACCAGCTTTGCTTTTCTTTTTCAATATTCCTCTGGCTATTCGGGGTCTCTCCTGGTTCCATACAAATTTTAGAATTATTTGTTCCATTTCTTTGAAAAAAGTGGATGGTATTTTGATGGGGATTGCATTGAATGTGTAGATTGCTCTAGGTAGCATTGACATCATCACAATATTGGTTCTCCCAATCCATGAGCATGGAACCTTTTTCCATTTCTTTGTGTCTTCTTCAATTTCTTTTATGAGTATTTCATAGTTTTCTGAGTACAGATCCTTTGCCTCTTTGATTAAATTTATTCCTAGGTATCTTATGGTTTTGGGTGCAACTGTAAATGGGATTGACTCCTTGATTTGTCTCTCTTCTGTCTTGTTGGTGTATAGGAATGCCATTGATTTCTGTGCATTGATTTTATATCCTGCTACTTTACTGAATTCCTGTATGAGTTCTAGCAGTTTTGGGGTGGAGTCTTTTGGGTTTTCCACATACAGTATCATATCATCTGCAAAGAGTGACAGTTTGCCTTCCTCTTTGCCAATTTGGATGCGTTTGATTTCTTTTTGTTGTCTGATTGCTGTGGCTAGGACTTCTAATACTATGTTGAATAGCAGTGGTGATAGTGGACATCCCTGCCGCGTTCCTGACCTTAGGGGAAAAGCTCTCAGCTTTTCCCCATTGAGAATGATATTCGCTATGGGTTTTTCATCGATGGCTTTTAGGATATTGAGGTAGGTACCCTCTATCCCTATACTCTGAAGAGTTTTGATCAAGAAAGGATGCTGTACTTTGTCAAATGCTCTTTCTGCACCTATTGAGAGGATCATATGATTCTTGTTCTTTCTTTTGTTAATGCATTGTATCACGTTGATTGATTTGCGGATGTTGAACCATCCTTGCGGCCCAGGGATAAATCCCACTTGGTCATGGTGAATAATCCTTTTAATGTCCTGTTGGATCCCATTAGCTAGTATTTTGGTGAGAATTTTTGCATCCATGTTCATCAAGGATATTGGTCTGTAATTCTCCTTTTTGATGGAGTCTTTGTCTGGTTTTGGGATCAAGGTAATGCTGGCCTCATAAAATGAGTTTGGAAGTTTTCCTTCCATTTCTATTTTTTGGAACAGTTTCAGGAGAACAGGTATTAATTCTTCTTGAAATGTCTGATAGAATTCCCCTGGGAAGCCATCTGGCCCTGGGCCTTTGTTTGTTGGGAGATTTTTGATGACTGCTTCAATTTCCTTAGTGGCTATAGGTCTGTTCAGGTTTTCTATTTCTTCCTGGTTCAATTTTGGTAGTTGATACATCTCTAGGAATGCACCCATTTCTTCCAGGTTATCTAATTTGCTGGCATAGAGTTGCTCATAATATGTTCTTATAATTGTTTGGATTTCTTTGGTGTTGGTTGTGATCTCTCCTCTTTCATTCATGATTTTGTTGACTTGGGTCATTTCTCTTTTCTTTTTGATCAGTCTGGCCAGGGGTTTATCAATCTTGTTCATTCTTTCAAAGAACCAGCTCCTAGTTTCGTTGATCTGTTCTACTGTTCTTTTGGTTTCTAGTTCATTGATTTCTGCTCTGATCTTTATTTTTCTCCTGCTGGGTTTAAGGATTATTTGCTGTTCTTTCTCCAGCTCCTTTAGGTGTAGGGTTAGGTTGTGTATTTGAGACCTTTCTTGTTTCTTGAGAAAGGCTTGTATTGCTATATACTTTCCTCTCAGGACTGCCTTTGCTGTATCCCAAAGATTTTGAACAGTTGTGTTTTCATTTTCATTGGTTTCCATGAATTTTTTTAATTCTTCTTTAATTTCCTGGTTGAACCATTCATTCTTTAGTAGGATGCTCTTTAGCCTCCATGTATTTGAGTTCCTTCCGACTTTCCTCTTGTGATTGATTTCTAGTTTCAAAGCAATGTGGTCTGAAAATATGCAGGGAATGATCCCAATCTTTTGGTACTGGTTGAGACCTGATTTGTGACCTAGGATGTGATCAATTCTGGAGAATGTTCCATGGGCACTAGAGAAGAATGTGTATTCCGTTGCTTTGGGATGGAATGTTCTGAATATGTCTGTGAAGTCCATTTGGTCCAGTGTTTTATTTAAAGTCTTTATTTCCTTATTGATCTTTTGCTTAGATGATCTGTCCATTTCAGTCAGGGGGGTGTTAAAGTCCCCCATTATTATTGTATTGTTGTCAATGTGTTTTCTTCGCTTTTGTTATTAATTGCCTTATATAATTGGCTGCTCCCATGTTAGGGGCATAGATATTTACAATTGCTAGATCTTCTTGTTGGATAGACCCTTTAAGTAGGATATAGTGTCCTTCCTCATCTCTTATGACAGTCTTTGTTTTAAAATCTAATTTGTCTGGTATAAGGATTGCCACCCCAGCTTTCTTTTGGGGTCCCTTAGCATGGTAAATGGTTTTCCACCCCCTCACTTTCAATCTGGGGGTGTCTTTGGGTCTAAAATGAGTCTCTTGCAGACACCATATTGATGGGTCTTGTTTTTTAATCCAATCTGATAGCCTGTGTCTTTTGATTGGGGCATTGAGCCCATTTACATTCAGGGTAACTATTGAAAGGTATGAATTTAGTGCCATTGTATTGCCTGTAAGGTGACTGTGACTGTATATTGTCTGTGTTCCTTTCTGATCTATGCTGCTTTTAGGCTCTCTCTTTGCTTAGAGGACCCCTTTCAATATTTCTTGGAGGGCTGGTTTCATGTTTGCAATTTCCTTTAGATTTGTTTGTCCTGGAAGCTTTTTATCTCTCCTTCTATTTTCAATGACAGCCTAGCTGGATATAGTATTCTTGGCTGCATATTTTTCTCATTTAGTGCTCTGAAGATATCATGCCAGTCCTTTCTGGCCTGCCAGTCTCTGTGGATAGGTCTGTTGCCAATCTAATATTTCTACCATTGTAGGTTACATATCTCTTCTCCCGAGCTGCTTTCAGGATTTTCTCTTTGTCTGTGAGACTCGTAAGTTTTACTATTAGATGTCGGGGTGTTGACCTATTTTTATTGATTTTGAGAGGGGTTCTCTGTGCCTCCTGGATTTTGATGCCTGTTTCCTTCCTCGCATTAGGGAAGTTCTCTGCTATTATTTGCTCCAATATACCTCTGCCCCTCTCTCTCTTTCTTCTTCTTCTGGGATCCCAATTATTCTAATGTTGTTTCGTCTTATCGTATCACTTATCTCTCGAATTCTGCCCTCGTGATCCTGTAGTTGTTTCTCTCTCTTTTTCCCAGCTTCTTTATTTTCCATCATTTGGTCTTCTCTATCACTGATTCTCTCTTCTGCCTCATTTATCCTAGCAGTTAGTGCCCCTATTTTTGATTGCACCTCATCAATAGCCTTTTTGATTTCGACTTTGTTAGATTTTAGTTCTTTTATTTCTCCAGAAAGGGTTTCTCTAATAACTTCCCCGTTTGTTTCAAGCCCAGCTAGTATCTTTAAAGTCATGATTCTGAACTCTAGGTCCGACATCGTACTAATGTCCGTATTGAGTAGGTCCCTGGCTGACGGTACTACCTCTTGTTCTTTTTGCTGAGGTGATTTTTTTCGTCTTGTCATTTTGTCCAGAGGAGAATAGATGAATGAGAGAACAAAATGCTAACAGGTTAACAACGTCCCCGGCAAATATACTCTACAAATCAGAAAAGACCTGAAACCCGGGGAAAAGAAAGGGAAAGAAAGAAAAAAGAGAAAAAAAAAGAAAAAAGAAGATAAAAACAAAAACAGAACAATACAAAAAAAGCAGAATATGATCAAATATGATCAGGCTAGTGCATAGATCAGTGCCACACACTAGATTTTGGGCGTATTTTGGTCTGTTAGAAAAAAGTGCCTCCTAAAATTTTAAAGGAAGAACGACATATATGTGCAAAATAAGGGTTGATACAATGAAGGGATGGAAGATGACTGTAAAGATGAAAATTATAAAAGATTTTATAAAAGGAATTGATAAGATAAGTTGTTTGAAAAAAGAAAGAAGATTTAAAAAAAAAAAAGAAAAAAGGGAGAGAATGTGATCAGGCAGGAGACTAGAACAAAGCCATACACTAGTAATTTAGGGTATATTTTCATCTGTTAGAATAAACTGTATCTCAAAATTTTAAAGAGAGAACAACATATATATATATATATATATATGCCAAAAATAAGGGTAACTACTATGAAGGGATAAAATATGACTTTAAAAATGAAAAATAAAGTTTTTTTTAAAAAAGGGATTAATAAGATGTTGGTTGAAAAAGGGAAAAAGAAAAATTAAAAAAAACAGTTAAAAAAATTAACTTTGATGAACTAATGAATCATGGTAAAAAAAAAAAAGCCATGAATTCTATATGCTGTATTCCACTAGCAATGGAGTTCCCCCATTCTCCTTGATCGGTAAACTTGGTCTTGGCTTGCTGGCTGTTCCTGCTGATCTTCTGGGGGCGGGGCCTGTTGCTGTGGTTTCCAAATGTCTTTGCTGGAGGCGGAATTGCCCCGCCCTTGTCGGTCTGGGCTAAGCAAGCTGCTCAGGTTTGCTCTCAGGAGCTTTTGTTCCCTGCAAGCTCTCGGTACAGCTTTGGAGGACCAGGGCGAAAATGGTGGCCTCCCAATCTCCACCCGGAGGAGCTGAGAACTCGGGCCCCGCTCCTCAGTGAGCCCCCAGAGAAAAGCAGTCACTCCCGTCTCCCTGGTCTCTGGCCGCACTTCGCGCTCACCCGACCTGTGACCGAGCATTTGTATCTCTGGCACCCGACCCCATGTGGAGTCTCCAAACCCAGCAGATCCCTGCGGTGTGCTCCCGCGCTGCTCCTCCCGGGGGAGGGAGGGGAGTCTCCCCGGCTCTGCCACTTGTTGGGTCCCTGCTGGAGGAGCAGTGGCCCGACTGGGCCGCAGATCACGGTTTATGGTAACCCCGAGCTGAGAGCCCGTGCCTCGGCTCTGCCTCTGCAGCCGGCTTCCCTGCTCCGATACCTTGGAGCTCTGACGCAGTCAGGCACCCCCGGTCTTTCTGTGATCCCGAGGGTCCTGAGACCACACTGTCCCGGGAGGATTCCATCCCCCACTTAGCCACTGCAGCGACGTCCCTCAGCGGAGCCAACTTCTAAAATGTCCGATTTTGTGCTCCGCGGCTCTATCACTTGCCAGAAGTGGCCGACGGAGGCCCCCTCCCCCGCCGTCTATCCTCCCGAATATCGCCTCGGATTCACTTCTCCGCACGTCCTACCTTCCAGTAAGTGGTCGCTTCTCTGTTCAGAGTGTTGTTACGCTTCTTATCTTCGATCTCCTGTTGAGTTCGTAGGTGTTCAGAATGGTTGGATCCCTATTCAGCTGAATTCCTGAGACCAGACGAAATCTAGGTCTCCTACTCCTCCGCCATCCTGGAGCCTTTTGATTTTTACCTATTTGTTTTTCAAATCTCTCTTCTCTTATTTGCAGAAGTTTTCAGCCATCAGTGTGCCTGTAGTAGCAAACTATTACCTTCCAATTTACTGCTCCTAAAGTGCTATGAGCTTGGACATCAAAGAATCATGTTTGCTAGATTTATAAGCAAAGTATGAGTAAACAGATCTCCAGTTAGTGTTAGAACTACTATCTCATTATTTAGGCTGATCTCTTGACTATTTTCTAAATAGCTAAATTTACCAGATAGCTGAATTCCAGAATGTGGAATGTTCCAATCCACTAGGTATGATTTTCTATATCCATTAGGTAATGTTTTCTATAACTTCCACAGTGTCCAACTCAATGCTGAGCCCACAGCAGACAGTGAACAAATGGCTTGTTTGATTACACTGTTTTCAAAGAGTGTCCAACAATGACCAAAAGATTCTTTGCGCTCACTGCTATTTTGATTGCCCCTGGGATTGCATGGTGTAGTAAAACATGAACTCGGCATGATTTTAATTTTGCCTCCTTGTAAGCTGACTTCAGCTCTTTCTGGAACATGGTTAGGTATAAGCAAATAACCTTGAATAAAAAAAAAGACAACTTCCAAAGAGACCATGGGTTGAATAACCTCTGAAATAAATGCCCATCTAAATGAACACTAGGTCATTATTAAAATGTGTTTAACATCACTGAAGACTGTTCTGGTTAACCCCCTTAGAACTACTGAGCTGAGAGAGAGAAAAATTAAAATGGCATCCAAAACTTGGTCCAGATTGACAATACTATATGTGTTAGTTTTGTTCATATTTTATTTCAACCCTTTGTGGAGAGGATATTGGGAAATATCAAGGAATGGCCACAGAAAAGGAAAATAAACTGAAGATATCACATCATTTTATCAAGTGTAGAGTATCAGTGAGTTTTGGAAATTATAAAACGTATGCAACCCCTACTGCAGTGATGACATTGATGACTTCAGCCCCCTGAAGTGTTTGTCCCCCCTCCTCCAAATCTTTTCAGCGTCTTTGATTTGAGAAGAGCCCTAGAAACCACAGGTTTGATCATCCAAATGCTATAATCTGGGAACTCTTAATAACTACATGGTTAGACTATCATATTTTTGCCCCAAGGTACTGATTTGAGTCTTCAAGGTGGCATTCTGCATCCTTTCCTACTGAGATCTCATTATGCATGTGTAATTTGAGTAAACAATGAGACGACTGAATTAAATTCTTCCCTTTAAATTAGCTTTAATACAGAAAGGGAGGAGACAGGGTGGTTATTATTACAGAGATCAAGTAATTAATTTTCTAAGTTCTGTGAAAGATCGAAAGAAATCATGCAAATGAATTTGCAAACAATTAGAACAGTGAGCACTAAAATATGTGTATTTATGGAAAAAGGAGATAAAGTGAGTCTGGGTCAGTTCATTAGTCTCATGGAATTTCTCCATGCTGATAAGAGTGATGTATACAATGTGACTGAAGTGGTAAATAAAATTTCAGTCAGACGTTGAATAGCTGGAATTCAATATGGCTAGATATTGATTTTTTTAAGTCACTTTTAGAAAATATATTTTGTTCAATATAATTTTAGTCCAATCTCATTATCTAGGAGAAATTGTGTTAATAACCATAATTCTCTCCTACACTTATGTAAGATTACAGGGTTTTCAACTTCCTCGATTATTCAGAAACACTGCAAGAACCTCAGCCTGGAAATACCATCTTTTCTGAAAAACAAAGGTTGAAACAAAAATATTCTGAGGTTAAGTTGCCATTAACTAAAAAATGTAACCCACACAAACAGAACAACCCCTTAATATGTTAGATAATCATGTTTTAATCAAGGTTTATGATAGTATCACTTAAAAGTATATAAGATACATATAAATGTATGTAGAGAGAAACATCTCTCTGGTTTTGTGTTTCAAATATTCACACACATGCTCTCAAATGCTCCAGCATTAGCGTTAGTATCAAAACATTACCTACAAGAAGAAACATTATCTACATATTACTCCTATAGAAGTTCTGGATTTCTTCCACATGATTTGAAATAATTTAAAACTACAGATCTGGGGCACCTGGGTGGCTCAGTCTGTTAAGCATCTACCTTCAGCTCAGGTCATGATCCCAGGGTCTTGGGATCGAGCCCCATGTCCAGCTCCCTGCTCAGCGGGGAGCCTGCTTCTCTCTCTCCCTCTTCCCCTGCTTGTGCTCCCTCTTTCACTTTCTCTCAAATAAATAAAATCTTTAAAAAAATAAAACTACAGATTTATCAGGATCCAGCCTGAACCCTGGGGCGAGGTTTTGCAACTACTGACATTTTGGAGCAGATAATTCTTTGTTGTGACAGTGGCTGTCCTACGTATTGTAGGATGTTTAGCAGTGTCCCTGGCCTCTACCCATTAGATGCCAGTAGCTTGTCAATAAGCATGTGATGTTGCCAAACATTCCCTGGGGGACAAAATTCTCTGATTCAAAATAAAAAGAGATTATAGACATGGCATACTAAAAAAGAGACCCATGGCACAATAATAAAAAGATCCAACATATGTAGTAACTAGTAGCCTATGTAGTAGGGACAGACGACCAAAAAAGAGACATGAGTCATAACAAAAGAAAATATTGCTTAATTAAAGAAAGGCCCAAATGAGACTAGAAAGGACTGTCCATACCCTGGGAAACACCAAGACATTCTGGTAATGAACTTCAAGGACAAAAAATTAAACAAAGAAACAAAACAAATTAAGTAAATAAGAACGTCTAGGCATGAAAAGACAAAGAATTTTAGCCTCAGATGTAACCAAATGAACACTAGAAGACTATTAAAAAAATTTCCTATCTTTGAGGTCAGTCACCAGAAGGAGTCATTCTTTGCTTGAACTTCAGAGGTGGGAGCCTCCACCTTGCTGGACCCCTGCTCAGATTCTGGGCCACAAACTTGGGCAATGCTTAAGCCAGTGCTGTTTACCATTCCTAGCAGATGCTCCCTTACAGGTACCCCCAGGAGGATGCCCACTTAGCCACGATGTTGCCAATAATGTTTTTACTTATGGCAGAAGTGTCATTTTAATCTTCAGTAAATGTTAATCTTTACTAAGCTTTTATCTTCACTCTTTATTAAGACTGAACAGCTTTTTGCCACCTAATTAGGCATTCCTATTTCTTATTTCCTCATAGTGAACACTGCCCATTTTCCTACCACTTTGTTCATTTTTCAAGTTGGACTGCAGTTGCTCTTTGTGAACTGTCAGATGTGTTGAGAGAATGGGCTTCTCTGGTGTGTATTTTATCTTTTGAATTTGTTTCTGGTGTTTTGCTGAACCAAAGCTTTTCATTTTAATGTGGTCAAATCTTTCAGACTTTTCCTTTCCAGTCTCCGGGTATCTCATCTTCCTTATAAAGGTCTTTACATCACTCTGGGATTATGATACTCTTAAACATCTAGTTTCTAGTATAGCTGAGGCACAACTGATGACAAGGACTCAGATGCTTCAGACCCAATGATCAGAAGAACCCTGGGAAAAGAATGACATTTTTAAAAGGGCTAAACGTGTAAAACATGAAGATTATACAGGCCAAACAGCAGACAAATGGAAACTCCCTAGGTTTATAAAGAAGGCTTAGTCAAGATCACCTATAATCTGAATAGACAGCAAGGACACAGAAACATACACTATGGTCCTTTAGTCAACTATGCTGCCCCTTTTTAACGGTATGTTATATATGCATGCACACACACATATATACAAAACTTTCAACCTAATGATTCAAATCAGGTTTTTCTGAGTGCGCAGAAAGAGAAAAACTCTGACAGAAACCATAATTCTTCCAGATTTGGCATACTTTCAGGTAACCCATACCCACACCCCATTTTCTTCGGCATCAACTGCAACTCCTAGATCACAAAGTCTCTTGGTTCTGAAACTCTTGAAACTATCCACTCAATTCTCTCCCCTTCCAGTGTCATTTGTCCAGAAAAAAAACCCAGATAGAAACTTGGCTCAACTACCCCCTCCCCTCCATGATCTCAACCCGGAGACTCTACCTTTCTGGATTAAGCCCCTCTTGATGGACAGAGCCTGGCTGTCTGGTTTCAACAAGCTCAGATCCACCAGTTTATACTCTGGCCCCCAAGCCCCACCCACTCCTGAATGACCCAGGCCATTGTGATGTTTCATCTGAGAGTCTCTACTGTGATGTAGGCAGGAGGCACACAGGGATTTTTACTTCACCACTTCAGGGTCCTGCAAATTGCTGGGCACATAATAGATTTATAACAGTGATTATAATAATAATGGTTAACATTTATTAGGCATGTGCTATGTGCCTGATGGTACTAAGAACTTCTCGTGTATTTCCTCATTTATTCCTCACAAAAGCCTTACGAAACAGGTGGGATTCTTATCATCCTCCATTCTTCAGAATAAATGGAAGTCCTAAATCAAAATGTGAATAAACAGACCTTTCCACAGGAGGGAGGGGATCCATTTGTTCACTGCAAAATAAACGGTATGGGAAATAGTTTTTGGGGTAAACTGCCTGTCATGAGCAATGGCAGAATGAGAACACAGACTCTTGTCCAGAACTTTTCAAAATGTCAATGACTGATGTCTGCTGTCTACCAAACCCCTTGAAGAAAGCCACCTCCCTGCGTGAGGAGGATGAGGTATCCATACAGAAAAAGTAACAGAAAGTAAAGTAAAATGAAGGATAAACAGATTTAATACTTGCAAATAAGAGAATTCTCAAAGGAAGGCCCAGGGAGTGTCAGGATTCCTTCTAAGACAGGTCTCAACAGCCATCACTACTGGTGTTTCCCGGGCTAAGGGCCACACCGATTTCACTGTATACATGTGGGATGAGGAAGTGAGGGAGCACTGACTCTCTCTTCTTGTTTTCATATGGACTAGAAATAATGACTGTGACTTATGAGCTTTTGAAATTTCTTTAATTCTCTCAATCTCATCACCGTTGTGTTACTCTTGTTACACTATAATTATTTTCCTAAGGGAAAAACCAACCAGACCCTAAAAATAAAGTGATGTAGGGGGTTTTTTTAATTTAATTTTTTTTAATTTTTATTTAAATTCCAGTTAGTTAACATACAGTATAATGTTAGTTTCAGGCGTACAATTTGGTGATTCGACACTTCCATCCATCACCCTGGTGCTCATCCCAACAGGTGCCCTCCTTCATCCCCATCACTTGTCTCACCAACCCGCACCCATCTCCCCATCAAAATGATTTTTTGCTGGTTTTGGAAGGCAGCAGAAAGGGCCAAGTGGGAAATCCTGTACCCTACCTTACATCTGGCCTGCTGGGTTCATTTTCTATTACTGTGTAACAAATTACCACATATTTAGCAGCTTAAAATGGTTAAATTTGTTATTTCACAGGTTCCATGGGTCAGGAGCCCAACATGTTTCAAATGGGTTCTCACAAGGCTGAAAACAAAATTTTGGCCATCTACACCCTCATCTTGAGGTTCAGCTAGAGAAATACCCACTTCCAAGCTCTTTAAGGTGGTTAGAAGAATGCATTTTGTTGATGCTATATGACGGAAGTCTCCATGTTCTTTCTAGCTATTGGCTGAGGGCCACTCTCAGCACCTAGAGGATGCTCTTGGAGTCCCGCCATGTAGCACTCAGTATAGATAATCTACAACATGGCTGTTTATTTCTTCAGGGCCAGCAGGAGTATTTCGGTTTCTTCCTTCACAAAGGGCCCACCCAGCTTTTTAAGAACTCATCTGATTAGATCAGACTCATCCATGATAGTCTTCCTTTTGATGAATTCAAAATCAACTGATTTGGGACCTTGACTACATCTGCAAAATCTCTTCACCTTTGTCCCATCAAATAACCTAATCAGGAGAGTAACGAGTGTAAACATCAGGGGGCGGGAATCTTGGGACCATCTCAGAATTCTGCCTATTGCTCCCACAGAACCAGGACCCAGACATGAGAGGATGTGCCATGCGAGAGCATGCCAAGCCCCTGATGAATGCAGAGCGAAGGCACAGAGACATAAAGGAGGAGGTGGCCTGAGATGAGACAAAGAAAGAACCTGCCCAATAAAAGAGCCCCCTTATACTTGCAATGCTTCACTAGACTCAGAGGGAGGGGGAATTGTAGGAAGTGTTGAATATTCATAGTTTCCAGATGAAGGTTGTCTGCTATATCTGGCTACTCATGCTAAGAAGAGGAATCACATCTCTGGCTGAGTCCAGACCAGGGAGGGTAGGTCAGTTTCATTTTGCATCACAACTCTGATCAACTGGTGGAGTCGTACTGAGAAGGATTCTGACACTGTACTTCTTGGTTCAGCAGGAAGGAATTCTGTGCTTGATTAATGATGTCTGTCATGAACTCTGGCTTGGTGATTAGATGTTGAACAAGTATTGACCACCCCTGCCTTAAACAGTACACTTTGCTCTAAGAAATCTCAACGATTATTAAACAAGAAGGCAAGTGTTTAGGAATATCCAGTGTATAGGAAAGAGATAACCTTTATAAGACAGTCTCTTATGCTTCCCTTCCCTAAAACTGTTATTTTCCTACTTAAAAACCTCCAATGAGAAAGTTGTTTACTTTTAGACCCAATGTGTAAGTGGGTCCTTCGGGACTACCAGGTAGATGTAAGAATTTACGGATCTCAAGGAGGGATGGACTCACAAAACAAAGCCCTTCAATACCTGAGACTAGTTTTGTAAGAGTGTGTTCACCATCCACTCACCACTATGCCCCCAAAGCAGGAGGTGTCTGATTTCCAAGTGCTGCTCAAAATCCACAGAAAGAAGGAGGTGGCCCTGTAAAGGACTGAGTGACTTCCCAAAGAGTCAGATGAGCCACATCCCACTGAACAGACAGAAGTGTAAGGTCATGTCTGAGTCCCTAGCCCTTGGCCAAAACTTCTCATTTCAATTAGATCAAGACTCCAGAACATTTTAATACTGGGAACGTTTGCGGTTCCCTGTCAGAGCCATCTCTGCTTTAACATTCCTTGGGGCTTGGCAAGGAAAAGTCACCTCATTTTCACAACTTCATGGCATTTTTTCACATCATGAAAATGCCCTCATGTTTGTCACTCGTACAATAAACAAAAGCAAGAAAGCAAATCCATCTGCAGAACAGTGCCATATGAAGCTAAATTAAAATGCTAATGGGTGAGCATGACACAAAGAAAACAACACACTGCCGAGAGTTAAGGGAACATGGATTTCACGCAGAAGGGTCCTTCGAACCACAGTCTGTACGACCCGCTCCATCTGAGGAGCTAGAGACAGCCAAAGTAGGACAGAAGTAGAAACCAAACTTTCATGGCTCCTAGTCTCCATTATTGCTCCTTTCAACTCTTTGGCTTGTTTTTTTTTTTTCTTGGAATGAGGTTATGGGAAGTCTGAAGAAACAGCCCATGGCAATGCTTTCTCACAGAAAAAAAGTCCTTTTTTTTTCTTGCCCGTCCAGCTATTTATCTGATGGAACTACATAGATATAGACAATAAGATGCAATTACCTTCCAGGTCTGAGCAAGGAGAGAATTCACCAAGATGAACATGGTAACAAAACTAAGACACTTATCCTTAAGACACTAGACAGAATGTATGCTTCTGATATTCTCATCAATATGGAGCCAAATTATTTAGTCTATAGATGTCAGATGCATTAGGGAGTTTCTAATCGCAGTACTCTCCCTTAGGTGTAGAACTTTGGAACAATATATTGACGAATCAATTTCAAAGATCTCTGGGAGAAAACTGAATTGAATCCAAATCATTCAGGGATAAATAATACACCTGAAATTTGGAAACAAAATGTAGTTCCATTAAGAAACTCCTGCAGTTATGAAACAGAGCAAGATAGGTAAGATATTCCAAACACCCCTCTCCACAGAAGGACTTAAGAGGTGTGTTTGAAGAAAAGGTCTTAATTCTTTGCTGCTATTCCAAATGCTTCTTTAAAATAGAAAAAAAAAAAAACAAAAAAAACAAAACCCTCCTATACGTTGTGCATTTCCTGAGTACGTCCAAGCCATAAGTGTGCATTGATTTTCCGGTTGCCATGGCAGAGGGAACGGTTTCTATGTTATGATGGTAGCTGCCATATGTTCAGCTTCAAGTCAACTGATTCCATCACAAAAGGAGGAGAGAACAGAGCGGGGGCTAGAGAGTCTCACCCCTCCCAAGATTCTGGTTAGCACTGAGATGTCACATGAGCCTCTGTTCCAGGCCTGACCCTGGACATGTGCCACAGCCATGGCTTCTAAGCAAAAACATTTGCAAGGGATTCTTGCACAGAGGCCCCAACTCTAGGAGCCTGACCAGCAGCAAGCCCAAAAAAAGTACTTGTAACTTGCAAAAAACGGCACAGGAGGTGATCTAGAAAAAATTTACAGCCAAAAAGGGACACATTCTTTAAGAGGGCAAGTGGAGCAGTTACTGCCCTCTCGTAGGGAGCTGAAACTGGAGACATGCAGAGGAGATGTGGGAATTCGGGAGCACAAGGAGAATCGAGAAGTGTTTAATCACAGAAGACCGATCCAGAGCAAGTCCTCGAATTAGACGGTGTCTGGACCCTTCAAAGCCACATCTCAGAGGGTGAGTTGGGCACATTCTTATCCAAACTCCTTCTCCTTAAAGAAGTCCTGGCTGGTTCTTTCAATGTTTGACATTGGTCTGGTTCAATGTAACAGTCATGGATGTGGCTATGTTGCCAATTAGGATGTGGCTATCTCCACTGTCAGAACACTAACGAGTGTTTTGAATGTCCAAGAGCTTAGTTTTTGGTATTCTTCCAGGGTCCTGAGAGTAAATGGGCTATTTGCTGCTAGAGGAATGTATTTGTTTCTGGAACTCTATGGTATGCATTATTAAATCCCTGCAGCAGCAATCTAAATGATCCTTGAAGGATCCAGAGCCCTTCCAAAACAACCCAACTACAAGGAGAGGACTCCTGGCACTGAGATATATGGCCCCAAAGGCCTTTTTTAATGACTTATATTTTCTTTACTCTAGAAATTCATAAAAATCTCAGAAGTAGCAGAGTCGGCCTTGGCATCTACACTAATTTTTTGTCTTTATCATCGTTAAATTATGTGCTGGGTACTTCCTAAGCAGACACCATGATAGGGCTTTCATTTCTTTATCAGGCCATCAAATCAATAAGGAAAAGACAGCCCACTAATGAGCAAAGGACTTGAATAGACACTTCACAAAAGAACTCCAAACAGCCAACTAACAAATGAAAGATATGCTTAATCTCAGTGATAATCAGAGAAATGCAAATTGAAACTATAGAAAGACACCACTACACACCCACCAGATTGGCTCAAATTTAAGGGCCTGGCAATATCAAGTCTTGATGAAGGTGTGGTACATCTGCAACTCTCATGCTGCTAGCAGGAATGCAAACTGGTAATACCACTTTGGAAAACAGCTGGGCATTATCCAATAAAATTGAAGAAATGCAAATATATGACCTAGCAATCATACTCTAAAGGATGTGTTCCAGAGATAACAATTGTATATGTACACCATTGAGAATGCTCAGAGAAACACTGCTTGGAATAGGCCCAAACAGAAATCTCCCAAATGTTTGTCAATGTTAGAATGGATAAATAAATCCATTTATCATAAAGGTTATCTAGCATTTAGAATGAAGAAACTCCAAGGTGGCTCCTGGGTGGCTCAGTCAGTTATGAGTCTGCCTTTGGCCCAGGTCATGATTTCAGGGTCCTGGGATCGAGTCCCTGCATCAGGCTCCCTGCTCAGCGAGGAGTCTGCATTTCCCTCTGCCCCTCCCCACCCCCACTCATGCTTGCTCGCTCTCTCTTCTCTCACAAAAATAAATAAGTCTTTAAAAAAAAATAAAACGAATAAACTGCAGCTAAACTTGAATACATGGTTAACTCCATGGGGGCGAGAGATTTGTTGTCAGGTAGGCACATACAGGGATACTTGACCTGGATGGTGGCCACATAGACTTTTATTTGTTGTATGTACACACACATACACACACACGCACACACACATACACACTTCATTCTCCAGTAAGTTATATTTCAGAAGAAAAAAAAAAGTTTAAAGAAAACTCGGTAACCAACAGGTGCCTCAGGCAGAAAGTAATAATAGTTGTTTTTGTGAAGACTTTATCCCAAAGTTTGGAATGTAATTCCAACAAATCCTAGCAGCATTCTCCATTTGTCTATTTCAACCTTTCTTGGAGCTGCCTGTATTATCTACCTGACAACTATTTGGGATAATGCATTTCACACAGACACATGCAAAGAAAAACTATAGGGCAGCCAGAAGGAGGGTTCAGAGAGCCAGGGTTCTTTAGGAAGGAAAAATAAAAAAGAATTTTCATCCTTCTTCTGCAAGGGGGCAGGGACTCGAGTAGAGGATCCTCATCAAACTGTGTGTTTCCTCTGATGAGCTCTTGTTATGATAATTATTATCACTCCAAAGATGTCGATAATTATATTTAGACAGTTTTTAAAGCAATATTGTATAATATTTTCCCCCATTTAACACCAGCATCAGAGCTGATGAATACTCAGTCAGATGAAATGCAGGGCTGCTGGTTTGTCCACAAAGTGTTCCCATCAACCGTGTAAGTGAGTTTTATAATGTATACATTATAGTAGGGGGGAAAACATACTCTTTTGGAAAGGACTGATTCTTGGCACATAATCAGTTCCCATTGAATTTAAATGACTTTTGGTCCTACACTGATGCTGATAAAATACTTTCAAATGTACAGAATATTAACCAAATGTTTATATTAAACAACTCCTTTCAGGTGAAAATGCGCTCGGTGAAGCATAGCTCCCTGGAGCAAGTTAGTGAATATTAATGTTCAGCAGATCATAAGGAGCTACAAGTTCTCCAATGTAAGAAGCCGAGGGGGAGATAAAAGAGCAAGGTTGGTGGATGGGCCCTGCCAGGGAAGGTACAATCACATTGGACATAACCTCATTGAGATGGAAATGGAGTTTGAAGTACATGCAGTCGCGGCTGCCAGGAACTAGGAAGCAAATGTGGGCTGAGGAGGAAGAGCACTAGGCTCTGGTCTGTGCTTCCAGATTCCACATGCTGCAGACCTTGGCTGGCCTCAGACCTGCCTGGGGCCCCATCAGCAAAGAGATTTACAGGACGTGCCTCATAATTAATACCAGCCAATTGCCAGTTAATCATGGGCCCTGATTTCGGGTAACTGAAGGCTGCTTATCACAAGAAGCATTCAGACTTAATATTAAGTATTACAGTACTTCAAATCTGCCAAAGCACCCTGTCCATTTCCAATTATCATTGTTTATCTGCAGGTTTCAGGAAATCACGTGTCTTGTATGGGACACATACACATACAGCATCCAGTGAATATACACATATTTCAGAGGGAAGACAGCTTTCATCAACCGGATGGAGATCAAAATGAACACTCTGCATATCTGGTGGTGGGCAAAAGGCCATACTCGGAAACCTCAGGTCCAGGGCAATGCCCAGCACTGACTAGGATGTTCGTGGGGAACTGGGTCAGCTA
The DNA here is from genome assembly GCF_009762305.2 of Zalophus californianus. Taxonomy (NCBI): domain Eukaryota; kingdom Metazoa; phylum Chordata; class Mammalia; order Carnivora; family Otariidae; genus Zalophus; species Zalophus californianus. Next base: position 31,500,787 of record NC_045611.1, on the reverse strand, counting down.
GCCTCACTCTGGACTTCCACTCCCTTATCCATAAAATGTGGATATTAACATCTCAGTGTGAAGTGCTTTGAGCTACTTGGGAGAACCATCTCTATAAGCGGAAGATACTATGTTTTTAACCGAGTGTTAATAATGCTTGCAAGTTCAACATATGTTTAAGTTCTTTTGTTGTGGTGGTCATAATCAAATTATATTTCCAGCAGCTACTTTTTAAAATTAGTAAGGCTAAATCTTCTCAGATTTATTCAAGTTCAGAATGACTAATGGGAGAGGGAAACACATTATTGTTCTTATTTTATACAGATCATAGAATTTCAGTCCTGCAAAATCTCTTTCAAGAAGACTTTGTATTATGACCTTGGTGGTGCCTCTCCTCTAAATTATTCTAAAATATTGACTTTCTCTAATTTTTAAACACTATTTCCAGGAAAGCAGAGTACAGAATTTTCCCTAAAATTAAATTCAAATCTCTCCGATGATATCTTACATCTACTTGAAGACTCAGAAACTTGCAGACCCAACTCCATGGGAGGCTGTCATCCAGTGGCTGTGCTTGGCTGAGGAAGTGGATGCTGGAGCCCAGAGAGGGTGAGTGTCTGGCTCAAAGTCACCACAGCTAATGTCCAAGCCAGGATTATAATCCCCATCAAATGTCTTCCCTACGATGTTAAATCCACCTTAGGCCACTCAGATACTAACCAAGTGCCCCCCACGTCTTTGGCCTCTACTTGATTGCAAGGTAGATATAAAAGACAATCATGGACAAACACGAATGCCAATGTGAAATGAGAGTAGAAAAATAAGCACAAGATTCCTCCTTCTACTCTAAGAGTTTACAATCCAGCTGAGAAGAGACATTCAAAAGACATGCTATAGTTAAATCACAAGATAAGGCAACACAAACACTGTCACCAGGCCAGACAAAATGAATTCCAAATGTATGGGAGTAGACCAGTGATTCCCAATGCCTTGAAAAGCATTAATCCCATAAATGGGCCCTATTTAATAAGCAAGTAAATAAAGTTTCTGTGATCAAATATGTTTGTGGCACACACTGCCATCTTATAGAGTCACAAGACATAGTGACATTTCAGTGCTCTGAGACCCTCCCCCACCCCAAAGTAAAGGAATCTATGGAATAACTTCCAGACTTGTGTTTTTCAGACTGATTCGATCCTAAGACCTTTTCAAGGTTTTCAACAGGCTTGGCCTTTTCCTACCTCATCTCTAGGACCCTAAACTCCAGCCATACTTGTAAATTCTCCAGTATCTTTACATTCTGGCTCTAAGGGCAATGTCGCCAGACATCGTGATTCATTCTATTTGCTGAGTGAATACATACACTGCTATGCGCTGTCAAGGAATTAAAGGCTCACTAAGCAATAATCTCTATCCTTTAGGAGAGCCTGTCAAATGTTAATGTTTATATGAATCCGCCTGGTGATACTGTTAAAATGAGTTTCTGATATAGTATATCTGGGGCAGAGGCTGATGTTCTGATTTTCTAACAAGATCGCAGGTGAAAGCAGCACTGCCAAGCGCAGGATCACACTTATTTAAGGCCACAAGGAGATAGGAGCTCACTCAAGCAAGGGGCAGACACCTTGAAAGGATGTATTTTCACCACAGATCAAGAACAAAGTGCTATGGGAACAGCAGGGAGGACATGATTTACTCTGCCTGGGTAGGAAGGCTGTGGAGGAGTATCTTGTAAATGTCCTGAGGAGGGCTGTTCCAGGCGAGCTGTGAAGACTGAGTAGCATCTTTCCAGGTAAAGGAAGGAAGGACACATGGGTTGAGTGAACAGCATGCACTACATGACAAAGAAGAGCATCGTGTATGGTATGTTCAGGTAGCAGTAAGGGAGGAGTATATGGTACTTTGGGGTATAGTCAGGAGTAGAGGGGGACAGCAGGAGTCGAGTCGAGAAGGGATATTGGACTGGACCGTGAAAAGCATTGCACTTTAATAGTCCAAATGTTTAACGGTGAGATCAGAGAAATGATAAACTGCTGAGAGAGAAATCCTCGTGGGTGAGTGGTGGTCTTCGCACCACCCTTTCATTGAGCCACATGGCCAAGGTGGACGCCGTCTGCTCCTGGATTTAGCTCTCCTTTCAAATTTTAATGGGATGTCAGAGAGATTTTCAAAATCCCATGATTGATAAAGCATAATCAATCCCTTTCACTGGTTGGAGATCAAGCTGTTTTTTAAAAAGCACTTAGCATTTTCAAGGGTGCTTTTATAGGCATCTCCACAAATCTATGAAGCTACAAACTTTATTTAGCAGTTACAGACAAGACTACTACTGCTTATAGGGTTGTATTCCTCCATTCTGTTTCAGATTTCAGTCCAGCTGTTCTGGGATCTTTTATTTTAGAAACTGGAAAACCAGGGCTATTAATAGAGTCAGGCAGCCAATTTAAATCTGATAATGTGCTGACACTTGGCTGCATACTTCAGCACAGATGCCCATGTGTACAATGTGTATTTATTTCTGTACAAATGTGTACATGCATATGGATAAATAATCGCAAATACTATGAAGTCGGCACTTAATATTTCACAGGGCCACCTGGGAGTTATTCTCCGCCTCATGAATAGGACACTCTTTGACATGTAAATATCATTTAGAAGATAAGTTCAACCTGTAGGCTCAGGAGTTGTAAGGATTATAAGTACACACGACGCTTCCTCTGGGTGGAAGAGAGATCCATGGAAAACCACAACATTCTCGCTAAACTCCCCTTTACTTTGCCTCACAAAACTTATCCTGTAGCCAAACTACTCACTGTTGACCATACATGTCCGGCAATTTCCTTCTTCTCCCTGCTCAAGTCACTCCCTCTATTGTGTAAGAGTTTGGGCTTCGGAGTTATCCTTGGATTCAAGTTCGAGCTCTGTCATTTTCTAGCTGTGCAATTTAGAGCAAATTTCTTACTAAACAGAGCTGTTCCCTCATGTGTACAGTGACGACAGTCACTGCACTTACATCAAAGGACTGTTGTGAGGATCAAATGAGAGAACACAAGTGAGTACTCATCGGATCAGTGGCCGCCTGAAGTGAAGAGTTGTGAGGTGTTGCTCCAATAGGGGCACCAGGAAACTTTCTAAGGTGATAAATATACTGTATATCTTGATGGAAGAAGTGGTTGCATGGGAGTATTTTTTCCTGTCTAATAAATGGGAATAAGTAATATAATTCCCTCTTCTCTACATCTAAATACTATCCATTTTTCAGAGTTTACCTCAGATGCCATCTCCTCCATGAGGCCTGTGATACTTTCTCCAATCAGAAGGAATCCCTTTTTACTTTGAACTAACATTCCTTCATCTGCACTTCTAAGACCCTTAGACTCTCCCTGGTAGGTCTAGCTCTTTGTATGTATCTCGAATTTTCATGACTAGATTGTTAGCCCTTTGATGAGGCACATCTGTGTGGTCTTGAGATTCTGTACCGCATAGTCATACATTCTTCATCCTTCCATTAAATCTAGTGGAAAGAGTGAATTCAACGTAACCCTACTTGTGACACACACATGACTGCCTTGAACCCCCTCCAGAACCTCAACCCACTCAAAGTCCTCCTCAAGATTTCCATAATTATAGTTTCCTTCTGGCTTTGGCTATTGCTTACATGTATATTGACTGCGTTACCTTGATCCAGTCATGAAATTCCGTGCCATTTCTTATCATGGACATATGCACACATGGACACATGAAACAGATTTTACTGAAGACTTGGGGGGCAGTGTTGCAAAGAGGTGGCACTCATCCCACAGCAGTGCCAAGAGCTGCAAACAAAGCCAGCCTGTTCTTAAATGTCCTTGTGGCCACCCTGCCAGGGGTTTTACACTGGTCCTGCCCTTCATATAGCTGCCCAGCCTTCTACCATCACTTTGTCTCTCTCTGCTTCCTTCTGGACTCTCCTCTTCCCTCTCAGGAGCAAAAACAAATACCTCGCTTTGTCTCAGGTAGAGAAGTTCAGCCATTATCTTACTTGATTAAGTCCCAGCCAACTCCTGTGCTCTCAGCATCTCATCTTGAATCCTAGCACTTCCTGATGTTATTTTCCCACATCAAGCAGCTTCCTTCTCAAAAAGAATTTTGGTGACAGCAATGAAGATAATTTTCACCCCTGTCACGGAATACCCAAACAAAAGCACAAACAGTGGGAAGAATGAAATTTTAAAAACCACAAGGAAAGACCAATGACTCCTCAAAATAGACCATAATGAGGGAATGATGGCTGAGGAGTCTACCTCCTACATCATCCACCTTACTTTCTACCAGCAGCAACGCTATACTGGAAGCAACATCTTGAGAAGACATGGGAGGCTGGAGTTGAAACAGCTGAGTTGTTCCAACAACCCTTAAGTTTGTAAGAGTAAGACAGAAGCCAAAATAAATTGTTTTTATCTTGTGTTTAGAAGTGTCTCTTCTAAGACTTTGCAAATGACTGAAAGAAAAGAGGAATATATGTGTCTGACAGGAAGGACGTGTCTAGAACAGCTGGGCAGGAGAAGATAGGTTAGTCACATCCAGGAGACCTGTAAATTGGGTACAGCAGTATGAACAGTGCCCTGGACATGAAAGAATGTTAACTGGAGAGTTCTCTGCTGTTTTCCTGAAACAGAATGGAGTAGCCAACCCTTGAGGAAGCATCCACCTCTGTTACATGCTGGCCAGATAAACCTATGTCTTTTTCAACATGGGCCAGTCCAAAGTGGTCTGTGTTTATTAAATTTAATTTATTAACTCTTTAACTAAATACATAATATTGTACACACACCATGTTCTTGACACTGCATAAAACACAGAATGTAGTCAAGAAATGAGGCAAACTTAAAGCCAGCAGTTCCCAACCTTGACTGCACAGTAGAATCACCTAGGGAGTTTTGAAACCCTTGATTCCCAAGCCATGCTGCAGATCAATTAATCAGAACCTAGGGATGTTATCTGGCCATGGCTCAGTATTAAGAAAACAATTCCAAAACTTGGAAATAAGCAACAGGATAACCACATAGCCTTTCAACATCATGGTGGAGCAACTGTTTAACAGGCTCACCCCAAAGGCTATCTTAGGTTTTTAGGGTGACGTACCTTTATTTAATTTCATATTTACTAGGATATTTCACAGCTCCGTAAGAATAGATATTGCCTTGTGGAACAGTGGTTCTCAAACCTTGATATTTAACAGAGTTACCTTGAAAGCTAATAAAGTATACAGAAGCCCAGGCTTATTAAAGTAGTATGGGGCTTGGGGTTGTATAATTTTAGCAAGTTCCCAAGTGATTCTGACACACACCCAAGTTTGACAACCTCTGTTGCAGAAGTCTGATGGCAGTGCTACAGATTTTGGCCCATTAACAATGCAAATACATTTTTCCAGTAGAGATGCTAATAATTTCTGCCCAATTCCAAGATGATAGGTTGTTTTTTTTTTTTTTTTTTTTTGGCTCCATAGGACATTAAACAGTTTTATATCTAACTTAGCAATCTTATTCCAGCATTTTTTTCAGGACCTATATCTATTTGATCTTTCTAATTCTCTTTGAACGTATCCTGCTGGTTCTCTCATTAAATGAATCAAATAAAGTATTTGGCAAGTACTGACTGCATATTTGTATGTGAGTCAAGTTTTCAACTTTTGAAATTATACTTTGACACCAGGTGATCCAATGTGCATCCAAGACTGAGATTCACTGCTATAGATAGAAGCCAAAATCCTGGGAAGCATCCAAAAAGAAACCACTGTTTTCTCTACAGCAAATATAATAAGCTAATTATTCCTGTAAGTCTTCCATGAGTCACACCTCATAATAATAAAATTAATATTTATTGAGTGTTTACTATTGCCAAGCACTATTCTAAGAGCTTTGCATGCATTATTAACTCATTTAATCATTACACAACCCTAAAAGATAGATACGCTCTTCTTAATTAATCCCAAGTTTACAGACGAGAAAACTGAGGCACAAAAAGGTTAAGGAACTTGTCCTTAGTCACACAACTGATAAAAGACTGAGCTTATATTCACATCAAGAGAATGCGAACAACATACCTGGTTCTGCCTAGGCCCTTCATGGCTAAGTCAGGCCACTCCTCAAAAAGGAACTGGAAAGATCCCATCTTGACGGTCATTTATCCGGATTCATGGAAGCCCTCATCTGGATATCTGAATTATTTAAAAAATCAAGGTGAACCAAAAATTCATACTCTTATCATTGCTTTCTTTGGCAAGGCTATCACATATCCTTTCATTGTTTCTCCAACTCCCTATTAGGAATCATCTTCATAAAGGCAGGTGTCTAACATCTCAACATGAGTATCTTGTAAACAAATTAGATTATAAGCCTAATAGAAACCTCAGTTGTACCCAAGAGGAGACATTCGATATGTTTGGAAATTTGAAACCCTTGTCATGTAATTCTGTGGATTCCCCAAGTGCAATAATGAAAATATAAGAATAAAAGGGAGAAATATCTTAAATTTCCTCCTAATTTAAGCTCACAGCCAAATCGACATTTGGGCAGGTCCATCATAAAACACTTGGTGAGAAATCATCTGTGTACTAAGTGCCTTTTTTTTTTTTTTTTTACCATGAGCAAAGGTCTGAATTGTAAGTAATATTGGCAAGAACAAGCTATAAGTTAAGATGCAAATCCAAATCGAGTGTGCGGTGTTCTGGCTTCAAGCCTGGTAATTGAATTTCCAGTTTATTATCCTTAATGTTTTTTAATATGAGTTTGCAATTCAAGTCAAAATGGAAAGCTGCTCCTCCAAATCTTTCCCTGAAGCACTTCCAGGAACAATTTCTTTTCAAAATCAAGAAATGGTTTTGGGTCAGGAGTACACTTTAACTTTTTCAAACTCTAAAAAAGTCTCTTCTGAGGGTGCACGAAACCATGGGTCCACCAAAGGCACTAAGCTGGAGGCCAGGGATTCTAGAATCTGAACCTGGCACGGGAGCTTCTTAGGGAAATAAAAGAGCTAAATACTGTCAACAGGTTAAGACGCGATGTTGCAGCTGGGAATTTCAAGGGACGTGGAGTTCACATTTAGGGCCATACACGGTAGGTGGGGAATATGTTTCAAATGAAATCCTCCTCCTTCATCATACTTGGTGTGTCCATCCCCCAAAAGCCTGAGCCTTTTGGTTTTAACAGCTAGGCCTTATCAGGAGCCCATTCTCACATTTCTTTTTCCTAAAACTAGCCCTGAATCAAGGTTGAGGACTACATTGCTTTGAACTAGTCTTCTTAATGGAGAACAAGGCTTAAAGGTGTTAGCTAGCTCATCGTGAGGATAGTAACAAAAACAATGACTATTAAGACAACTTAATGAGGTTTTACCATGTTGTAAGTTATATTCAACGTTATGCATTATTTATTATATAATGTAACTCCCATAATAGGCTGAAAAGATAGGTTATCATCCCCCAATTTCATATGGGGAAACTGAGGTTTAGAGAGTTCAAGTAATTTTCCCAAGGCGATGTAACTAGAATGGAGGCTTAGCTAATATTCACACCCAAATCTGTCTGCTCTGAAGCTTCTGCTCTTTATTACTAAGCTAAGGGACTGCATACTTTCGTTTTTCTTTAAACATTATTTAAATATTCATGTGTGTATATGTGTGTATGTTTGTGTGTATGTGTGTGCAAAAAAGAGTATGAAGGAGAAAGCAAAATTGTCCCATAAGCCCACTGCCTACACATGCATGGCATGAAAATCCAAGTATGGTAATAGCAAAAGATGAAAATTAAAAGCTTTCCCTAGGCTCTGTCCCCAAAAGTAACCATTTGTATATTTCCTTATATATCCTACCAAGAAAAAATATTCTGCATTGCCTTGTGAAATATATATATATTTCCTCCTCCAATTTGTTTGCTTTGTTTGTTTCTCCTCAATATTATTCTCCTCCCTTCATGGGACAATGCAATATACAGTGACATGCCTTTGCTTTTTTTTTTTTTTACATGTCCTATCTTGATGCTCTTTCCATATCAGTATGTATGTGTGTGTGTGTGTGTGTGTGTGTGTGTACATTTTTTCAGCAATCATTTAGTATTCCATTAATTTATGTAACTAGCTCCCAAGCATGTTAATTCAGATTATACCCTTCTTTGTAATGAAAAAGTTTAGTCCAATGAATATGTTTATGCATATATTTTGACATAGCCATAGGGTCAATATATAGCAGTCAGATTTTGTTAGTGAGGGGTCGTGTGCATTGTTTAAAATTCCTGTAGACATTGCCAAATTTCCCTCTAAAGAGGCTGCATCAATTTGCCTTCCCACTGGCAGACTGAGTGGTGTTCTTCACTGTGTCCATGTACTTTCACATCCATGTCACTTGATGCTCCCACCAACATTATGCGGCAGGTAGAATATGGGTGTCACTCCTGTTTCTAGCATGAGTCGAGGCTATAACCCAGATGTTCTTATTCTAATTACAGAAACTTTTCCTCAAGTTACACTTGAAAGATGAAAAGATAAATAAAAGGTCGGTATCTTCTGTTTCTACCTTTGACAGATGAAGAGAACAAATGCACTGGGACCTTTGTGTTTCAGGCTCTGGGGTAAGGACTTAACCAAGTGTGGGGCCTCCTAAAATACCACTCACTTAGAATTTGGGACTGAGCCATGACCTTCTATTGTTCAAAGGCATTTTCCTTTGTAATAATTCCATGGAAAGAAAAATGACTTGAAAGTTGTATTTATTAAACAGCCCCAAAGGCATCTGAACATCAATTTACATTTTTCTCTTTTATAGAAAAAAAAAACATAGTTAAGTGTAAATGAATGTCAAACATATGGTTTACATTTCCTTAAGATGCATGTGGGCTTTAAAAACTAATGGAAATACCTTAGGAGAAACACTCTCCACAATATGCTAAATCTAAGACATACAGAACATTTGAAGCAGGCCAACACGGGAAGATGGTTCTTGTAGAAGTGATCTTCTGACCCCGCGCATGAGATTTCAAAGGAAGAGTCAGCTCTCTGAACTCCTGTTTGGGTTCATGACTTAAAGGGATGTTATCAAGATACTTCAAAGTTACGAAGGCCTTTACTATTACTCCCCATCCATTTAATAACACCTATTCTGTTCTGCGAATCAGAGACAAGAAGACAAATAAGAGACAGCCTTTCCTCAGGGAGTTGAGGTCCTCGTGAGGAAACCAGATGAGAAAAGAGAAAAAAAAAAGGGATATAACATAGTGTCAGGTCAGTACAAAGAAGGACATTCGCCCTGCTTTGGGGAGGGGGAGGAGGAGGGAAGATATACTAATGGAGAAAACACCTACTTAAGAGGCCTGGAGGATGAGCCGGAGTAGCTGGCCAAAGAGTTTGCTGAGAACATCACAGCACAGAGAACAGTGTGCACGAGCGCAGAGGCAGGAGGGCTTGGCTCTGTAGGAAATGACGGTAGTTCCACTTGACTGGAATTTAGGAAATGATGCTACTTCCATTGACTGAAATGCAGAATAGACCATGGAAGGGAGACTAGTTAGCAAGAAGGCCAGACAACAAGCAGGTGTCATACCACCCTAAGGTGTTTGAACTCCACTGGGAAGAACCAATAAAGGGGTTAAGGAGAACATCTGGGGTTTAGATTATTGTGTTCTATGTTTGGAAAACAGATTAGAAAAGAGTAGTATTGGAGGTAAGGAGGTCAGTTAGGGTGTTGTCGCTGGAATTCCATTAGACATGATGAAGACCTAGACTAAGGGGTTAGCGGTGAGGATAGAGAGAAATGGATGGACACAAAAGGTTAAGATTGAATCTCAAAAAGACAATTTTAAGTGCAAAGAATCAAACTGCTGAATGATATCTACAAATGCTATTAAAACGATTGTATTATTTATAAATATTTACCTTTTCCACTGCTGAGCACATTTTCATTAATGTATTTATTCATTCACATTTTTATTTAAATTCTAATTAGTTAACATACAGTGCAATATTGGTTTCAGGAGTAGAATTCAGTGATTCATCACTTATATACAACACCCAGTGCTCAACACAACAAGTGCCCTCCTGAATACCCATCAACCCATCTAGCCCACCTCCCACCCCCCACCCTCCATCAACCCTCAGTTTGTTCTCTATCCTTAAGAGTCTCTTATGGTTTGTTTCCCTCTCTCTTTTTCCTCCTCCCATGTGTTCATCTGTACTGTTTCTTAAATTCCACATATGAGTGAAACCATACAGTATTTGTCTTTCTCTGACTGACTTATTTTGCTTAGCATAATACACTCTAGCTCCATCCACGTCATTGACAATGGCAAGATCTCATTCTTTTTCACGGCTGACGAATATTCCACTGTGTATATATATCACATCTTCTTAATCCATCCATCAGTCGATGGACATTTGGGCTCTTTCCATAGTTTGGCTATTGTTGATACTGCTGCTATGAACATCAGGGTGCATGTACCCCTTTGAATCTGTATTTTTGTACCCTTTTGGTTAACACCTAGTAGCACAATTAACTTTTTGGGGAACCCCCATACCATTTTCCGGAGTGACTGCACCAGTCTGCATTCCCACCAACAGTGCAAGAGGGTTCTCCTTTTTCCACATCCTCACCAACATCTGTTTCTCAACAACATCTGTTATTAATTTTAGCCATTCTGACAGGTGTGAGGTGGTATCTCATTGTGGTTTGATTTGCATTTCCCTGATGATGAGTGATGTTGAGCATCTGTTCATGTGTCCATTAGCCATTTGGATGTCTTCTTTGGAAGTATCTATTCATGTCTTCTGCCCATTTCTAAACTGGATTATTTGTTTTTTGGGTGTTGAGTTTGATAAGTTCTTTATAGATTTTGGATACTAGCCCCTTATCAGATATGTCATTTGCAAATATCTTCTCCCATTCCGTAGACTGACTTTTAGTTTTGTTGATTTTCCTTCGCTGTGCAGAAGCTTTTTATCTTGATGAAGTCCCAATAGTTCATTTTTGCTTTTGTTTCCCTTGCCTCCAGTGATGTGTCTTATAATAAGTTGCCACGGTTGAGGTCAAAGAGGTTGCTGCCTGTGTTTTCTTCTAGGATTTTGATGGTTTCCTGTCTCACATTTAGGTCTTTCATTCATTTAGGATTTATTCTTGTGTATGGTGTAAGGAAGCGGTCCAGTTTCATTCTTCTGCACGCTGCTGTCCAGTTTTCCCAACACCATTTGTTGAAGAGACTGTCTTTTTTTCCATTGGATATTCTTTCCTGCTGTGGACGATTAGTTGATCATAGAGTTGTGGGTCCATTTCTGGATTTTCCATTCTGTGCCATCAATCTATTAGTCTGTTTTTGTGCCAGTACCATATGTCTCGATGACTACAGCTTTGTAATAGAGCTTGAAGTCTGGAATTGTGATGCCTCCAGCTTTGTTTTTCTTTTTCAGGATTGCTTTGGCTATTTGGGGTCTTTTGTGGTTCCATACAAATTTTAGGATGTTTGTTCTAGCTCTGTGAAAAATGCTGGTGGTATTTTGATAGGGATTGCATTAAATGTGTAGATTGTTTTGGGTAGTAAAGACAAATATAAATACCTACATTAGTAGGAGATACATAAAGGCATGCCTAGAGATACCAGTGTCAGGAAAAAAGGAGAAGTCAAGAATAGGTATTAAAAAGGCTTCAAAAATTGTTTTATTAAACTATTTATTTAGTTTTTCAACCTCTGCACCACTGACATTTTGGGACAGATGATTTTTCATCATGGAGAAGTCTCCTGTGCATGGCAAAATGTGTAGCAGCATCCCTGGCCTCTACATGAGACGTGAGTAGCACCTCCCCAAGTTATGACCATCAAAACCGTCTCACAATTTGGCAATGTGTCCTGGGAGGGTGGAGCAGGCAAAAACACCCTTGGCCAAGAACTGCTAGTTTGGTGGACTGGCGTTCCTTACATTATACCTTATACTTTTAAAAATATTTCATAATAAAAGGGGTGGGGGAGAATACTCCTTCAGCTATTGTTTCAATCAACTGTACCATGTGCTTGGCATTCAGCTATCAAGATGCATGAAATGGAACCCTGTCTCCAAGCATATCTAGCCAGGCATTTTAACGTGGAAGTGAGGAAGCCTTGATGTGAGGCAGATCAAGACCTAAAGATGGATCTGAGATAGATCCAGGACAGATCTAAGAACAGCTCCCAACTCTGCCACATATGAGCTGTGAGAACTTCAGTTTTCTCCTCTCCAAAGTGAGTATTTTTCTTAAAAAATCCAGGTGTTACCTCCTGGAGCCCTGAAACCTTGCAACCTTATTGCAAGCATGCAATAAGGAGTAGTAATGACACCGCTTGTTGTTGTTTTTATTATGATTTGTAAGCACACACTGATGATACAAGGTGGTATTAACAATATCCTCTCTGCCCCCTCCCCCCATCCCACCATAGCAGGTCTTGCCATTTCTCTGGTGGCCATGGGGGACAGGAGAGCAGTTCATTCCTAGCCATTGCCTGTCAGGTCTTCCATCTCAGTTCAGTTCACAAGCACACTCAGTCTGCCATCACAGAAGCCTCCGTGACAGTGACACAAAGGGAGAGAGCAGGTGCAGGCTGAGCAGCAAGAAACAGCTCCCGTGGCTCATGCCATAGAAGGAGGTCCTGGAGAAGGTCTGACACATTCACTTAAATTTTCAGTCTTTATGAAATCAAAACCCCTTCTTTCTTTTTTCTGTCTTTCAATCTTGCCTGGGTTCTTCTCCTTTATAGGCCCTACAGGGTGATACCTGACCATACCACCCCTAAGAGCTGGCTATTTGCATGCTCAAATGAAAAATGATAACATGTTCTCATATCACAGGAAATGTTCAGGAGTCTTGGGCAAACTTGCTTGGCATCTGAGCAGACTTCCTTGGTAACAGGCCTGATACTAGTTGATTTTTTCCCAAATATATGTACACTGTATCATATTTTTATAATAAAATCTTTGCAAGAACAAGAAATTTAGTTTCTATTAGCATATCCTGTTTACTGTGCTTCACAAGCCATTTTTCATTTAGATTATTAAATTCAGTACTGAAAATGTCCATGTGTATTGTCAGCTCTATGCCACATCATTGCATACGTCGAACAGCCAGGAAGTTGCTACAGAAGCTGAAGGAGAGAAATCTTCCCTCTGGAGCCACCAAAAGGCCTAGCATGAAAGGAAGCCTCTGAGCCCAACCACAATGAATGGCTGTGATTTGGTTACACAGTAATGGAAGGCAGGCAGGCCTTGTTTGTACAACAACAAACACAAATGAAGGCAAAACAGTAGGAAACAGGATCATAGAGAGGAGAACTGTGATTCTGGTTTGACCTGGAACATCAGAATCAGGGCACCAAGGGATCACTCAATGCTAACCCACTTAATTCATTCAATAATCAATCGTGTAGCACCTAAAATGAATCCAGCACCTCACTAGGTACTATGATGTATATAACCCGGATCTTTCTACAGCACCAAGACACAAAGCGGTAATTATGGAGTTACCAAGATCCACTGGTGGCAGAAGGGGGAATGTTTATATTCTAGAAACGGAGTAAGAATTCTACAGTGTCATTTGTAAGACACTAGGGTCACATAGTGTCACTAGTATGACTCAAATATGTCATCTCAAATTTGGTTCTGCCCACTAACATATGAAGTTAGTATCTTAACTTTTTGTATCCTCCTGGAAGGAACATGACCCAAGATGTACCTTCACCATCTGCCCCTTCCCCACAATACATGGTTCCCAAGGACAGTCTCTGTCCTCATGGATGAATTCAATTCACAGAAATTAATTGTTTCCAGAGTTCTTTTCATCCTTGAAATACATAGTATCACAATGGGCTAAAGGAGAAGGCTGTAAGAACAATCTGCATGGCTGCTAAATAATCATTTTCACTGGGCTTTATCTGGGCTGCACATGCCTTTAATCTGCTTTTAAAAACATTAAAACTCATTTAATACACTTCTAAAAATGAATAAGACAATAGAAAAGGAACACATTAATGACTATTCGTGCAACCTGTTAAAATTTTAACCCAGTTTATTATATAGTGGACTGTAAATCAAATTAATTACAAATATTGGTACTGACAACGTATGTATAATTAGTTTTTAATCTTTACTGCTTTAACACAGTTCAGGTGCAAAGAAAGACTTCTAAGTGCCATCTGGCTATATTAATAGACTGCTTAGAGGTAAACTATTGTAATTTATATGCATTTTATTCACATATAACTCTCCGATGCCTCTCTTGTGATACTTAGTAATCCAATGCCAACATGGATTGAAATGGTTTAGCAAACACTTAACCAGAAATGAAAATTAGTATCTACCAAGAGACTTTGTGATTTTTAAAGAAACACAACTTTCCAAGTTACTGTAGTACAGCATATGGTTTTCAAAGGTTCAATTCACTCAAATACACAAAATCAGTGTCCTATTTGTACTGAGCTGGCAACAACTAGAATTCTGCAACCTGTAAATCTAAGTGCACTGTGAGATAATTACTTATTAATGTATTAGCCTTATAATACTTATAATGTATTAATAATTAGCCTACAATGACTCTCAAGTTCCTCTCTAGCTCCTGGCTCTCCTTAGTCATTGAAAACAAAATGAAAAAGGTAGATGTTTAGAGAGTTGAGGCGGGGCTTGAGACAAGAAGTGATTTAACACCAAAGATAAACTTTATATTTTTTTATAAAATTGCCTTGAGAACAACTGAATAAAAAAGAGAGAAGACCTGCTTGAAACCGCAGAGTCCCTTACCATATCCTATCAAGTGGCATCCAGAAGTGAGGGCTGGGATACATCTAGGTCCCTAAGATGTCGGTGAGACTTCTAAGCCTTGAACACCTTACAGAGGTCATAGACCATGAAGCTGCTTTCAATTCCCATCATCTCTGTAAAGAAGAGTTAAAATATAGGATTTGTTATTTTAACTAGGGGCAGGAAACAGTAGACTTACTCAGATGGCACTAAAATCTAATGCATTATTGTTATTACATATATTACATATTACACATTATTATTCTATTTCTCTAACCCTTCCTCCAAAGGGACTATGACTGTGTGTTTTAGAATTCTATGTAGATATGCTTAGTGCTCAGTTAAACACACACATTAAGATAAGCATGAATGCCTTTATTTATTTTAAAGGGCAAAGGGCCAAACCTCGATGGGTAGAAAAGCTCATCACCTTTAATCCAAGACACTCCGAGGGACTACTGAATGAAACTGCTAGCATAGAGCCCACCATAAACAAACCATAGGTCAGAACTTCCCAGCAAGTGTGCCACACATGACTTATAAGACGGGGTGGAAACCTTCTAAAAGAAAATGCATAAAAAACTATGGATTCGCGGGGAGGAGCAAGATGGCAGAGGAGTAGGAGACCTAAATTTCGTCTGGTCTCAGGAATTCAGCTGAATAGGGATCAAACCATTCTAAACACCTACGAACTCAACAGGAGATCAAAGAATAGCAGCAACTCTCTGAACAGAGAAGCGACCACTTTCTGGAAGGTAGGACAAGCGGAGAAGTGAATCCGAGGCGATATTCAGGAGGATAGACGGCGGGGCAGGGGGCCTCTGTCACCCACTACCGGCAAGTGACAGAGCAGCAGAGCACAAAATCGGAACTTTTAAAAGTCGGCTCTGCTGAGGGACGTCACTCCAGTGGATAAGTGGGGGGTGGAATCCTCCCGGGACAGTGTGGTCTCAGGACCCTTGGGGTCACAGAAAGACCGGGGGTGCCTGAGTGCGGCAGAGCTCCCAGGTATCAGAGCGGGGAAGCCAGCTGCAAAGACTGAACCGAGGCGCAGGCTCTCAGCTCGGGGTGGCCATAAACCGTGATTGGTGACAGTCAGGCCACTGCTCCTCCAGCAGGGACCCAACAAGCGGCAGATCCGGGGAGACTCCCCTTCTTCCCCTGGGAGGAGCAGCGCGGGAGTGCACGGCAGGGATCTGCTGGGTTTGGAGACTCCACACGGGGTCGGGTGCCAGAGATAGAAATGCTCAGTCACAGGCCGGGTGAGCACGAAGTGCACTAGAGACCAGGGAGATGGGAGTGACTGACTGCTTTTCTCTGGGGGCGCACTGAGGAGTGGGGCTCTGAGTTCTCGGCTCCTCCGGGGAGGAGATTGGGAGTCCGCCATTTTCACTTCATCCTCCAAAGCTGTACCGAGAGCTTGCAGGGAACAAAAGCTCCCGAGAGCAAACCTGAGCAGCTTGCTTAGCCTGAACCGACAAGGGCGGGGCAATGCTGCCTCCAGCAAAGACATTTGGGAACCACGGCAACAGGCCCCTCCCCCAGAAGATCAGCAAGAACAGCCAGCCAAGACCAAGTTTACTGATCAATGAGAACGGGAGAACTCCAGCACTAGGGGAATACTGCACATAGAATTCATGGCTTTTTTCCCATGATTCTTTAGTCTTTCAAAGTTAATTTTTTTTTAACTTTTTCTTTTTCTTTTTGAATTTTTCTTTTTCCCTTTTTCAACCAACATCTTATCAATCCCTTTTTTTAAAAAATCTTTTTTATTTTTCATTTTTAGAGTCATATTCTATCCCTTCAGAGTAGTTAACCTTATTTTTGGTATATATATATATATATATATATATATATATATATATATATATATATGTAAGTTGTTCTCTCTTTAAAATTTTGGGATATAGTTTTTTCGAACAGACTAAAATATACCCTAAATCTCTAGTGTATGGCTTTGTTCTAGTCTCCTGCCTGATCACATTCTCTCCCTTTTATTTTAAATCCTCTTCTTTCTTTTTTCAACCAACTTCTTATCAATTCCTTTTATAAAATCTTTTATACTTTTCAACTTTATAGTCATATTCCATCCCTTCATCATATTTACCCTTATTTTTGTACATATATAAGTTTTCCTTTCTTTAAAATTTTGGGAGGCACGTTCTTCTAACAGACCAAAATACGCCCAAAATCTAGTGTGTGGCACTGATCTATGCACCAGCCTGATCATATTTGATCATATTCTGTTTTATTGTTTGTTGGTTGGTTTTTATATTTTTCTTTTTCCTTTCTTGCCCTTTCTTTTCCCCTGGTCTCAGGTCTCTTCTGATTTGTTTAGTGTATATTTTTCTGGGGTCGTTGTTACCCTGTTAGCATTTTGTTCTCTCATTCATCTATGCTCCTCTGGAAAAAATGACAAGACAGAAAAAATTACCTCAGAAAAAAGAACAAGAGGCAGTACCGACTGCCAGGGAGCTAATCAATATGGACATTAGTAAGATATCAGAACTAAAGTTCAGAATGATGATTTTAAAGATACTAGCTGGGCTTGAAAAAAGCATGGAAGATATCAGAGAAACCCTTTCTGGAGAAATAAAAGAACTAAAATATAACCAAGCCGAAATCAAAAAGGCTATTAATGAGGTACAATAAAAAA